>NW_020524189.1:402500-751791 GCF_003368295.1 Carassius auratus
ACGAAAATTAAGCGATGTCTTAAGCGCCCAATTTTATGTACTCAAATTTATAAAGATAATAATAATAATTATTATTATTTTTTTTATTTTTTTTTAAATATATATACACTTTTTGCAATGGAAAGAAATGCATTTATATTACCATATTTTTATATAAGTCGCACCTATGTAAGTCAGTCGCAGTCCAAATTACGTCATGACGAGGAAAAAAAAAACATATATAAGTCGCACTGGACTATAAATCGGTTTTATTTAGAACCAAGAACCAAGAGAAAACATTACCGTCTAAAGCCGCGAGAGGGCGCTCTATGCTGCTCAGTGCTCCTGTAGCTTTCCCCTGAAAACATTAACTGAAAACAACTGAAAACTGTTAACTGAAATATTAACTTAATTTATTTAACAAAATCCAAGACCAAGAACAGATATTTGTAATCTGGAAAGGCAGGTTATTCAGCTAACGGTACACAATAGTAGACAGAGAACAACAGGCTGAATAAGTGCCCGGTGTATTAACATAACATATTAACAGTTACAGGAGGACTGAGCAGCATAGAGCGCCCTCTCGCGGCTGTAGAAGGTAATGTTTTCTCTTGGTTCATTATTCATGGTTCATGTCAAATTAATTTTGATAAATAAGTCGAAACTATGCCAGCCAAACTATGAAAAGAAGTGTGACTTATAGTCAGGGAATTACGGTAATAGTATTTATTCGGCCTCATTCAACATCTCGAACTTAAAATCTTAAAAGTATAATTTAGCAATGTCCTTAATACAGATGTATAGTTACAAATATATTTAAATACATGACATAGAAGTTTCAATAGAAGTTACAATAAAATGTTCAGTGGGAATAGAAATGCCCCCCCCCCCCATAAAATAATCAAATTGTGTTGCTTTTCAGCCTGAAATGACACTTATCCAAGTTAGTAGAGACATATCCCAACACACTAAAGGCTATAAGTAAAGCAAAAGGTGGTTCAACAAAATACTGACACAAGGAGGTGATCTTTTTTTTTCTAACTCAGTGATTCTGGTTTCTATTCATTTTTTTTCTGACATGTTGGTGTTATATCTTTCACTTGGATATTATATACATTTTAATAATAATAATAAAAAGTTTGCTAAATGCACAAATATTAAATGATAATACATTTTAGTTTAATTGTGATCAACAAACATGTTATTTATATAGTTTTGCATTGTGTTTTGTTTTATATATTAGGATGCTCACTACGTTTTGGAATAGAGATTATGTGTTTATTCTGCTAAGATGTGAGTGAGGTATGATGGGGGTGTATTAGTAAACAAGTATGTGTAAAGCCCATGAGAAAACGCAGGGTTTTGGTGAAAGAGGAGACAGCGAGAAGGAATGGTGTGCTGTAATGTGTCTGGTGATGTGCATATGGGTGCAAAGGGCCAGAATGGTGCTTAGATTCCTTGATATTAGAGAAGGAATGCGTGTACGCCTGTATGTTCATGTACATGCCTCTCACTCACTCTCTCTGGTTCTGCACTGTGTCCCTGTAGCTTTATCAGTCTTTCCTGTCATCATAGCTACATCTGCAACATGTCATCCCAGCACTCCAGGGCAGACTGTGTGTATAATTGTGCAGGTATGTGTAGCCATATTTGTGAATGTGAAGCCCATGTCTTATGTGCACAGATGCATATGTGTTTCGCATAAGTCTCATTAATGTCTCCGAGTGTTTTGGGTGTAGCTGTTCCAGACTGAGGCGTGTGCTGGCGGCCTGCAGCTCAATGCAGGAGTTATCAGGCACCCTGCTGAAGCCTGTCTACTCTAATTAAACCCTCTCTGATCTCCTGCCTATGGCTCCCATTATGCCTGTGGCTCTCTCTTTCACCTCTGCCGGAGGGTCAGGGAGCCAGTGCTTCCTATTCCCAGCCATGAGTGTGATCTCTGAACCTGGTTGGAAATAAAAAGGCGGAATGAGGTGGGAAGGGAATTCTCCAGCCTGAAAACCTCCAAAAGATTAAAAAGTAGGGAGAAAAAAAATGTGCAAGCAAGCCTGTAGGCCACCTGCCACGGTACAGCACAAGAAAGAATCCAGATTCTCGGATTCCTTCAAAGAAACGTCTTCTCTTTGCTCGTTTCTTCTCGCCTGTTCCTTCAAATACAGCTCGCTTCACTATGATTAGCCGCTCTGTAATTTGACTGGGGCTCTCCTGGGAGGATGGAGATGTTTGTTTTCGCTTGTCTGCATGTTTGGTTGGAGATTTTAAATGAAGTGAAAATGATCAAACTTCCCGTCGTACACTACAACACACTCTGTCTCTCCGGAGACTAGGCTTTCATCACAGGCAGTTGAAGTGTGTTAAAGTTGCTTCAGAAAGAAAGTGCCGTCAGAACTACTTTTTGTCACTTTTACATTATTATTGTTCGGGTTTTGCCTCTTCGTTAGAGAGATAGTGGAGATAATGACAGGAAGTTGTTGGGAAGAGAGAGAGAGTGAGAGAGAGAGAGAGATAGAGAGAGAGAGAGAGAGAGAGAAAAGACAAGTGATCGAGATGCGTTGCAGACTGGACTCAAACCCACATCACCTACATGAGCAAAATGTTAGAATGTGAACATTTAAGATACAAATTAAGATCTAACAAATGTCTGTAAATTCACCAATTATTTGTACAGACATAAAAGCAGCTCTGTGTATCACACAATTTATTGTACATCCAGTCAGTACAAAGACAGACTCAATCCACTGAACAACGTTCTTTCACAATGACAAAAGTTTAAGGTGGTTCTGATGCCATTTAATATACCTTTGCACTGAATCGTTAACATTAACTCGCCTGTGTGAAACTGAAATCAACTAATTTTTTTATCTTTTTCTATGCACATGGCATTACATTTTGATGTGTTGACCAGATTTATTTTAGTATTATTGATAATATTATAGTATTCACAAATATTTTGGATCAGCTTTTATTATCACTTTAACATTCCTTATGATAATACAATTCCATATGCTTTTAAGTATTTCTTTCCTTCCAGCTGCAAACTTCAGACTTTCAGCGAAACTGAATACAAGCTACCATGTTTTCAGACAGCCCTCCAAACCAAAGAACTCTCCTAAACCTCACAGTAACACACAGCATCTGGAACTTTTTACAAATCAAAGATTTTAGAACTCAAAACAAGACCAATGTTTTAGTGTCTTGAGATGTTAAGCACTTTAATTTGTTACCAACTCTGACTGGTTTCAATTATCGCAAATCTCTCTGCAGGATTCCAGGATGTGTGGAATAGAGGGAGAGTGATAGTCACAGACTGCAGGGGTAGTTTCCAGTATGGTCTCTGGTGACAAACAACAGCACAACACTGGACACAATTCATCCGTGAGTCACTATGACACATTCCTTAGAAGACAAACTGGACCTCCTCAAAACATGTTTTCTGTATATAACACAGAAAGAGGAAACAAGGAAACACCGTAGCATTTTCAGTCCTGTCCCTACATGCGACCTCAGTCTGCTTCCAATACAATAAAAAGATTCAAAGACGCTGCGGTCACTGAGGCATCGCTGAAACTTTGTTGTCAACAGCTGTGACTAACACTACAGTTTTATAACATGCCAATGTTGTTGTGTAGGTTTTTTTTATTTTATGTTTTCCAATGAAAATCTAACCATTAAAATATGATGAATTTATTGATTGATTTATTTATCTTACAATTGAAAGTATTTATTTTCTGATTTAATACATTATAAAATGTAATAAGATTTACCTCTGTTCCACGGTTCACTCTGATATAGGCACACACTGGGTTGAAGGCTCCAGTCCCACATGCTAACAGGTGGGTGCTGTTATGACGCTGCACCAACTTAATGTAGTTTGCACACTCAGGCTGGGAGAGGGGGACAGAGAAAGACAGAGATGAACAGATAAAGCAAATACGTTTTAAGAACTCTTTTAAAATATTTAAAGATAAACACTGTAGCCATGTAACAGGATATCACTGTATCATATATAGTTTACAGGATGTATAACAGATTTACCTTCTCTCTGCCCTGCATTAAACAATCCCCCACCTGCTCCTCCGAGCTCACCCAGTGAATCTAAAACAGAAAAACAAGCGCATGAGTTCTGGTCATGTTGTTCTGGCACAGAAATACGCTTGCTGTACTTGGCTGAATACAGTCATTGTTACCCTGACCTGTGGTTGCATAAAAAACACATTTAAATTGACAACAGTCCTGTAGATATAACACTGGAGCATGTTGCTAGCAAAGACAGGGTCAATGGTTTCATTCTCAGATAATGCATGAACTGATCAAATGTAGCTATACCTTGAATGTGATAAAAGTGTTTCCAAATGCATAAATGTAATTTCAGGTAGACTACAGTCTCAGAAAAAAATAAAAAATAAAAATAAAAAATAAATGTCTTTGTGCCTTACTGAACCTGAAGGGTATATATTAAAATGTTAAAAGGTACATATTACTGCATTTTGAAAGGGTACTGACCCAGAAACAGTTTTGTATTTGTATTTTTTATTTTTCTTAGAGTGTGGAGTGGATTATACCTATACACAACCCCTTAATTAAGATACCCCCTAAAAGTCTAAAAAAAAACTTCGCTTAAAAAGAAAAGTACACTCACACGAGATGAAGATGCTATAATTTCCAGTGGAAAATAGTACAGGGGCACTCACTAAAATGTAATTTGCTAAACACTATTTTTGTAAAATTGCAGTCTTTATTGTTAATTCTTACATGCGTATTAATGTAGAATAGGCTCAGAAAACCTACTATGCTTTTTTTGTGTATGGATATGTTGATTCATTATTCATTGATCTTACCATTGCAAAAAAGCTGAAGGTAATGACAGCTTCCAATCTGAAAGTCGCGAAACTGCCATTAGGGGCAGAAATATGAAAATCAGACGCTTTCTTTTGGCATAAATTATGGGTGACATTCTGGTATTTCTAAAGTACAATGCAATCAATAACCAAAAATGCCTGCTTTTGCATGATGCTCCGTCCATGCCAAGCACAACATAGAATAAGTATTAACTGCATACTTAATACAGAATTGATAGATACTTCAACTATATATAGTAATGAGAGTTTCAAGGATTTGTGAATGTTTGTGAATTTAAGGGGGACAGATTGTTACAATACAATCTCTGGGTTCTATTTTGTAGGAGTAGAAAAAGTATTTTGTAGAAGTAAGTGTGAAGTTATCCTGAGATTTATTTAGCAACAGACGTAAATTGCTTTGAGCATCATACTGTCATGAGCCAAATGAGATGAGATGCACACACACACACACACACACACACTGATGGCAATGCTGGGCAGACATTATGCCCAAATTCTAAGAACTGCTACGTAAATGAACAAACCTCTTTGTAAGGGGCAGTGATGTTCTCCAGATTGAGAGAGTACAGGATGTCCTTTCCTCCGATGAAAAGCCTTTCCTGAGTCTCATCCAGTAACATACTGTAGTGCTGCAGACGTCCCTCTCCAGACTGGAACACCCTCGTCCTGTTCAGCTCCCATAACTCTACAGACGGAAATTACAAAGCATTTTTATCATCTGAAAATGCTATTTTTGAATAAATAGGGTTAGGGATTTGTTGATGAATATTTTTTGTGGAAACCATAATACATTCTTTTTTTATATATAGAACAGCATTTATTTGTAATAGAAAACTTTTGAAACATTAGGAATGTCCCTACCATCACTTTTGATTAATTGTATCTGTCCTTGCTAAATGAAAGTATATATATATAAATATATCCATTGCATTTCTTTCCAGCACAGGGTGAAGTCAGGCCACTGGAACAGGATTAAACTGACGACATATATGACCAAAATCAGACAAAGATGGTTCAGTGAATCGTGATATGAGAGAAATTGTATTATATGATTAATCAATGTATGGGATGTCAATGACTTATGTCAGATTTCCTGATCGTGTTTGCGTGTGTGCGTTGGGTTTCTCCGTGGGGAGTTGCCCTCGTAATGGTCTTGACCTTCTGATTTATTCAGCGTGTGTGAGTTGGCCCTCCAGTCATACACACCCAATGATAAAATGTGTTCTTCATTTTAAATGCTCTCTGGTTGCTTAAAAAAAAAAAAATAATGGCACCCTCCCAACACACTCAGATGCAGGCAGATCCATCGATGAGTGTACACACACACACACCACTGGACGCTGGCTGAGTTCAGTGACACATGGAAAAAGCGACAAATTAAAAGAGAAGTAAAAAAGGAACAATTTAACTGAAAATTGAAAACTCTCCCATTACTTACTCACTATAAATGAAATTTCCAAACCCGTATGACTTCTTCTTTCATTTAAAAGGATACTCCACCCCAAAATTAAAAACTTACCCCCATGTCATTCCAAACCCATTAAAGCTTTGTTTGTCTTCGGAACAAAATGTAAGATATTTTGGAGGAAAACCGGGAGCCTTGTGACTTTCCCATTAACTGCCAAGTAAATTAACTTTACCCTGTCAAGGTCCAGAAAAGTATGAAAGACATCATCAGAATAGTCCATCTACCATCAGTGGTGCAACCGTAACGTTATAAAGTGACGAGAATACTTTTTGTACACAAAAAAACAAAAATAATGACTTTATTTAACAATTTGTCCCCTCTGTGTCTCCGCATCACTGTAGCACCATTTTGGAGAACATCCGCTGACTGCTTTTCTGGACCTTGACAGTGTAATTTACTGGGCAGTCAATGGGACAGTCACAAACCTCCTGGTTTACATGCAAAATATCTTAAAAAGTGTTCCAAAGATGAACAAAGCATTTACAGGTTTGGAACAACATGGGGGTAAGTGATTAATGACACAATTTTCATTTTGGGGTGGAGTAACCCTTTACTGTGCTTTTTTTTTTTTTTTTTTTATGGAGTATCCTAACCACTTTTTTCAATATTATGAAAGTGTACAAGGATTGAGGCGTTCAAGCTCCAAAAGGAAAAAAAGCAACATAAAAATCATAAAAATGCTTCATATAAAGCTTACAATGAAACAAACTGAAATTTAAGAAGCTATAGCTCAATGGAAGGGAAAACCATCATTGAATAATGGCTTAAATTCCACAGTTTTCACCCAAATCTATCACTCCAGTCATTCGCACAAAAGAGAGATCAAAATCTCTCCTCCTGTGTTCCAAATAAGAAAGAAAGTCAAACAGGTTTGGAATGAAATGAGGGGGAGTAAATTTTCAATTTTGCGTGAACTAATCCTTTAAAAGAGCCACTTAGAAAGTTGAAGGGCAAAAGCATGTATGTAAAGAAGATAAGGGAAGCAGACAGACAGATAAAAGGATAAAACTGGATTACTGAAATGATAGCAGAAGGGATAAAGTGGAAAGTGAACGACAAGGTCAAAGACAGACATACTTTGATCACATTTTAGTGTCTGAGAGCAGTTCTTCTGAAAGACACTCAGCATGTCTTTTATTATGTTTATAAGTCTTGCGGTTAATATAAATGCCTTAGGATACTCAAAAACATGAAAACAAGCAACACTCACAAAAACACACACCAAAACTGTTCAGATTCATTTGGAAGGCGGTCTAATACCTCACTCTGCTCTTTTACAGTGGGGTCTAAAAGCCAAGACAATACTGAAAATCTGTGATTCAAGATCTAAGTTTTAGGAATGATTTTGAAGCATTATGACATGAAATGAAAATGAAAATTTGTATAAAATGTTATATGACAAAGAAAAAGATGAAAACAATGAAGGAAAAAACAAAGAAGATGAGCAAGACAAAGTTGATGACAACCACTATTATGACAAAGAATACAAGGAAGACCACAAAGACGATGAAGAAAATAATGATAAGATGACAACGAAGAAGAAAGTTTATTATTATTAATAAATTAGCTTAGACAAATGCTAAATAAAAGCATTTTTACTAGTGGTCTCAAATGTTGGACTGGAGTAAGTGTATGTGTATGTGGACTGGAGTAAGTGTGAGTGTATGTGGAACATATCATATGTTTATTTAGATATTCATATGGTGTCCTCATGCTGAAAGCCAGTGAAACATTTTCTTCCAAGCTGTTACAAATTACTATCAAGCACCTTACACAACTTGTGGTGCCCATGTGGCATATTGAAAGAACTAAGATTGAGCTAAGGAGAAAAATGAAAAGAATCGCTGAATGCCTTCAGGAATCACTCACAGCTCCATGACCATATATACAGTAAAATAACAAACAAATCGGATGAATAATTTCACATTTCACTCTAATTAATCCAAGGTCTTTGCCCTTGAAGTCTATTTGACCTGTCATTGTGTTTTATTTACGTTCAACTACATCCACTAGACCTCTTTCATTCATTTTGATCATGAGCTTCTTTCTCATTCTAAATCTATGGGTTTGGCCTCTTGTTCATGAAGATAAATGAGACAGATAAAAGAAAGAAAGAAAACCAGACTTGGCTCATGATTTGACTGGCCTCTGTACAAGATGTTTCACAGGGACGGTTCATCCACCATAAATATTTAGTTAATATACTCCATTTATCAGCAAAAACCACAATGGTGAGGCATGCAGAACCTGATTTTACCAAGTGAGACATGTTCCTGGGACAACATCGTTGTTGACCCTGGAACAACATTGTGATTAACCAATCAGATTTGAAGAACCAGTTTATAGGTTTTGTGAAGTTTACGCTTAAAATCAGTGTTTGGTGCTTGTACATCAGTGTCATTCATCTATCATTTTCTCTGATTTGAGGGATTACTCATGGTTAAGGTTAGGTTTAGGTGTAGGGATATGGTTAAGAATATATTTTTGGAGTAAAATGTTCTTCCAGGGTCAACAAAATATGTTGACCTAGGAACACATGGATCTTGGCAAAATAGGATCATAATGTTTATAAAGAGAACTTACTTCTAGAACAACCAGCAAATTGCACATGTCCCAACACAAGCTAAAAAAATCATCTTGGACTCCCAGAGGCTATTAGCATTTTAACCTCTCACTGTTATTAACACAATGCCCCTGATCGGGCAAGGGTCGTACCATTAGACTGTTCAGAGAAAGTGCGGGGGAGGAAATAAAGACAATCATCTAACTGCTGTTATAAATTAAAAACATGAGCAATGTTCCCTTATTATACTCAATGCCTGAATATGTGCGAGTGTGATACTGAGTAACTAACTATAATATAAGGACGGATTTGTTTCTTACAAACACAAATCTTAAGTGATGGATTGGAGTTGTGTGGATTTCTTGTTGATCATTTTGATGTTTTTACCAGCAGTTTGAAATCTCATTTTGCACCCATTCACTGCAGAGAATCCACTGTTGAGGAAGTCGTGT
The DNA here is from genome assembly GCF_003368295.1 of Carassius auratus. Lineage (NCBI taxonomy): Eukaryota > Metazoa > Chordata > Actinopteri > Cypriniformes > Cyprinidae > Carassius > Carassius auratus. Next base: position 411,822 of record NW_020524189.1, read on the forward strand.
AAAGCTAAATTCCTCCAAATCTGTTCCAATGAAGAATTAAAATCATCTACCTCTTGGATCTCTGAGTACACAGCTCAGCATTACTGAATGAATAGCATTTTTCAACAAACTGGTTGAGCAAAAGATTCAACGACTTGCACAAAAAGTCACTTGTTTTTTTTCCTGAACTAAGTTTTAAGTTAGTGATTCATACTCCTTTTGTACAAAAGGCGAAATCAATTGTTGCTACCTACTGGTAAAACCACACAGTTGCTGATAAATATCTACCACTAGTATGAAAAACACAAATAAGACTGTCGTAATACTGACTGGACAATCAAATTTGGGAAACAGAACTAATGGATAAACAAAAATTTGTGTGTATGTTGTTGAAAAATAATTAATTACGTTTTTTTATGCTTATAAGACAAGAAGCGACTGCATTTATTCACTGGAAATGCTGTCAATCCTATTCTCAGGCCTGTCAGCAAATAAAATTGAAAAAGCAGTTATTGAAAGTGAAATGACCCAAACTCTCTCTAATCCAAATCCCCATGTGCTGAACTGGCTGTATTTCCCCGTAAGCTAAAATAAAGACCTGTTTCCTCTGCCTAAGTCATCTGAACCTCAGCCGGGGTGAGCAGATCTAAGGAAGTGCCAATTCTCCCTAAAGAGGACTTTGGAGGCTGAAAGATTCCAGAATTATGGAGTTGATACGCTGATTGCGGATGTGGCTGTCTACTCCCTTTGCTAAGGGGCTATCGGCTATCGGAGATAGGGAAGTGCTTTCATCCTAGGAAGGAAAAGAGCTTCCTTCTTTCATCTGCCACTCATAGTTCCTGATCTTTTGTCCAACAGGAAAGGTCATTTTGAAATGCCCCACGATGGATGGACTTTACATAAATCATAGTTTCCTCATTGTCGTATAAGGTGAACTTGTCTGTACGAACTGGGGTCCATTTCATTTCAGTCAACAAGGAGGCAAAAAGACAAAGCTAATTATTATAAAAATTTGATTCTGAGCAGAAGACCGAGAGACTCTTGTCATTGACTGCATTAACCTGCTAACCCTAGTACTTATCGTAAGGGTTGTCCTGTATTTGGGAATATGATCTTTGCATTCTTCCATACTGCATGTTTGTGTTAGGCTTTATATCATGCGCAATTACAGTTCTCTGTAATGGAATCAGTGGATTCAATATTTATTGCTTACTAATAAAATAAATAAATAACAAGCAAACAAACTGAATGAGCAATCAAACGCTGAACTTTCATAACTCAGTACACACTGATTTGTAGTTTAGATTCCATAATAAAATACATTTTAAAGTGCAAAAACAAAACAAAAATAAATCCAAAGTTGTGAAGCCTGAACATAATCCAATCCACCATATTTAAAATAATTATTCCCTAACAAACTCAACAGCTTGTTAAACATTAGTTTCTGCTGCTCTGTAATGGTGAAGGTTTTTGGCTTAGATATGAAGCCCGGAGGGGTTTGTTTCGGTGTGGCCTTGTAAAGGTAATATGACTTGGGGGCTTAAATAACATTAAAGGTTCTTACTGCATTGTGTATTATGTACATATAATTTGCTATGACACATGTTGTTTGTACTTTTAATCTACGCTAAATTGCAGCCGTCATACTTCAATGAACCAGTACAGAGGAAGTGAAGCTGGCTAACATCAACCTGCCCTTTGCTCAACAAAACATTGCAGGAGACTAAAAACATGAAATATAGGGGTGAAACAAGACAGATTCTGACTCAGTTTGCACATTCAAGCACCACAGCAGCATCAGACCTTTGATTATCACATTGATGCACTTTATGGATTCAATGTATAGGCACTAACCACATTTAATGACAATATGAAATTGTAATGTTTTTTTATAACACACACACACACACACACACACACACACACACACACACACACACACACACACACACACACACACACACACAATCTTTGCATTGTGTTTGCAGTTGTTTATAAACATTTATCTAGACATTTTATCAGCTAAATATGTCATGGGAAATATCTTATAATCCCATACTCTCCTTTTATCTCTATGATGAAACAATGATTCTTTTAGAAATAAAGCACATTGCAAAGAGGTGTTTTGTCTGTGTTTCATGGTATGTGGTTTGAGATTAAAGCTTTTACCAAAGCATTTAAAGCAACAGTGGCAGATTGACTCCACATTTAGATGCAACGCTCAGTTAAGGGTGAAGATATGAGATGAGGATGACTTAGATGAAGATTATTTCCATAAACAATCTCAGTGATGCTTGGACACTATACATGAGTGAGCAGCTGAAATGGGGGTTTGCTGAATGATAAACCCTTGTGCTGAAGCTTTAAGCGATGGTATAATGTGACCAAAGTCATGGAGTGTGACAGTGGTGGCTCATCGGGTGAGGCACAGACTATGCAACAATTTTGAGGTGAAAAATAGTAATAGTCGCTTACAATTTAATTTTAATGAAATCTCAAGATAATATTTAATGTCTTCATAATGTGTATTTCTTAACTGTAATTTCACCATTGCAAAAAATAAAATAAAACTTAAGTTGGAATCCCCTGTGTTTTACCACTGCTGTATTTCATGTGAACGTCTCTGTGGATAGAGAAGTGGAGGGGGAAACACAATCCAAAAATGGAGGTTTTGGCCTCCATTGATAAAAAATTAACCAATCGGCATCAAGAATTTCTATGTGTCAGCAGAGCGGCTCTATTTCTTATTATACAGAGGATGCTAGCCTCCCTTGGTTTATCAGCCTATCACCATTGAGATCTCAATGGTGTTGTAATATGTTTGAAAGACTTTGTGGCGCCTATAATGCAGTAAATATAGAGGGACGAGATATTGAATATTTTATCGCAAATACATTTAAAAGTCTCCCATTTTAGCAGCAGTTTAATTTAAAATTAAGGAAGACCCATGCCTAATCTGGACATAAAACAATCTTCTTAATGCGTCCGAACGCGCTGCTTTAGAAATGAATAATTTAGCAAAACCGAGTGGCTAACAGGCTCAGTGAACAAACTCATCTTCTGCCATTGTCTTCTATTTGATGAATCAACTGGAGGATTCAATCCATGGACTACGACTGGTTCGAATCTATGAGGAATCTCAGGATGTGAAAACGTGATCTTTTGAGCAAACTGATCATTGCTGTTCTATATTTGGGCCAACAAGAACATGCATTGTCACAATGAATCTGCTACAAGTAAAAACATTTTGAACTTTCAGAAACCTTTTTAGAGTTTGTCAGCACTTGCAGAGCATCTGAAAACATCCAACGTTTTCAAAGGTACTTCACAATCAATTCATAACTTGTCAAGCATGGTAGTCCATACTCAGAAATGGTGCTCTGCATTTAACCCATCCAAGTGCACAAATACACAGCATTGAGAACCAGACATGGGGACTTGTGACTTGGTGACTTGGACTCGAGTCGACTCGAGTCGCTATTTTTAGGACTTGAGACTTGACTCGGACTTGGAAGTTAAAGACTCGGGACTTGACTTGACTTGAGACACGATGACTTGAATGACTTGAGTGTTAATTACATCATGTTTTCAGTTTGAATAGAAAATATATAAATTATTTTTTTAAATAAAGTTGATTACTCAGCTGGAGCGCAGGCTGAGAATAGCGTCGTGACTGGATCAGGACACTATCATCAGTCATGCCCTCTCTACCTTACACACACCACGCCCACTTAAATCAGATATCACATCACATCAACATGTCAGCCTGAGAGGTACCGAGGGTCATCGCTTTTGTCTTCAATAGTTCGCGCCTAAAAACGCGTGGAAAACGCTAGTCGCGCCGCTTTCTCCTTCTTTCCAAAGCGCTCGGGCAGAAGTGCTCCTGGGGCGTCTGTCGTTGCTAAGCATCCATGACACGCTCTCTCTCAATGAAAACGCGGAAATTTCAGCAAAGGATAAATGGATTTGCAGCACTAAAAATCGCTCGCAGTAGCTCTGCTACTAAATTCATTTTAAAATGGCAATCCATATACAGCTATGAACAGCTGTTCCTTCATCTTAGCTGAGCTTTCAACGTTGATACGAGAAAGGATGAAGCTGATTGGTTAGTTATTGTCACATGACCTGCGGTGCGCTTGCGGCATTCTGAAAAGTTTAGATGTTGAGCGCGTTGCTTCCATTATAAGCGCGCATACCGCGCGCCTACATTGGAAATAACGAACTTGCGCGCACAAAATACGTGATGTGAACAGCCCCTAATGATCCGCTAGCAGGCCGTCAAAAAAAACGCATTCCAGGGGCGGCGCTAGGGTTGGGCTAAGGGTGCATAAGCCCCGAATATTTTGTTACCTCGTCTTTCTCATAGAGCAAAACGATCAGAAAAACAAATGTAGCTGCCGCGATTACCCAGTCATGACAAGTGCATATTACATACATATATATATATATATATATATATATATATATATATATATATATATATATATATATATATATATATATATATATATATATATATACACAGTACAGAATATAAATATGACGTATTTTCAGTTGTTTCATACTTTTTTGTTATGTACAGTACAGAGTCCAAAAGTTTGGACACACCGTCTCATTCAAAGAGTTTTCTTTATTTTCATGACTATTGACTATTGTAGAGTCACACTGAAGGCATCAAGGGCTATTTGAGCAAGAAGGAGAGTGATGGGGTACTGCACCAGATGACCTGGCCTCCACAGTCACCGGACCTGAACCCAATCCAGATGGTTTAGGGGTGAGCTGGACCGCAGACTGAAGGCAAAAGGGCCAACAAGTGCTAAGCATCTCTCAGGGAACTCCTTCAAGACTGTTGGAAGACCATTTCAGATGACTACCTCTTGAAGCTCATCAAGAGAATGCCAAGAGTGTGCAAAGCAGTAATCAAAGCAAAAGGTGGAAAAAGTTGTTTCACACTTTTTTGTTATGTATATAATTCCATATATAATTCCACATGTGTTAATTCATAGTTTTGATGCCTTCAGTGTGAATCTACAATTTTCATAGTCATGAAAATAAAGAAAACTCTTTGAATGAGAAGGTGTGTCCAAACTTTTGGTCTGTACTGTACATAACAAAAAAGTATGAAACAACTGAAAATACGTCATATTTATATTCTATACTCTGAGAGAGAGAGAGTGTGAGAGAGAGAGAGAGAGAGAGAGAGGAGAAATGTAACAGTTTAATGTTGTATGTAAACTGTGTTTGAGAGAGAGAGAGAGAGGTGTTCAGAGAGGAGTCTGTTGGATGTTTAGTTTTATGGACTCAATGTTGAAAATGTAAAACATTTCAAACACTGTTGGCAGAAGTGAAAAATAAATAATTTTAGGAACTTACAATTTTGTTTGATTCCATGATGTATTTTACTGAACATGAGTATTTACATTTAAATTATTTTAATTTACTGACAGTTACTTATATCTTGTCTTTTAACTTTATTAAGATCAGATTCTGCAGGTAAAATAACAATATTAATGTGACTTGACTTGGACTTGACTTGACATAGCTTGTGACTTGACTTGACTTGACTTGCCCAAGAAAAAAATACTTGGGACTTACTTGAGACTTGAAGGTTAAGACTTGAGACTTACTTGAGACTTGCACATGTGTGACTTGGTCCCATCTCTGTTGAGAACTGAGCACACCCCCAGTATGGGCATCTATATATCTAGCACCAGAGAGCAACTGGGGGTCCAGTGCCTTGCTCAAGGGAACTTCAGCCATGGGTATTGAGGGTGGAAGAGAGTGCTGTTCATTAACTTCCACCCCCACCGAGACTCGAACCTGCGACCTTTGGGTTACAAGTCCAACTCTCATACCATTAGGCCACAGCTGCGACATGAATGCAGCATGTGAAGGCTGAACATTGTCTTTGACCGAATCGTGACTGAACCAGGCTGGGATAATGACGCGATCTCTCAGGCCATGGCGCTCAAACAGAAATTGCAAGATTTCAAGTTCATGTTTCTGCTTGATGTTTTCTGAGCAATTTTTGGACACACCGTTGTTTTGTTCCAGGTTCTCCAAGCTAGATCACTTGATTTGAGATGGTTATTTGACTACATAGATTCGACCCTTAAGTCACTGAAAGCTCTTTGCACTGACAAAACATTCCAAGAAGTATATGAAAACAGTGTACATGCTGTTGGGCAAGAGGATGGCCGAAGAAAGCGGCACCGCTGCAGCTGGTGAGACTACGAAGAAGGATTTCACTGCAGCGAGCAGAGTAAAGATCTAAGCATCCCTGACTCTTATCGCTTTCTATTCTATAAATTATGGATGCAGTTATATGTCAGATGACAGAGATATTTAGCGATATGAAAAGATTGAATTTTTTTTACTTCTGTACTTTTCTGCATTTGTGTATTTTGCTAAACCAAAGGGGTTTCCTTATTCAGAATTGGCCTCACTTTTAAAAGTGTACCCTTTCTTTGACAGTTGGAGGTTGAAAAAGGCTTGTGGTCTATGAAGAGATGCATTTCCATAAAGCGCCAATTTAGTGTGCCTCCTCTATTTTAAAATCCACGAGCCGACAGTGTAATATCATCTGCTCCCCTTTTTATGGGCCAGGGTCTTTCTGACCTGTCAATCAAGTTAACAAAGACAGAAAGGTATTTTTATTTCAAACATCAGTGATTACTGAAACAACATGCTACTGGTGATTCCACAGTGGCTGAGAAATAAACTTCAATTACCTGCTAGAACACATGATATATTGATATATAACAAATTATCAAATGCACAAACACAAAACGTATGTCAGTCATCCAGTAGGGAGAGCTAAGCAGACAGAGGTCAGGTCCTCCTGATGGAACATGCTGTGGACCGTACGAGGCTCATGGACAAACCCATGGAAATCACCAGATTTGGCGTGTCACGAAAAAAAATGGAAACTTCTAGCAAGGGAACTATGTTCAAGCAAGTTGCTGTCCATGCAGTACATGCACAATAGAAGAATGATTGTGCTTAGCAAGGCAAAATATATTATATTACAAGCTACAGTGTCATGGGTTAATGAAAATGACTTGCTAATAAAGATGCCAAACACAGACATTTATAACTTTAATCCACTTCTAATGGTTTGATGTATAGATGTGTTGGTTGTTTAAACTATCAAAAAATAGCCATCTAAATCATTACGTAAAATATATTTTACATATATATTGTACTTTAGCAAGTTCAAATTATAAATTTCAAATGATCTTAGTAAATATTAGCAATTGTTACATGTGTTGCTTGTGTCATGCAGTTTATGGAATCAGCAATAAAGAAAATTAAACAATTTACTGTTGTATACTAATTATTTCCTAAAGTGCTTGGGACAAAAATCGTAAAGATAAAAATAAAGAATTACAAATAAATAAATATAAGCCTATGCAACTGTTACATTAATGTAATGCCAGGTGAGTCAGCCTTCACACAGTATTTTAAAATACATGTGTGATTAAAAGAAAGCCACTCTCAGCCTTTCTACTGGAAACAGGATTTCTACAGGATGAGTTTTTCACTTTTTAACCTCAACCATCTGAATGTTTCATTAAGACACTCGTTCAGTTCAATGTCTCGGCATGTACGGAGATAAACACACATTTTAAGTGGTATCCTTTGAAAACAAACTGAGGAGCTTTCCATGGTTTTATTTCCTATAATTTTCTCCCACCTGGAATAACCGCTCATGTTTAAAAGCTGCCAAACTCTCATAAAACACAAGTGTTGAATACATTAAGGCCTGTCGCTCACTCACTTCATGAAGAAAAGAAAAAAAACTTTTCAACATCCCAAAGCCGATGGGTTGAAAGACGGCAAAGATTCTTTAACCTTGACTGAGCCTTGGACAACATGAGAGCAAAATGTACTACTTACTTATTTAAATAACAATAAACCTCGACATTTACAGTATACATCATAATTCTTGGACTGTCAGTCATAGTAGATTAAACCTGACTAAGTAGATCTCCTGAGTAATGCCACATCGTAATTCACTTACAGATATAAGACGATTAGCTCTACTCCAACGTCCTCCCTCAAGAACTGCCACAAATACCTCAAGTGAAAAGTCTGTAGAGGATTACTGAGTCCCAAAAAAGAGGTCAACTTTCAACCAAAGTTCAGGAGTATGAAATCATTTATGGAACCTATGTTTCTCTGTGGATTAAGAGGAACAGTAGTTTGAAAGCTTTTCAGGATGACAGAAAATTACACTATCTTCACAAAGTCATTGCGTCTCGCCTTTAAAATGAATTTCAAATGGACACAAAGTGAGGGAATGAATACAAAGAGCATGAAGGACAGAGAAATTCCAAACGACAACCTTCAACTGCCTTCACTGGAGTACAATATATCAAAGATAAGAGTGTGTTACATAGACCGCCAATCTTCAACGTTTGATGAAATTCCAAACCATTGTTTTATTGAAAATGGATGTTCGGGCTGTTTGATGTGGAGAAACAAGCTGATTGATGGATACATTGTGAATTACCTGACATTGGAGATCTGTCATTGGCCAGAGAACAATGTGCATTCACTAAAGCCACTTTAAGTCAAGGAAACCATTGTTTTCTGGGGCCATTTGTTGAGCTGCTGTCCTGCGCTGATTGTACTGACTGTAAAGTTTATTAAAACCCAGGATTTCTTCCTTCCTGTCCTGCTGCCTTTGAAGAACCCTTCTCCATGAAGACCCTTATGATGTTAGAAAGGAAATTATGGGTTTATTGGGTAAACAGACCTTCCGTAACTATCAGGAGAAATACTGAGAAAGACACAGTGAGAGGTAGGAAGAAGCAAGAACAGACCAAAGCAAGAACAAACGTTTTAAAGAACATCATTAATAATTACGCAATGACTTGCGGGCCAGCAAATCACAGGCAGCACTATCTGGATACAATGACTGGGTGATGAAACAGCAGGAGGTTTGCTTGTATAAGTCCTTCTTCTTTCATGTGCTGTGGACCCAAAGCAAAATTTGCATTTGGAATAACAGAATGGTCAATATTACATATCATTTAAGGCTTTTTGTAAAAGTTCTATTTTTTCATACAAAAGAAGTCAATATTGTAACGATTCGCGACCAGTGAAAACACAAGGAGAGCGAGAGATCCAATCACAGATGTTTATTGTATAGGGTAATCCAAATGGTGGTCAAACATAAGCCAGGGTCAAAACCAATACAGCAGTCCAAAACAAACAAAATAAACAAACAAGGAAGGGAACAGGAAAGGGAAGGAACGGGAACTCGGAGGACGAGAAGATGAGGAAGGAACTCGGAATACGAGAAGGCTGGTATACGAATGGTAAGGACTCCATACAAACAACAGGGAAAGACTGGTATTTATAAGGAGGCTAATGACAATAGATTCCCTGCACCTGGTGCAATTAACTGGAGTGCAATTACTGTGAAGACAGGACCGGACTAGAGAAATTCTAAGGTGTTTCTCAATGTCAAGGAAGGATCCTCGGAAGCCAGTATTTCGAGGATGCTACGTCATCGACATCCGTCGAAGGACTGTTCCAATGTCGAGGATCCTCGGAATTTCAACCAAGGACTGAGTCCTTCGTTCGAAGAATATCCCATACACAGGAAAGGATGCACATGTGTATCCTTTGCGCTCTTCTCGCTCTCAAATCACCCACAATCCTATGCGCGCAGCTTTGCAATCTAACGTTAGTTCAAAAATTAAAAAATGCCGAACATTAACATAGTCGGAGCGTTAACAGTTTTTATTTACTTTACCAAACATTTGTTATAAATGTAGTAAATATAAGTAAAGTTTGTCGTTTAAATGCCAGTACAATATTGTAAATTATACAAATGGTTTACTGAACCGGACCTGTCATTTAACAATTGGTTGTGTCAACGGCATTTATTTTATAAGTTAAGTTGTCCAAAGTAATTTAATGATACCATTCACAGCGTTATTCAAACGGACCTTTTCACTGACGTAATGACGCAATTACGTGCACTTGCTAGCCTGTTCCATTTACGTGTTCTCCGTATGCTAAAGGGGACTCTCACTTAGCCTCTGAAGGAAGTGACTTGGAAGGGTCAGTCCTACCAAGGAAGTATCCTTGACATTGAGAAACGCCTCTAGTGCCTATGGTGAAGTGCCTAAGGAGAAGTGAGCCCACTAGTGGACACCCAGGGAAACAGAGACTGGACAGCGTGACAAATATGGTCTAATTTTGTTTGGACCACAATGTTCTTCAGAATATCTTCAAAATATTCTATATTTTTCAGAAGTCAGTCAGTCATACAGGGTTGGAATGTCATGAAAGTGAGTAAATTACCAAATTTTGTGAAAAAAAAAAATAATAATTGTAGTGTTGTAAAAATTGTATTGTGAATTATCCCTGTGGTCAGCATCTGTTCCAGCCCACCTCCAAATAGTTTCAGTTATCTGATCGCAATCTAATGAGGGAAAACACATGTTAATGACAGATGTAAAGTTGGCTGTAATGACTGGATTATGCCAATTTATAACACGGACAAGGACGGCACACTGAAATGGGTACATGAAAACCTTCATATGAAATCACGTGGATTGGTAATATATTACATTTGAAAATGATATTTTACTCTAAATGTTACAAAAACAGTATTCCGTTTGGGAATAAAATGCTCCTATGTCAATTTAAAAAATAATATAAAAAATATTAAACACAGACCTTTGTCTTCCTTTCTAAAAGCCAAAAGCTCTGTAAAACAAATCCCAAGGCTGAATTGAAAACTTAAAGATCATGTTCTCCAGCAAAAGGTGATGAAAAACCAATTTAGGGTGTTCAAACTGCGATTAGTCGTTTAGTGATGACTGACGATGGAAAATCTAATATAGCTTGTTATTATAGACCACATAACATGGCGAAACTGAAGTATGTTACCTATTTGACTACTAAAGTGTCAGATAGCTCTAAATATGTCTCTTTTCTCACATTTATATTGATGTAGGGGGCTAACATGTTATATGTTTGGGTTGTTTAAAAAAAATCTCATAAAACTGTATGCTAGGGACAACTGGAGGTCCGTGAGGATTTGTATGTTTGAACGACTATAGATTCGGGATAAGAAATTGACACTCTTTATAAGTAGCTGGGACAAGGGCTAAAAGCTCTAGAGAGCTTTTGGAGGGCTCCTTGTTGACATTTTAAAAGGTGTAACTGTTCAGTAATACCAGACCAAAGCCAGCATGGTTTATTTATACAAGTTAATGCACAAAACTCAAACTCTGTCTTAACAGCATGACATTACCTCAAACCGGGGTCAGACACTCCAAAACCAGTTGGAAGTGTTTTGAAATAATGTTTAGAGTAGATTGAAACCGAATTCACTCTCGAATAAATATACAACTCTTGCAGATCATGTGCTTAGCATGCTGCCCCTCGGACCCTGCGGTAGGGAAGAACGTACAATCGCACCACTAAAGCCCCTTTCACACTGCGATTCTGGCAAAAATGTGGGTAAAGTGTTCCAGCAATTGTTCCCGGGTCGCTAGATTTTGCACTTTCACACTACCAGTGATTACCCGGCATATGTGCGTGCTTTCACACACAACCCGTAAAGGACCTGTAACGACACGTGACAGCAGGGCGTGACTTGTAATGTACGAGTTGAAAACATTAAGCACATTATACTTTCACTGAAGCTGGTGAAACGATCTCGGCGTCAGCGCAGAAAGTGAGGAACTACCTGATCTCTGCTACATTACAGTTTGCACATATTTTTTTTCGCGAACATTGATGTTACTTCAAAAATCTATGATACAGCATTAGATCTGGCTTTTGTTCACACAGCGCTCGTCCCGGGATTGTTAATAGGTCCCCGACCTGGGTTCAATGCCGGAATCAATCCCAGGACGTGTTTGCTTTCACACAGAAGGCGAGCCGGCAATGTTCAGGCAATTTGCTTGGTCCGACGTGCAGTGTGAAAGGGTCTTAAATAATTCGGCCTCACTATCCGATTCTCTTACATATACCTGCATATAATCAAGGTGGCCATAAAACTCGGAATACACCATTGGGATGCAGCTGACAATTTTCATGCCTGAAATCATGGCAGCGTTATTCTCCCTCATAAACAAACTCTTTTACCAAGTTGTAGCTCCTACTGATTAAACCAATTTCAATCACAATCTCTTAACTCCCACTTTTGTTGTTTTTAGCCTGATTAAACCCTCAAAACCATTTAAAAATAAATATCAAATATGCAACCACCTACACAATCACACCCAAACACCTACAAACCAGCTGAATGAGTTGTTGCTTCAGCTGTTAGACAACGAAGCCAAAACAGGGCTTTTTGAAATAAGATTCCTTTACACCTAATTAACATTTGCTATAGCTATTTTTTATTTATTTAAGCAAAGCTTAGCCAAATCAAAGCAGATCAGCACCTTGCCCTTAAATTTGAATTTCAAATACCCCTTTGAACTCCATTTTCCACTTGAATAGCATCCCGCAAATGTTGCAAGATTGAGAGAGAGAAAGGTCAAAGGTTTAGCTACACAAGACTACACAGCAGTAAACAGGACAAGAGAGACCCCACCCCCCATTTACCGTCATTTTTGGGCTACTAACAATATCTGCAGACTAAAAGACTTACTCAGACTCTAAAAAGGAAAACCAGTATTAACACTTAATGCTTTGAACATTTGATTTGAATTACATTTCACTCAGTTTTATAATTAACGTTATGGTAAATTGGGCAGTCAAGTACTATGTCTGGTATAAAGGCAAAAAAAAATCCCACTCTGGTTAGCACAATACATGCAGCCGCAGGCAGATCAGGGCAATATTTCATTAAATCAACTACTGGTTTTCATTCAAGTTATAATTTAAGACATCTTTCAAATTTAAGAGGAGAATCTCAATGGGTTTAACCACAAGTCAGCCTCTTGTGATTGCCTCCAAAGTATACAAAAATGCCTCAACTACCTCAGAGGTCTCTAAGTTATTCAAAATTTAAAGCATACATGTTTTTCATTCCATAATGATAGGATACAAACAGAAATGTTTCTTCTGCTGAGTAAAGAACACTTTATCAGTCTAGACATGCAGAGAACGAAAAAAAGACACTCAGAAGAACTGTAAATGACAAATAAAAGAGAAAATTATGTCTAAAACAAATCTGAAAAAGTACAAGTAAAAAAAAAAAAGGTAATCTAAATGAACAATTCTATGAATATAACAACCTGACACCAATAAAAGACATTTCATGGCACATCAGGTAGAAAATTTCCCCCTCAAAATCAACCTTAAACAAAAAAAAAAAAAACGGGAGAAGAATGGGACTGAGAGGATTGGGAAAGACATTCCACATTTTATCTTTGCCTGGGGTAATTTGCCCTGCTGCCAGTCGGTTCCTTCGGCACATGTCAGTCCCAATTCACTTCAGTTTGCCAACAGCCATGCACTCAACCCACTGAATATGACACTGAGAATCAATATTATGACAAATCTAATGAGAAAAGCCACTCAAACAAAAATGTGGCCAGGGCACATAGTTTCAGTGTTTTCTCAAAGGAGAAGTGTTGTTTCCATGAGCAGGTTTTACAGATAGCTCATAGATTTACCATGCACTGAAATTCCACAAGGACTCTCGACCATGACCAACAATGGGGTGTGGATTTAATATGACAGTTTCCACAGCATTCTGATCAAAGACGAAGAGTGAGAGGCTTGGGCTATTTTGCTTCGGGCTAGGGAGTTCATCTACAAAGAGTGCCGCCATCTATCCCCAAATTTCACTGTAAACATTCCAATGAGAGACCAGCATAGTAAAAAGAACAGTTGACATTCCTTTAGTGAACCGCTTAAGCTGACAGAAAAGCACATTGTATAAGCTCAACCACCGCAACGGTGAGGAAAAACACAAATAAAAGAGAATCCATATGCATTTATGGCAGGATCTATGACTTCCTCCAAATGTCCATAATCAACTTCATTGTCATTCATTCACACTTTCTAACATATTAAATATGTAGTACACTCAAAAGCATAAATAAATAAAAAAAGTATTTTCAAATATTTTCAAAAATATATATCTTGTTATATTGGTATCTATTTTACACTTTGGTGAATTTGTATAAAATGTAAATTTGAGTCAAAATAAAAAAATAAAAAATAATTATAATTTAAAAAAAAAACCTAGCATGAAGGTCCACCCCTAAACCTTATCTTTAGTTGTGCGTAAGCAAATCGAAGAAAATATGAAAAAAGTATTGAATAAAATCCTACAAATAGAACAAATTAGATTGTATGAAAGAAATCATACAAAAGTAGATTATAATTAATATCATATGAAATCGTACAAAATGTGATCATATGAAATTGTATAAATTATATTGTACAAAATGTGATTGTACATAATCTTACAAATTAAATTGTACAAATGAGATCATACAAAACTGTGCAAATGAAATTGTATTAAATTGTACAAATGAAATAGTATGAAATTAAAAATGTACCACCATGAGACTGTTTTAATAACTATAAAACAATTGTTAATATTAATACATATAAATGTAATAATAGCATTAAAAAAATTATTCTAAATTTACTTGTTTAATTCTTTAAGACAACTCTCTATTTTAACAGTGGAAGAAAGTGTTAGAGTGATCAAAATGCTTAACCTGTATGAAGTCATTTGGAAGAGCTGTACTGTCTGGGATGTCCATTTAAAACATAATTTAAGTCTAAAATGATGAGCTTCAGCTTGAGTGAACTTCATGCTCAAGCATTGCGCAAACACCAACACACACCTGTTGCCTTACCTTTGTGAGACAGTCGTAATCTTGGATTCACAGTCTTCGCTGATTGAGTTGCAGAGCAGATCCACAGTGTCACGCAAAGCATGACGGTCCACATGCCCCATGCCATCCTCACGCAAGTCTCACACTGACTCCTTACAATCCACCATGAGCAGCCTCCATTCGCTGACAGAATGAATTGCCGGTTACAGAAAAATTAGTTTGCTGTCATTAGAGCAGTGTGCTGAAACTCACTTCAATGACACTTAGGTTGTGTTTTGAGAAGCTTCCAATGTGAATAAAGTGTTTAAACCATGCGCAACGCTGTGACTCGACCCTGGCTGACTGTTCCTGTCACTCTTACCACAGGCGATGGATTCCTTAAACTCATAAGAATGTGTGAGTGCAAGCGTGTGTCAGACAACAAGCGCACTGATCTGAGAGCCTCCACCTCCTCTAATGAGAAGAAGCCTCCTTTCTTTCCCTCTCTCTCTCTCTCTCTCTCTCTCTCTCCTGTCTCTTTAAAATACTGCCCTTCCACGTGCCAGCCTTCTCTCCCTTCCTGAATGCTTCAACTCCCCTGCTGCACACATGGACAACAGCCAAAAACTCTCATCCACCCCCACCCTTCTCTTCCACTCTCTTAGTTCCACCCTTGCGTTCTCCTCTATTTATGACATACTTAGTTCTCATCTTATGGATCATGTTTACATGAAACTAAAAATTATAATTAATATTGAAATCCGGTCATATTGTGGTTACTGCAACTGCAGTTGGACAATGTAAGACATTTCGGGAAATCTGAATAAGACAGCTGGCAAATGACTAAATTAATCAGAAATCTGTGTCATATAAACACTTCTTCCCCAGAATATCCACATATAATATATTTATTCATGCACATGTCCAAATGAAAGTAATTGTGCTAGATTTGTGGGGGAAAAAATAAACATTTTCAAAGTCAAGTCAAAGAAATAATGTTTGGAGTAAGAAAGAAACATTTTTTTTTTTTTTCAAACAATTAAATATATGAAAATAGAGATTTACGAGATTTAATTCACAGTATAGAAAAAATGAAACTTCTGTTGAAAAGCCTGTGGAAATGATTATATTTTGAAGTCCACTGACTTTCACTGATGACAGAATTTACATTTTTGGTGAAATATATCTTTAAATAAGACCATGAATTTAAAATTGAGTGGAATTGCTAACAAAATAATTACATTTATATTAATTAAATATGAATGCCAGTATTTCCTTTATGTCCTTAAAATAATATTATATTGGTAAAGAATATTATACTTTAAGCAACAGCCACTGACCAAATGGAACCGACATTCAAGACTGGGACCAAATCTTTGCATCATATCACTGTACATTATTTGTTTATTATATATTTGACACTTTCTCTTTCAGTAGCTTGCTTTGTCTTTCTGTGCAGTAGCAGTTATCCTAATAAAAATTCTGGATTTAACTAAATAAATAAAATTAATTTCTCATCCTCGTTCTTTCTCTCTTATTTAAACATATTAATTTAAAGCAGGGATCCCAATTACTTTTCCTTGAAAATATATGTTCAACCAACAAATCAAAGCACCTGAATCTCCCTCTTTATAGCAGCTGTACTTGATCAAAATTATAACTGGCACAAGTGGCAATAGTGTATTTTGATTTTGATTAGCTTTTTCCAATATGTATATGTGAAGGTGCAGTCATGTTATAGGAACACTCATTTTGCCGTCCTTTACACAGTAATCACCTAATTACAGGTGTAAAAAGCCACTTCTGTAACGATGACTGACTCGACATGGAATCCATTTGCAAGCTTTTATTAGAACACTCGTAGTCGTACAGGCGAAGGGTCAGGATCAGCAAACACAGTATAATAGAGATATCAGAATCGTGGTCAATACCAAGCAGTGGGTCGGGGTAACCAGCAAGTATCACAGTCCGTATAACAATCTGGGTTCAAAGGTAGGCAGCAAAGGTTCTGGGATCGATAAACAGCAAGGGTTGGCAACTAGGATAGCAAGACAGGGTAGAACGCTCAGAAATGTTAGCCGTGGCAGAAACAAGACTTCGCAATGAGGTGAAGCAAAGGTCTGGCTTATATGGCAGTCTCTGATATGGAACACCTGGCCGGTGATCAGTCCAAGGTGCGGGGCTGTTGGGTAATGTAGTGAGTATCAGTGTAAGTGAGTGTTTGGATGCCTGTAGGTGTCAGTATTCGGGCGATGGTGCCCTCTGCTGGCCTCTGGAGGGACTCACGGGGTTCGTATTCGTGACAGAGCCCCCTCCCTGCGAACGCCTCCTGGCGTGAGGTGGAGGGCGACGTCGGGGTCTTCCTCGAGGTCGAGGGGCCGGTTTCTCTGGATGTTCTCTATGGAAATCAGTGGTTAAGTTGGGGTCAAGAATGTCCTCGGCATTGACCCAGGAATGTTCCTCTGGACCGTACCCCTCCCAGTCAACCAAGTATTGGAGAACTCGTCCCCGACGTCTTGAATCAAGCAGCTCTCGCACCTGATAGGTCTCCTCGCTCTCCACCTGAACCGGTTGGGGACTCTGCTCACGGGACCTCCCCTCACCCTCCTCCTCAGGGGCAGCAGCGGGCTTGAGCAGTGACATGTGGAAAGTGGGAGAAATACGATATGTGTCAGGCAAAGCAAGGCGGAATGACACAGGAGTGATTTGTTGTGTGATTTTGAATGGACCCACGTACCTAGGACTTAGCTTTCGGCATGGCAATCTCATCCGAAGGTCTCTGGTGGACAGCCAGACCCATTGACCAGTTTGGTAAGTGTGTCCAGGGCGTCGACGACGGTCGGCCTGTTCCTTCAGGCGCCGTACAGCTTGTTGAAGATGTACGTGGACCTGATTCCATGTGTCCTCGCTTCGTTGAAGCCAATCAGTAACAGCGGGAACATTGGTGGGTTCACCTGACCAGGGAAACATGGGTGGTTGGTACCCTAGAACGCATTTGAAGGGGGTGATTCCAGTGGAAGGCTTGATCAGGGAGTTCTGAGCATATTCGGCCCATAGGAGAAAACGAGACCAGTCCTCTTGATGGGAGCTGCAGTAGGAGCGGAGGAACCGAGTGAGCTCCTGGTTGAGGCGTTCCACTTGACCATTGGCTTCGGGGTGATAGCCAGACGTGAGACTTACGTTGACCCCTAGGGCTTGAAAGAAATCCTTCCATAAACGAGAGGTGAACTGAGGACCTCTATCCGAAACGATGTCGTCAGGTATGCCGTAAAACCTGAACACCCAATTACACAGGAGTTCGGCGGTCTGAAGAGCAGTAGGGAGTTTGGGTAGAGGTATGAGGCGACAAGCCTTGGAGAATCGATCGATGATCGTGAGTATGACCGTGTTACCCTGGGATAGGGGTAAGTCTGTGATGAAGTCTATGGCAAGGTGTGACCAGGGTCGTTGAGGGATAGGAAGAGGTTGAAGGAGTCCAGCTGGCAGTTGACGAGGGGTTTTGTGCATGTTACACGTCTGACAGTTCTGAATGAATTTAATAGTGTCGGGGTTAATGGTCTCCCACCAGAAGCGGTTCTTGAGGAGATGGAGTGTGGCTGTGATGCCGGGGTGACCAGAGGCAGGAAGACAGTGAATATGACTCAGGACCTGATCACGGTGAGGGGCAGGTACGTAGGTTTTATCCGGTGAACAGGCGGCTGGTGGTGCTTCTTGTGAATTGTGTTGTTCAATAAGAGTCATGATATCCCACTGGATGGGAGCAACCACCACATGGAAGGGCAATATGCGTTCGGGGACTGAGATGGAAGGGTCGTCATCATGGATACGTGACAAAGCATCGGCTTTAGTATTCTTGGAACCTGGGCGATAAGTGACATTGAACTGGAACCGGGAGAAGAACAAGGACCATCTGGCTTGGCGTGGGTTGAGTCTCTTGGCGGAGCGTAGGTATTCCAGATTTTTATGATCCGTAAAGACGGTGAAAGGATGAATAGCCCCTTCGAGCCAATGTCTCCACTCTTCAAACGCTGCCTTCATGGCTAACAGTTCTCTATCACCCACATCATAATTTCTCTCCGCTGGGTTGAGCTTGCGTGAGTAGAAAGCACAGGGATGAAGTCTCTCCTGAGGGCCTGGTCGTTGTGAGAGAACGGCCCCAATGCCAGTATTGGAAGCGTCAACTTCGACTAAGAAGGGAAGAGAGGGGTCAGGGTGATGCAGGATAGGAGCGGTGACAAAGCGTTCCTTTAATTCCTTAAAGGCTTGACGGGAGGCTTCGGCCCAGGTGAGACGATGGGTACCTCTTTTGATCATGGAAGTGAGAGGACTGACGACTGTACTGAAATTTCTGATAAAGCGTCTGTAGAAATTGGCGAATCCCAGGAACCGTTGTAGCTCCTTGAGAGTCTGAGGCTCTGGCCACTTGAGTACAGCAGAGACCTTACTGTCGTCCATAGCAACTCCCCCCGGACTGATGACATAACCCAGGAAGGTAGTGGAAGTGGTGTGAAACTCACACTTCTCGGCTTTGGCGTACAGCTGATGTTCGATGAGGCGCTGTAGCACAGTTCTGACGTGTTGAATATGATCCTGTAGGGTGTTGGAGTAGATGAGAATATCGTCAATGTAGACCACAACAAACTTGTTCAGCATGTCCCTGAAGACATCATTAATGAACGCCTGGAAGATGGACGGACTATTGACCAGTCCAAACGGCATAACCCGGTATTCATAGTGACCGTTGGTTGTAGAAAAGGCCGTCTTCCACTCGTCACCCTCTCTGATGCGAATCAGGTTGTAAGCACAGCGTAAGTCAAGCTTGGTGTAGTATTGAGCTGTGCGAAGTTGTTCTAATGCAGCTGGAACCAGAGGAAGGGGATAACGATACTTCACCGTGATCTCGTTGAGACCACGGTAATCAATGCAGGGTCTTAAACTGCCGTCCTTCTTTTTGACGAAGAAGAAACCAGCGGATGCAGGGGAAGTGGAAGGACGTATGAAGCCTTTCTCCAACTCCTCCCTGATGTATTTAGTCATGGCTTCGGTCTCTGGGAGTGACAATGGGAACACACGACCCTTGGGTGGATTGTGACCTGGTAGAAGATCAACAGCACAGTCATGGGGTCGATGAGGTGGTAAGGTGTTTGCTTGGGTTTTGCTGAAAGCTGCCTTGAGGTCGTGATATTCCGCTGGTAGGTTGGGAACCTCGAATGACTCCTTGTTAATCGCCAACGAGCGCACTGGAAGAGGAGAAATGGTAGATAGGCATTTTGTTTGACATTTAGTGCTCCACTTTAATATCTGACCTTCCCTCCATGATACTAGCGGATCGTGCAGTCTCAGCCATGGTAGTCCCAGAATTATGGGTGTATTGGACGTGGGCAGAACGTAGAACTGAATGACCTCCTGGTGCAGTAAACCGGCTGTGACGGATAGACTTTGTGTAAGGTGAGTGATGATACCAGTTCCCAGGGGACGACCATCTATGGTAGCTACAGACAGAGAGTTAGCACAGGGTATTAATGATACGTTGTTTGTTCTTGCAAACTCAGCTGACATGAAATTCCCAGCCGCTCCAGAGTCCAGTAAAGCGAATGTGGTCACTTGAACGTTGTTAATGGTTAGCTTCAGGGGTACAAACACACAGTTTACTGGATGGAGAGAGTGTAAGGATTCACTCACCAATTTGGATGAGACAGATGAGGGACGTGAAGGACAGTTGGCTCGTTGATGACCAGGGGATCCGCAATACAGACATAGACGATTTGCCAAGCGGCGATTCCTCTCCTCAGATGAGAGATGATAGGTATTAACTTGCATGGGTTCAGAGTCCTCGACAGACTGAGCTGCTTTAATGACAGTACTGACATGAGAGCGAGGTTTACGTGAACGCTGCAGATTGTCAATTGCTATCGTCAACTCGATGAAATCGTTCAAACTTCTCCCCTCATCTCGACATGCTAGTTCAGCTTGTAATTCATGACTTAAACCCTTTCGAAACAGAACTTTTAAGGTGTCACTCACCCAGGTCGTTTGTGCTGCCAATGTGCGGAAGTTCATAGCATACTCAGCAGCTGAAGATCTCCCCTGAGAGAGCTCTAGCAAGCGTTCGCCAGCACTCTTTCCCTCCTTGGGATGATCGAAAACCTCACGGAAGCGTGTGAGGAAATCGTTGAAGGAGGAGAAGGATGATCCATCCGTGCGCCATACAGCGGTAATCCAGTCAAGAGCCCTTCCGGTTAACAACGAGCAAACAAAGGCAACCTTACTGTTGTCAGTGGAATAGAGCATGGGTTGTTGTTCCACAAACAGCGAACATTGTAGTAAGAAGCCTTTACATTTGTTAGGGTCACCGTCGAATTTCTCAGGAAAAGCCAGTCGTGGGTTAATCTGAGAGGGCGTGGGAACCGCATGTGCAATGGCGGCCGCTTGTGGCGCGGGTGTCGTGACAACAGGACTATGGAGATTCTGAATAGCCTTCACCAATTCCTCCGTGACGGCGGTAAGATGATTTAACTGTTGTTGATTAGCAGCGATCTGACTTGCCTGAGCTGCCAGGTTGGTGCAGAGATGTTCATAGGCTGCTGGATCTTGTCCTGGCGAAGTCTTCTGTAACGATGACTGACTCGACATGGAATCCATTTGCAAGCTTTTATTAGAACACTCGTAGTCGTACAGGCGAAGGGTCAGGATCAGCAAACACAGTATAATAGAGATATCAGAATCGTGGTCAATACCAAGCAGTGGGTCGGGGTAACCAGCAAGTATCACAGTCCGTATAACAATCTGGGTTCAAAGGTAGGCAGCAAAGGTTCTGGGATCGATAAACAGCAAGGGTTGGCAACTAGGATAGCAAGACAGGGTAGAACGCTCAGAAATGTTAGCCGTGGCAGAAACAAGACTTCGCAATGAGGTGAAGCAAAGGTCTGGCTTATATGGCAGTCTCTGATATGGAACACCTGGCCGGTGATCAGTCCAAGGTGCGGGGCTGTTGGGTAATGTAGTGAGTATCAGTGTAAGTGAGTGTTTGGATGCCTGTAGGTGTCAGTATTCGGGCGATGGTGCCCTCTGCTGGCCTCTGGAGGGACTCACGGGGTTCGTATTCGTGACAACTACTTTGATGACACAAACATCCCAAAAAAACACAGTATTAATAGAAACCAGTAGTTGCAGTAGGATGGGGGAGTAACTAAACTCGGGTTCGAACCTGGCAAACATAAGTACCCTTACAGATTCCATCTGGTTGTGTTCGAATATTATACACATTAGTTTGCCAAAAGAAGATGAAAATTAAGGACAGAAGTCAGATCAGACGTGCACTCATTCATGTAAACCACCAATGAAAAATGAGAGGGAGCGCTCATGCTCTGATCATGACCAAACAAACAATTCACAGTGCAGATCTTGAGCTTTGGTGGCAATCACTTTCATCTGCTCCTGCGATTACGCAGCCTAATGCTGCATTCATTAGAGCAGCTCTGTGTTCACCAATGATTATTTTTGTGAGCACCATTAAACTGTACTTAACTTACTGTACTTCTCTTTCAAGCTCCTTTTCTTTGTCATTCTCACTTCTACACATCCCTCTTAGTTTGAGTTCCTCCAGCCTGTGACTGATGTGAAGTACTTGATCAGACCTTCAGCACTTAGATCAACTAAAAGGTTATCTATGTCATTCGCCTGTCATCTCAGAAGAAATGAGGTCACTCTGTGTTATTTCGTAAACCAATGGCAGCTGATCCTTGTTAAATTCTGAGATGATCTCATTCTATGTTCACATATGGCATGCTGGTTGCGCTTGTTGAATCGGGTGACATCATATTGCTTTGTAAATACTCTACTGGACCTCTAACTTTTTATTCCTCATTTAAAAGTGATTCAAAAAACCTTTCCCGTTCAAACAACACCACACTGTAAGTACTCATTAAAAATCCGTTTATCCTCATCTGTAGAAAATACAGTACTTGGCCACAAAAGTCTGAAAAACACTTTGGGCCCTATCTTGCACCCAGCGCAATTGACTTTGTACACCGACGCATGTGTCATTCCTATTTTGCACCCGCGCAAAGCGCGCTTTTCCCTCCACAGAAGCACGTCGCTAAACTAGTGAATGAACTTGCGCTCCCTGGGCGGATCAGCGCAAAAAAAGAGGCGTGTTCCGGCGCAAACAATCCCTGGTGCTATTTTGCTGTTCCATTAAGCAATTGCGCCACTGACCAGAAAAAACCTAGTCTAAAGTCAGTGGCGCGTTGCGCGCTGTTCATTATGCTATTTTAAGGGCGCATGTTTGACCTTAATGTATATAGCGTGCACAACGCGCATACACTTTGCTCATATAATCTACACAGATTTTTATTAAGATTCATAAATTGTTACACTAAAAAAATATTAACACATGAGATGACGGAAATCATTGTGGTGTGTCACGAAGATGTGAAAAAATAGGCATAAATCTTGCTTACAAATTATTCAGGCTAATTGTAGTAATTAAGGATCAGACCTGTTTGCCCAATAGTGGCAATACATATATGTATATAAGGACATCTGACAAATTGGTTTGTCCGTCAAGAACCAGGAAAAAAAATCGATGAAACAGTTGTGGCTATTTCCTCCCATGCCTGTTTAACCGACGCTATTTTGGGTGGGTTTCTCCCATCCCCATACAACACAACTTCTCTGTCTTTCACTGCTCTTACAAGAACATCAGTCTCCTCGGCTATGAACCGCTCCTGGCGTGCGCCTGGTAAATACGCCATAATAATAGCAATCCATAATGGAACTTGCGCACCTGCTTTTAAAGGGAATGTTGGATGACGCTCTGATTGGTTTATTTCACGTTACGCCCAAACCACACCTATGAATAATGAAGCTACTTCAGACCCACCCATTTTAGATTTGCGCCGGGCGCAAGAGCCATTTATCCCGCCGGGAAAATAGCAACAGCGCCGAGACCCGCCCACAAACTTACTTGCGCTTCGCGCTTTGACACTTGCGTTTCAGATCGTTTAAATAGGGCCCTTTAGCTTATAACTCAAAAATCTGTATAATTATAGTTTAGACCAAAAACAGCGTAAACCAGTCGTTAATATTCTTATATTTTAATAGCAAACTCAAAAATAAATAAATAAATAAATAAATAAACTTGGATAAAAATAAAATTTGCCAAATTTCTGCCAAAATATATGAATTTTAGAAAAATATAGATTTCTTTCTTTTTTTTTCTTTTTTTTTTACAAATCATTAAATAGGACCAACATACAAGGACAGTTCTTTTTTCTGAGCAACAATTTCTGAACAATTTCTGAAAAAAACTTTTTTTGTAGCTTAGTTTCTACAAATAGTCCATGAAAAACTGAGATGTAAATTTTGATTTTTGCTGAATTCCTATATACTGTAACATGAAAAAAAAAATTACTAGCAATCTGAGTGAAGAAAAAACAAGTGAGATAAATGGCAAGTTGCACATCAAACATCATATGTTTCTTGTCAAACATAGTCCAATAATCAGTGTTATTCACAATTTAGACAAATTATTTGTACTACACTTTAAAAATGATTTTTCAATTTCAGTAGTGCAAACAAAGACATTCTCATCTTACTATTCCATAGGGCGACTGCATCAGAATAAAAATGGCAAGGCTATTGAACAATGACTAATTGGTTCCTTTTGAATACAATCAGCATGGAAACCCAGTGTGAGTGAGTGTGTCATGTGTAGAGTTGCATTCTGCCATTTGAACAGCATTGGCTGTGTTTCAGTCTTGTGAATGAGTTGATACATGTCAGTCACCATCTGCCTGCTGCCCATTCCCCTAACCTTTCATTATCCACTTCTTTCACATTTTCTTTTCTAACAACAGCTATCTGGTATACTGACAGTCACCCTACAATCTCCGGCTGAATGAGAGACAGAGAAATAGAGTGAAGGCTTTTGGCAGCTGTGCCAGTGCAAAAGGAAGTCAATCAGCAATCAGTCTGCTAGTGCCAGTATGCTTGACACCCCTATTATACTGATATATTATACTATACAGTATTGATTTATTTCTCTCCAGTCATACATTTTCTTGGGACACATGTCTTTTTCTTAGATTAGCTGAAGAAAAAATGTGGATAACTCACTACCACTGATTTTAAATGACACAGCATTTCAAACGATCATTTGTAATATAAAGAGATATAAAAACAGACTTTAAGATGTGCTTCATAAATTCAAACAGATAAGTGGGACATTTTATTAAGGTGACTAAATTAAGTTACAAACACAAAGGATTTTTAAAAACAGTGACATTACAAGGGTCTTAAATTCTCCCACTTCCCTGGAGAAAAGGGAATGTTCAGAGTTCAGTGCAAATACTGCGTTTGTGGCATAATGTCATTACAACAATTAATTTCCACCTGTGTTGTTAGTGTGAACTAAAACTAAGACTACAATTAAACTATTAAACATTTTGGGTCATTTAAATATAGCTGAAACAAATACATTTGTGCTGTGGATTTAACCCATCCAAAGTGCACACACACACACCATGAACACACACCCGGAGCAGTGGGCAGCCATTTATGCTGCAGAAGTACCCGCGGAGCAGTTGGGGGTTCAGTGCCTTGCTCAAGGGCACCTCAGTCGTGGTATTGAAGGTGAAGAGAGCACTGTACATTCACTCCCCCCACCTCACAATTTCTGCCGGCTAAAGACTCGAACACGCAAACCTTTGGATTATGAGTCTGAATCGCTAACCATTAAGCCATGAATTCCCCAATTAATACTGTAAACATGTGAAATAATACTAAAATAGCACACTTGTATATATACACATCTATATATATATATATATATATAGTCACGGGAGGAGCACAAGACAGACACAGTGGGCGTGGCGTCAGGCCTCGGAGAGGCTTTTATTAACAGAAATCATAAAACAAAGGGAATAAAAGTGGCCAAAAGGGGGAAAGTGTCCAAAATAACAGGGAATCTGGTGTCCTCGTTGTGCTGCGGGATTTGTGTAGGTCGGGCAGTGTTCATCAAGGAAGGGTCCAGGCAAGGGGCGGAGTCCGGCGGCCGCACGCGCTCCCCTCCTAGGTCCGGGGCGCGAGGGGCGGCGGCTTCTCCTAGCGGCCGCGTCTCTCTCATTGGCCGCGGCGCTGGTAGGGGATGGACGGCCCGGCATCCTGGCCCGTCGGCCGTGTATACGGGTGCGGTTCCCATCCGGATCGCGGGTCCGGCAGCTCACGTCTTGGTGGCGCGGGAGTCCCTCAACGCACCCTTCCTGGACCCACGAGGACACCAGCGTGCATGCACGGGGAAGAGACCGGTCTCCTGAGGAGAGGCGCGTTGGGCTTTTAAACAGCGGCGGTAATGAGGCTCCACTTCCTTCAGGTGTGCCCCATCACACGCCGCCAGCCCTGACTCGTCCAGCGCCCCTCCTCTCACACACCCACTCCAGTCGGGAGCCTGGTGAAGGGCGGCGATTTAGGACGGGGTGCCGGTGATAATCAGGGAGGAGGCAGCTGACTCGTCACATTCCCCCTCCCAAGCGACATCCCCGTCATCAGGGCGCCGCCCACACGGGAGTGCTACCATCCTCAACCAGGCTCCAAACGGTCGGAGTGGGCGGGGCTTCCTCTCCGGGCGGTCCTCCCTCTCGCAGCGCACCAGAACAGGGACAGAGAAACCGGGTTTTAGTGACAGCCTCAACCAACCACAGGGTAAAATGACAATGGAAAAGTCACTTACCCCTTGTGTGGCTGGGAGGCTGTCCCCAGTTTTCCTCCGTCCCAGTCTGGGTTCTCACGAACGTTTGCAAGCGAGAGGGAGTGACGTCACCAGACGTTTCCCAACTGCGCTGTCTAGGCTCCGCCTGCCCGCATTCTCCACCAGTGTCACGGGAGGAGCACAAGACAGACACAGTGGGCGTGGCGTCAGGCCTCGGAGAGGCTTTTATTAACAGAAATCATAAAACAAAGGGAATAAAAGTGGCCAAAAGGGGGAAAGTGTCCAAAATAACAGGGAATCTGGTGTCCTCGTTGTGCTGCGGGATTTGTGTAGGTCGGGCAGTGTTCATCAAGGAAGGGTCCAGGCAAGGGGCGGAGTCCGGCGGCCGCACGCGCTCCCCTCCTAGGTCCGGGGCGCGAGGGGCGGCGGCTTCTCCTAGCGGCCGCGTCTCTCTCATTGGCCGCGGCGCTGGTAGGGGATGGACGGCCCGGCATCCTGGCCCGTCGGCCGTGTATACGGGTGCGGTTCCCATCCGGATCGCGGGTCCGGCAGCTCACGTCTTGGTGGCGCGGGAGTCCCTCAACGCACCCTTCCTGGACCCACGAGGACACCAGCGTGCATGCACGGGGAAGAGACCGGTCTCCTGAGGAGAGGCGCGTTGGGCTTTTAAACAGCGGCGGTAATGAGGCTCCACTTCCTTCAGGTGTGCCCCATCACACGCCGCCAGCCCTGACTCGTCCAGCGCCCCTCCTCTCACACACCCACTCCAGTCGGGAGCCTGGTGAAGGGCGGCGATTTAGGACGGGGTGCCGGTGATAATCAGGGAGGAGGCAGCTGACTCGTCACAATATATATATATATATATATATGTGTGTGTGTGTGTGGTGTGTGTGTGTGTGTGTGTGTGTGTGTGTGTGTGTGTGTGTGTGTGTGTGTTGCAGTTATGCACAATAGAGTTGGATGGGTGAGTGTTGCCATTATTTTAGTTATGTTAGTTTAATGTTTAAATAATTCAAATAGCTTTACATCTCAAATAATACATTTATTTTTAACATTAATGTTAATGTTAATGCATTTTTTAAAATAAGAAATTTTTTACACATTTACTCCAATATTTGTCCCTGTTCATTTCCCTTGCAAATACCTTTTTTCCCCTATTGTAGGATTTTCTCAGAGTTATAAATGAGGTATTTTAAGACATTTCTTTTGTGATGTTTCTCTCCTTTAAGCCATAGTGTATTTCCAGCTCATAAACTTGACCTTCTCTTAATCTGTCGATCACAAAGATCTTTCTCCAAGTATAACCCAGGAAAGTTTTTCACAGAACCCTTTTAAACCCCCCTTCAACATCTCCTGTCAGACCAGACGGCTTGCTGTGTGAAAAAAGACAGTTTAATTCTGTGTTAATATCAGAGATTTGTTTCCCCTTGACCTTGTCTGGAGCCGCTGCTTTCATGATTCACACAGTAGTGAAAATATTTTTTCTCATGTAAATGCTATGAAAACATCCTCCACCAGCAGACAGCCATACCACAGAGGTGGGAGGAGCGCGCTGACAGGGTGAAACATGCACCCCGTAATGAAAACACATGGACGAGAGACTGACAGCTCAATAGGGGTGCTAGTCTATGGCCTGCAACAAAAGCTCTGTTCATCTTCAGAGTGAATTTCACTCTTCATCTAGTTTACACAGGTGTGCATCACATGTACTCTTTGACACATGCATTCACAATTTATCACAAAACATTATGCATACTTGAATTATTTGAATTAACTCATATTATAGCATTGTCTAATTGATTCAGCAATTGCACAGCTTTGAAGATCCAAATTTTTGGTTGTAATACAGCTGCATGTCACTTTACATTATTGTGGACACTAGAATTTGTAATGGCAACTGTTTAAGCAAGATAACTACAGTAACTGTTAACAATTACAATTACAATTACAAAAAAAAAAAAAAGAAAAAAGAGAAAAAAGAAATCATTTTAGGAACAAAAGGGTGAAAAGTTTGTCTTGTCAATTATCAAATATGACCTAAACATTTTCTTGAAAGGTTTTGTGAGAATCATCCCATATAATCAATGGACCATTGAATTATTGAAAATGTAATGCACACCGTAACATGCCACTCTGACGCGAAGCATCTATTGTCAGTTATTCCTTACATTATCAACATGGCAGTCTGCATAAAGAAAACACTGATCAAAGACAATCCCTCAATGCAAGTCTTTGATTCAAGGCTTTCAAAGGTCTTGAATGGCGAAAATCACTTGTTTGAGAGAAGTATGGAAATTCACACATGGAGAGCCGTAGAGAAATGGATCGGCCATGACCAAGTAGTAGTCTGTTCCCTTAAAAGTTTGAGCGGGTATCCATCACAATGCCACGGTTGAGCAGGCAGAGCGACTTAAGAGCCTCGAGAGAAAGGCCTCTCTGCTACACTTAACACAGAATGAAGTGCAACTTTCCAGTCAGTACCACAACAAAGCCTTGCTCTGTAGGACCATGGCAGAGCAGAAGATCACTGGCAAGAACATTCTACCATAAAAGCCATTTCAGCTGAGGTGATTTCTCAAATGTCAGCAGCTGCAGGTCCATTTTCAAAAGAAAGCCTGTAAGTTGATTTTAACGCAGATGCCTGCATGATTCAAACAGTTGATCAGGTATCACTGTTTTAAATAGAACCCTCAGCACTTTTTTCATTAAGGAGATGTTGTTGTTGTTTTAATATCCGCCCACAGCTCCATGAGATTAGATGACCTTCAGAAGACACAACCTCTCTAAAAAAGAAATGAGAGCTTGCCAACGAGATCTAAGATGTTGGATTTCTGTCTCTCTGACCTAGAATACAATAAGACAGGATTAAAGTAGTATTAAGGTGAATGCTGGAGGCTGATAACACGATTTAGAAGTTAACTAAGTTAACTGTTCTGTACAATCTCATGCTCTGCAGGTCAGTTTTTAGCTGCCTTATGGTAAGACTAAAACATTTAGAGTCTATATTTGTTTTACTTGCATCATGTTATTTACCCATCTTCATCAAATATTAAAATTACAAATTCTTTGATGTACAATATTGGCTAAGTAAACCACATTCTTAAAAGGAATAGTTCACACAAAAATGTAAATTTTGTCCTTATTTACTTCCCATTTTGTTCAAAACCCATATGTCTTTTTTTCTTCTGTCAGACATTAAATAGAAAACAATGAAACAAACAAAAAAAATTAATGAAACAGAAAACATATGTGTTTTGGGTCCTGAAAATGCAAACTTTTGTTTCTGAAAACGATACCATTGTTGTCTGACTACAAAAATGCACGTTGTGAAAATGGTGATGCATGCACATGCCCATTACGTGTTCAGTCTGCATGTGCGCATAGAGGAAAGAAGAAGAAGGAGAGAAATTTAAGCCTACATTTAGGACCTTATTTTCCCAGGACGTTTTAGTATATTTTACCTCACAATTCTTATTAGTAAAAAAAATCTTGATGTTTACCTTTTACCATTTTCATTATTTTAAAAGAGTTTTAGTATCGTTATTTATGCTAACATAAAATACAATTATTAGTTCAATTAAAAATATTATTCAAAAATTGTATTATTTTTTTGTATTTTATTTTCTTCTGTAAAGCAACACTGTTTCAAGTCAACATAACTAAATGGACCAAAAACACCATAAAAGAACCTTTAAAAAGTACTTCTCCTGACTTTCATGTTTTAATCTTATAGCCCTATTATAACTGGATCAGAATAGGCTGTTAAGGCCCCTTCACACCAAGGACAACTATAAAGATAAAAATTAAGAGACAGTTCTAGAAATCGGTCTCAATATTAAATAAAATCAAAGTCCACACCACAGCTATTACGATAAAGGCACAGAGAAACAATATCGTTGGAATCACTTTCAGATTTTTTCCAACTGGTGAACAATAAAAAGACTGACACCCAATCAGAATTAATCCTGCTATAATGAGCTCGAGAATTTAAATTGGCAGATGAGCGTGTGCTTGGCCTAAACAGACAGTTATTGTTCGGTAGTGTGGACAAAATAAATATGTCGTTGTATTTATAGTTATCGTACTTGCTCTTGGTGTAAGCTCTTTCTCGTCTTAAAGAGAAGAAGAAGAAAAAAAAATTGGTACAACATGAGTAAATAATTACATTTTGGGTTGAACTACTGCATTTCTACATTCAAAGCCAAACAAAATAAGTTACAGAGCAGGGACTGTCATGACAAGACAAGATTTACTTCACTGCCAGGCTTTCTTCTGGATGCCATGCTGGTTTTTATAGATGCATTAGCACACACTTTTAGCTGAGATTGTTCTTAATCTGTCTTAACGCATTGCTGTTTTGGCAGCCATAATGTCTGTCTGAGTCAGATAAAGCTTTTAGCTTCATACAGTGAGGTGAGGCATGTCTTTTCCTTAAGCTTTAACTCATATCTCAAAAAACTGTGATAAAAATCTAATCTAAAAACTCCGATATAAATAATATTTGCCACAAACCCTTGAAATTGAAAGGAATGTTATCTTAAATGTTTGGAAGCTGGAGATAAGACCATGTCTTCTGATAGCTTAAAAACAGCCACATGTCTATTTTTGTATGTGTGTATGTGTAGATGTATCCCCTAAATAAATTCTACATAAACACTGAGCACTAAGGATTGGGCAAGGTTTAGGTAATTCAAAATGAAATTTCAAGATAACTTCAGATTTATTTGTCCACATTCCTCAATTGATGAGTTATTGTTAGTGACTAAAAACACAGAATGACCTGAATGTCCACGTTCTAAGAGCTGGTATGATCAGTTTCTCTGTCTCTGACGGTGAATCCAGGTGTGTTTTCACTGGCTCACGCATCACTGCACACAAAAACATCAGGCTCCATGACCGAGGGAGTTTTTCTCTGGACCCTGAGGGGCTACAAGGATGTCTTACATACAAGTACATACACAGAAAGACAGGCTTGTATAAAAGAACCACCTGACCCATCCAGCGCTTGTCAGAAAACATCTGGAGAGAAAAGAGGGGAATCTATCATAGCATTCTCTAACAATGTGTTATGAAAGTACGGTTAAACGTAAAAGAGCATATGTAAAGCGACATCTAGAGCTGCTTCTGTTCACAGAAACACTTAACAGTAGAAGACTTTCACATATTAATTCTAGGTACATCTATATCTGTAAAATACCCAAATATTATTATTTATTTATTTTTAACCACGTTCTGTATGCTTAGGAGTTGCTGCTGTCATAGTTACAAATTAATGAAACCTTTGACCACTTCCATGGATGGTACCCACTCTCCCACAGACACCCGAGCTGAAACAGATCAGGCTGGAGGTTTTATGTGTTTTACTATGAACAGATGACTGACATGAGTGAGTGGAAGGGCGAACTACACTGACAATGATACCTCTCAATATAAGGTATGCTAATATAAGATTAAATGTGCATTATGTCTATGCCACCACAATAATTTTCTTAAAGGGGGGGTGAAATGCTCGTTTTCACTCAATATCATGTTAATCTTGAGTACCTATAGAGTAGTACTGCATCCTTCATAATTCCAAAAAGTATTTAGTTTTATTATATTCATAAGAGAAAGATAGTCTGTACCGATTTTTCCCGGAAAAACACGAGCGCCTGGAGGCGTGACGTGTGGGCGGAGCTAAAGAATCACGTGCGCCAGTTGCGTTGACAGCGTTTGGAAGCTGTGAAGGCTGAAACTGAATGAGAGCAGCAGCAGCAAGGACTCGCTCCGAGCGGGGCTCGAACCCGGGTCTCCAGCATGGGAGGGGACGCACTAACAAGGAGGCAGAGATATTTTAAGCAGTTTTACTCACCGCCTGTGGTTCCAACACGCAATCGAGACCCTTTTTCGTTGGGATTGCATCATCCTTAAGAAATAAACGATACGCAAATCCGTCGTCAAACTGGGCCTTGTTTGTAAAACAAGCATCTTCGAAATGCAGGGAACAAACACAAACACTTGCACAACTCAGTTGATGCTCTGTAAAAATAAACTCCATCCACTGGTCCCTTAATGCTGTTTTTTCTTTGGTAATCTGTGCAGGGTTGTCTTGCCCTGGCAACCAAAAACACACTCCTTTTGTGACTTTTCGCGACGCTCTCGCTCTGATCAGCCTCTCTCTGCTCTGCTATACGGGAGCGCGCGCTCTTCCGGCAGAAGTTCCTTAGGACCCATATAAGGAAATTCCGCTCCATCTAACGTCACACAGAGCCATACTCGAAAAAAACTTTCCGAAACTTGTGACAAACCGGAAGGAGTATATTTGGAACAGAAATACTCCTTCAAACGTACAACTTAATTTTTGAAACTTTGTCCATGTTTAGCATGGGAATCCAACTCTTTAACAGTGTAAAAAACTCAGTATGCATGAAATAGCATTTCACCTCCCCTTTAACACAGTGTCAGAATGCGCCATCTAGAGTTTCATGACTCAACTATATATATATATATATACATTTAATTTATTTATAAAAGCATTACTGGAATTTAAACCGACATCATACACTATAACCTGTTTGCAAGTAGCATTTAAAACTAATATATGGCAAAAGCACAGGATGAAACAATAATTTGGTTTTCCCAGTAGAGAAAGACTATCAATTGTAAATGTTTATATCTGCTAAAAGATAACTGTGAACTTTTTGGAGTACACTAATATATAGTTGGATTCAAAGCTAACACTGACTAAAAGCCACAAAACTACAATTCTGGATTTCATGGGGACTAAAAGAAGTATGTTAATCTTCCACAAACGCAATGCTGAAATAACAAACGAGCGACAGTTTGTGCATTAAGAACATCTGATTTTGAAATGTGCGAAACGCCATCTTAACCCATGCTTATCTGCAATACGGGTTGCTTCAGAAAATGAGCATTGATATTACTCCATCCGGAAAGGAAATGTCCAACACTTTGGCATTTATTCAAGTGTGTGGGTGTGTCTGAATATATTTGAGTGTAAAATATATATGAGAAATATGATGAGAACAGATGGTCTGGTGGTTTAGATGGGCTTACATGTGTGTATCTGACCGTAATATCTCAAGAGTCTAGTACTTGTTATCTGCATGGAAGTTATGTAGACCATTAAAAAAAAAAAAAAACATGCTCCCTAAAGTAATATACAGTTACTCGTCCTGGCTGCCATATTAGACAAAAAAAAAGGTTTATCCAAGTGCATATCACAAACCACAGACATCTTTAATAAAACTGCCATTTTGTTGTATGAATCTGGAGGCTCTCCTGCATGACTCGAACGTTGCCTCTGAAAGACTCATTAGCAGCATGACTGTGCTGTAATGACCTCTCATTCCACGTGGTTGTGAAGTTTGCGTCCTGTTTTTGTTTTAAGACCAACTTTGAACGATTTTGCACCGTCTCTTGAGTTTTTCCTCAGTTTTTCCCATAGCTTCATTATTAGTCTCCATTCAAAGTAAAAAACACTTAATTTCAAATGCATGGTATATTTCTGTGTCATACATTGTACAGTATGTCATAGTGCAGAAAAAGATATTTCGTGAGAACTTACAAGCAGACCATTGTTCCAATAAACAAATGCACAGTGGTTTGCTCCAAACCTTCTCTACAAATCAAAAGTGAAAAGCCACAAACAAACCACAGAATGGAAACCGTCGGCCATCAGTGATATTCCGATGCTTAACCAGATGTGTGCTTATGTAAATTGAAGGCCTGGAGATTTTAACTAATTATCACTGTATAAACCCAAACCAAAGCCAGAACAGCAGTGTTTCAGAACGGCACAGCACAATTTTTGTAAATTCTAAAAGACAGGATCTTACATGTAAAAAAATTACTAGCTGTAAACCTCTATATTTTTTACAAGTTTTTATACTTTGCAAAATACTTAAGCACAAACACTTTTTCTTTAAGACAATTATTTTTGGATAAAAAAAATAAAAAAAATATTACAATTACGATTATTACAATAATTGTAAAAGAAATGTCTGGGGCGGGGGGGGATTATAATTCCAACTAAAGCTAAATATTTTCATAATGGAGTAAGGATATATATCTGTATGTACAGTAAGCTCTGGGAAACAACACAATAAAATTAATAGACTTAATAGAAATCAGCAAAAACAGAAATAAAATGTGTGAGAGTGAAGGGAAAAATAATTGTAACTTGATCTTTCTCAGCAGGCTTGAGGAAACTGAAGAATTAAAGCAGAACCCTGTTGGAGGGTTTCCTTTGTACTGGTATGACTGCTGCTATTTAAGCCGAACTGAACTGCTCTTATTACATAATCCAATGAGACCACCCTGCGTCCACAAACACTTGGGCAAATGCTCAGAGCCCATGATTTTACCCTCTGCATTTTGATCTGCAAAAACTAAATTCTAACTAGAAAAGAAATGCTCAAATACTGAATAAATGTAGCTTATGTTAAATGTCAATAAAGACTGAGCTTTTTAACTGTAATTGCATAGAAATTAGTCTGCAAAAATACAATTTCATACAATTCCAGGATGAATGAAGTGCTTAGAAAAAAAAATATATTTTATATTTTCTAATTTGGTTGTCTCGTCATAACATTTCAAGGATAGACAATTTAGACCATTTAGTACAATATTGCAGTGTTTATGCTTTTTTGAAGTATTAAACATTTTATGCAGTGGCTGCCACTGAACAAAATAGATTCACATAACATTCAAAGAAATATGATAGAAAACTAAGAAATACTTAAACACATGAGGACCATCAGGCATTTTAAACTTCTTTTCTCAGAATATTACTCGTTGGGGCTATTTAGAGAACGGAAAGTGAATTAAACAAAGCATTCTGTGATGATTACCATTTTTAACACGCATTACCTTGCACAGTGTATATAAATGACTGAAATACCTGTGTGCCATAAAAGTATCTGATCAAGCTGGGTTAATTCTTTAGAAATACAAAATGATCATTTACTCACACTCGCGGTTACAAATGAGCTTTTGGTCTTCCATGGAACAATACTTTGAAGATTATATCCAAAATGTCCAAAAATCCTGAGGCTGTTAATATGCTCAAGAAGATCATGTGGTGAAAAGAAAAAGCATGTTTCCAGACCTTTCCTGTTCAGGGGAAGAGAATTTTGTGTTTAACAAGAGACACAGTGATACCTTTATTACTCTTCGGCTCCTGGTACAAGTATTGATGAGTGATAAAAGTCAAGATGGTACTGAGCAGCCTCAGATTGGATAATAATAAAGACACTAAATACTTTTTTTTCTTTCTTTTTTTGAAACATTAACAAATGCCTTTACTGTCACTTTTGATCAAATTAAACCATCCTTGCTGAATAAAACTATTCATTCATTTTTTTCTTCCATTTTTTTTCTTAACCCAAACTTTTGAATGTCAGTGTATCACCATTTCCACAAAAATATTAAACAGAATGTAATTTATTTCTCTAATGGCAAGACGCATTTTTGCTTTGCCATCACATAAATAAATGACATTTTAAAATAGAAAACCTTTCTTAAACTGTTAATTTATTTATTAATTTATTTATTTTTAATTAAAATAAATGCAGCCTTGGTGAGAATAAAATACATATATTCAAGAACATTAAATAACTCAAATAATAACTCAGTGCCACTTTGTACCATTCAATTTAAAAAAATAGTAGTAAGTTGTAAGCAGTATGCTATTCCATTCCAAACCTCTGAGAGAAGGGTGTTCAAGGGTGGATTGGGTCTGCGTCACACTCTGACCTGTCATAGGGCTCCAGAAAGTCAGAAGAGAGTGTGCTGACATAAGGATTAGCTGATGTCAAGAGGGCAGATAAAAGTTCTGTCATGTTATGTTTGAATGACCTTGTGTCGCACAACATTTGAGTCATTTGTAACACCAACATTGCAACTGCGAACACCATTTCACTAGCGTGTGACACTTCTGTCAACACTTCCAGAAAGCTTATATTATTTTCTGATATGGTAGTTTAGGTCTGACAGTCTTAATATGTACCCGATGACCATTAAGTAAATTTTAGTAAAAAAAATTGGTGTAAAAAAAATGAAAATGGTGGTATGTTTGCAAAAGCAAACTCATATAGGTGTATCATTTTACTAGGATAACTGAAAACTTTTTAACTTAATCGAATTATCCTTGAATTCCACTTAGCATTGTATCTTTCACATCTCCTTAGCCTGATTTCCACAGTAATCTCTGGTGGAGGTGATTGAGATAAAGCTTCAATAATTAGTGCCACATTACTAGACAGAGCATCGCGCCACAAAACAGGACCACAATCCTCTCGTTCACCTCATTCCAGTGAAACAGTCCCTCCATGTTTGTTGGTATTAAAGCTCTGGTGCGTCTGAGCAGGAGAAACACAGAGTTACTGTCTTGAACTTCTGGAACCTATTGTAGACATCTCCTCTTGCTAATATCTTGCTAATGCAAAACTATCCATCTAAAGACTGTCCCATCACCCCCACTGCTACACTACCTCCTCCTTTTGTACAGCAAGAACTGTGTGTGCATTAAAACACAGCATTACCAAACAGTGGTGAATATACTATTAGTTTGGTTTACTATACTTAGATATTAGTTCAAGAAAAAAACAAACAAAAAAAGAGCTCATCAGACAATAAAAATGCAATCAGTCACCAACGATAAGGACAAAAGAAGGAAAAACTGTGCTATGTCTTATTATTATTATTATTATTATTATTATTATTACTACTACTACTACTACTACTTCTACTACTAGTGGTGCTTGTGAAGCAAAGCGTCAATAAATGCCTAATTTTAAAATTCTGTTCAATTTTGTGTAGCTAAATAATAGAAACACTAAAAACTAAAATCAATCGTTTTAAATGTTCCGAGCAAAATCTGGTACCACAATGTCATAATGTACAGATATGAATAAATATTCAAATTGAAAATTTGCTAAAGCTTAGATTTAACAGTGATGTAAATTTATTAGTGTTTTTAATCTAATCTAAATGAATATATATATATATATATATATATATATATATATATATATATATATATATATATATATATATATATATATATATATATATATATATATATTATAGTTCTTTTTGTAGCAAAATTACAAACAATTACTGAAGAAACCTTGTAGCAACATGAGGGTGAGTAAGCCATGAACTTTCACTTTTCGTGATCTTCTCCTTCAGGACTGAGACAGAGAGATGAGGGGAAGAAAAAAAACAACAACATTAATGCAACGGCCGGGTGGTGGTGAAATGTGAAAGTTAGCGAAACCTGACGTGACATGGTGATGGCAGTGTAATGCTCACTAAACAAACACACTGCAGGGAGATACTCTGCTGAACTGACTCACTGAATAAACAAACACTTACAGTATTGTTCAAAATAATAGCAGTACAATGTGACTAACCAGAATAATCAAGGTTTTTAGTATATTTTTTATTGCTACGTGGCAAACAAGTTACCAGTAGGTTCAGTAGATTGTCAGAAAACAAACAAGACCCAGCATTCATGATATACACGCTCTTAAGGCTGTGCAATTGGGCAATTAGTTGAAAGGGGTGTGTTCAAAAAAATAGCAGTGTCTACCTTTGACTGTACAAACTCAAAACTATTTTGTACAAACATTTTTTTTTTCTGGGATTTAGCAATCCTGTGAATCACTAAACTAATATTTAGTTGTATGACCACAGTTTTTTAAAACTGCTTGACATCTGTGTGGCATGGAGTCAACCAACTTGTGGCACCTCTCAGCTGTTATTCCACTCCATGATTCTTTAACAACATTCCACAATTCATTCACATTTCTTGGTTTTGCTTCAGAAACAGCATTTTTGATATCACCCCACAAGTTCTCAATTGGATTAAGGTCTGGAGATTGGGCTGGCCACTCCATAACATTAATTTTGTTGGTTTGGAACCAAGACTTTGCCCATTTACTAGTGTGTTTTGGGTCATTGTCTTGTTGAAACAACCATTTCAAGGGCAATTCCTTTTCAGCATAGGGCAACATGACCTCTTCAAGTATTTTAACATATGCAAACTGATCCATGATCCCTGGTATGCGATAAATAGGCCCAACACCATAGTAGGAGAAACATGCCCATATCATGATGCTTGCACCTCCATGCTTCACTGTCTTCACTGTGTACTGTGGCTTGAATTCAGAGTTTGGGGGTCGTCTCACAAACTGCCTGTGGCCCTTGGACCCAAAAAAAACAATTTTACTCTCATCAGTCCACAAAATGTTCCTCCATTTCTCTTTAGGCCAGTTGATGTGTTCTTTGGCAAATTGTAACCTCTTCTGCACATGCCTTTTTTTTAACAGAGGGACTTTGCGGGGGATTCTTGAAAATAGATTAGCTTCACACAGACGTCTTCTAACTGTCACAGTACTTACAGGTAACTCCAGACTGTCTTTGATCATCCTGGAGGTGATCATTGGCTGAGCCTTTGCCATTCTGGTTATTCTTCTATCCATTTTGATGGTTGTCTTCCGTTTTCTTCCACGTCTCTCTGGTTTTGCTCTCCATTTTAAGGCATTGGATATCATTTTAGCTGAACAGCCTATCATTTTTTGCACCTCTTTATAGGTTTTCCCCTCTCTAATCAACTTTTTAATCAAAGTACGCTGTTCTTCTGAACAATGTCTTGAACGACCCATTTTCCTCAGCTTTCAAATGCATGTTCAACAAGTGTTGGCTTCATCCTTAAATAGGGGCCACCTGATTCACACCTGTTTCTTCACAAAATTGATGACCTCAGTGATTGAATGCCACACTGCTATTTTTTTGAACACACCCCTTTCAACTAATTCAACTAATTGCCCAATTGCACAGCCTTAAGAGCGTGCATATCATGAATTCTGGGTCTCATTTGTTTTCTGAGAATCTACTGAACCTACTGGTAACTTGTTTGCCACGTAGCAATAAAAAATATATACGAAAAACCTTGATTATTCTGGTTAGTCACATTGTACTGCTATTATTTTGAACAATACTGTAAGTCCTAATTCCAAAGCAAACTTTAACTCCTCTCTCTCTCTCATGAGTCTACAGCCTCTTCCATCATGCTAACACCATCTTATTTTGAGAATGATGGTCATGAATTTGCAAACTGGACACTGAGACAACCACCAACACAGGAAAAACTGTGGACTGAATTATTGAAGGGAAGCGTACTGGATGCTATACAAACACACAAGGCCGCTTTAATGCCGTGCTGAGGGTTTAGTGCTCGTCCTCAGCCTGCCGACCCCAGTAACCGTGATAGCATAATGCACATACACAGCGCTAATCAGGAGATAAGCAAATAGAAATTCTAAACAAATAGCTGTAGAGCCTCACCTGCATGGGTTTGTTTCATTGTCTCTATAGTTACATGCCAGTTCAAACATGGGCAAATAGAATGATCTGAGTGAAACGTATAAATAAGACATTACGCTAGAATAACATGTCATTACACACTGACAATGCTTGCAACAACCCTGAGGGGAAAATGCCACCGAAATCTTCTGTAACATTATAAATGAATCCTTGTTGGATAAAAAGGGGGTATAATAAAAGGTTCATTGCATCATTTTTTAACACTTTGTTGTTATAAGGACAATATTTTCTTTTTCATTTTTGCAGGTGTCTAGCTCCCCTCGCCCATGGCACTAAAGCAATCACTCTTGTTCACATTGGCGTTGAACAGACACACACTCAAACAGTG
Organism: Carassius auratus; assembly: GCF_003368295.1. Lineage (NCBI taxonomy): Eukaryota > Metazoa > Chordata > Actinopteri > Cypriniformes > Cyprinidae > Carassius > Carassius auratus. Next base: position 451,987 of record NW_020524189.1, read on the forward strand.
TCTGGTGTTTCACCCTGGTCCTGGTTCACCTCTGCTGGCTGTCTATCTGCCTCATTGAACATCTCCACATGTGTGATAAGACCAGAGAAGGAGGGCTTGATCTCTGGCCTGGGATCTAGATCTGAGGGAATAAAATCACATACTGTAGGTTTGTCTGTGTGTATGTTTTAGACTGAATTTAGAGTTTAGTGACAAATAAACACACACAAACACAACTACCACAAAGGATGTCTTCCTAAAATGTCTTTTCTAATCCAATACAAAACCATAACTTCTAAAATGGCCTTCTTAATTAAAGTATATATACGTACTATTTTGACTAAATCCATTTAAAAATACACACACAAAAATACTAAAATCAGTCATTTTAAATGCTACACAGGAACTTGGACATCACAACATCACACTGTACAGTATGAAAAATGTATTACACTTTGAGATTAGCTAAAGATTGCATTTAACATGTTACTTAATTATTCGAAATAACTTTAAGCGTCCATTAGATGCTGAAAAATGTCAAAAACGAGCATACACAATTAATTAAACATGATATCAACTGCAGATACATTATATATTCAATATTTGCTGAAGTTTATTAAAATAAAAAACAATATTGGCAGATTACTAATGCAATCATTATATTGTGCATCCCTAATAAATGACACAAATTTGATTGTAATCTATTAATGATATAACACACTGTATATTACTTTAAACACAGCAAGCTATACATCTTTGCACAGTAAAACACAAAGTATCAACTTCTTTGTACAGTCTGACAACATTTGAACATTTAAGGATACTTCCAAGAATCCCTCCAGAGAGCAGCACAGAGTCATGAAGTAATACAATCCTGCATCCAATTAAACCCGTGGTAAAAATATCAAGATACAATAAAAAACATACTGTAGTATAAGACAGTTCAAATGCCTTATTGGTATAAAGGATATAAAAATAAATAATATATATAGCCAGTATGTGTTAGAAAGGCATTGGAGGAATTCTCCATTAAACTGTGCTGCTGTCTCCTCACATATAGGCTTTCACGCACTTTGATAAAGCAGTGTAAACAATCCTGACACATGTTTTTCAGACAAACATCTTTTACAAGATACATACACAGAAGGCATCCAGCTGGTAAACATTGTGGCATTCTGTTTTTCTGAACATAGTAAAGTTAAACAAATCATTAAGACAGTGTTTTAATAGTCTGTTAAGTGCTAGTATAGACCACAAATGACAAATACTTCAGTTCTACATTACAAACCCACTAGGGCCTTCTGTTTTATATTCTATAGTCCTACAAATCTGTCCCAAGCTCTGTATGGCCTTCTGGATTAAGTGTCAAACACACATTCTGCAGTGCATGCAAAACACATGCCCCAACACAACATGGAACACACAGGCTCATTTGGTTTGAAGCACTCCCAAAGGTGAAAACTTCAAATAACTGTGCGCTGGGCATATATTTTCAGTGTCAAAGGTCTGCACCATGGAATCTTGCCCAGTTCATTCATCACACAACCACAAATGCACTCGTTCATAGATATGGACATTTACGACACACATGTGTGTCTGCAGAGCAGTCTGTGGGGTGATCTGGATGACCTCTGACCTCTCGTCACTATACATGACCAGCCATCAGCTTTAAGTGTGAGGGAGTTCAAAAGCCAAAATGAATTGTTTTTCCATAAGAAAAAACAACGGAAACAATTCGATTATTGCACTTTCAGTTTTGATAACTAGTTGATTTTTCCCTCACCTACAAGCATGAATCTGTTCCTCACATTTCTTACAGCTTTGGTGAGTATAGCTGGATTTACAGAATGCTATGAATGTGTTTAGGAAGTCATTTAGATGTGTGATGACCTTGTGGTACATCAGCTCCCTGGAAAAGCTCCGGAGTTTTTAAACCTGTAAGTGCAGTAACAAACTCTTGCACCAGATGGCAGATATGTCCTTTTGTTTTCTTGTAATAACCAAAACTAGAGCTTTACAGATTTCCTTATGTCAATGCAAATAAATAAATAAATAAATGCATAAATAAATCAATCAATAAATAAATAATAATAATGATAATAAAATAAAAGTCAATTAATAAAATACAAAAAAGTGAATGATTAAAAAATAAAATTAAAATAAAATAAAATAAAATGATACTGAGCTATAGGGTGTTTCTGTGAGGTTGCCAGAGTGTTCTGCTCTGGTTTATGGGCGATAGCTAATAGCAAAGGACTCTATTATATCCCCAAATTTAGTTGATCTGAAAGAGAAAACTGCTCATTGTAGAAGATGGTTTTTGCCAATATCTGCTATAGCATACCTTAGCATTATTAATAGCGCTCTGACATACAATATTTTATAACACATGTATTCTTACAATCGAGATGGCATAGCTACAAGTGCCTGTGTTCATGCATAAGTACTGTAAGCCTACATTAAGGTCCAAAACATAAAAACCTGATTCCAAAAAATTTGGGACACTGAACAAATTTTGAATGAAAACAGAATCGAATGATGTGGAAGTTTAAAATTTCAATATTTTATTCAGAATACAACATAGATGACATATCAAATGTTAAAACTGAGAAAATTTATAATTTTAAGGGGAAAAAAAGGTGAATTTAAATTTCATGGCATCAACACATTTGTTGATTTGTGGCATCCCCTCTTCTTTTTATAACAGTCTGCAAATTTCTGGGGAATGATGAGACAAGTTGCTCAAGTTTAGGAATAGGAATGTTGTCCAATTCTTGTCTAATACAGGCTTCTAGTTGCTCAACCGTCTTAGGTCTTCTTTGTCGCATATTCCTCATTATGATGCACCAAATGTTTTCTATGGGTGAAAGATCTGGATTGCAGGCTGGTCATTTCAGTACCCGGATCCTTCTTCTACGCTGCCATGATGTTGTGATTGATGCAGTATGTGGTCTGGCATTGTCATGTTGGAAAATGCAAGGTCTTCCCTGAAAGAGATGACGTCTGGATAGGAGCATATGTTGTTCTAGAACTTGGATATACCTTTCAGCATTTATGGTGCCTTTCCAGATGTGTAAGCTGCCCATGCCACACACACTCATGCAACCCCATACCATCAGAGATGCAGGCTTCTGAACTGAGCGCTGATAACAACTTGGGTTGTCCTTGTCCTCTTTATTCTGGATGACATTGTGTCATGATTCGTCTGACCACAGAACAGTTTTCCACTTTGCCACAGTCCATTTTAAATGAGCCTTATGCACAGAGATTGTTCCAGATTCTCTGAATCTTTGGATGATACTATGCACTGTCGATGATGATAACTTCAAACTCTTTGCATTTTTTACCTGTGAAACTCCTTTCTGATATTTCTCCACTATTTTTCACCGCAGCATTGGGGGAACTGGTGATCCTCTGCCCATCTTGACTTCTGAGAGACACTGTCACTCTGAGAGGCTCTTTTTATACCCAATCGTGTTGCCAGTTGACCTAATAAGTTGCAAATTGGTCCTCCAGCTGTTCATTATATGTACATTGAAATTGTCCGGCCTCTTAATGCTACCTTTTCCAACTTTTTTTGGAATGTGTAGCTCTCATGACATCCAAAATGAGCCAATATTTGGCATGGCATTTAAAAATGTCTCAGTTTCAACATTTGACATGTTACGTATATTCTATTGTGAATAAAATATGTTTATGAAATTTGTAAATTATTCCATTCCTTTTTACTCACAATTTGTATAGTGTACCAACTTTTTTGGAATTGGGTTTGTATTAAATGTTTTAGCTATGGAAGGAAACTCTGCAAAGCTTGTTGTGTAACATTGACGTACACTGTTAAAATAATAATAATAATAATTCACACCCTAGTTTGATTTAATTATTTATTTATATATTATTTAATTTTTTTTATAAATACGCCACCTATAAGCTTACACATATAATATATCCCTGACATAATACAAAAGTTTTCATTATGTCGTTTTATATTTTTCCTGATCAAAAACCCAACTCTGTCACGATTAAATGAACGAAACAAATCAAATGCAGCTGTCATCCACAGAATGTATTCAACATAAACGCTCAGAAACGTTGGAGGGACCCATTCCATCTAACATCGACTTCTGTGTGAAGACGGTCCATCCTCCACTCCTTCATTATTAAACTGGTAGCTAAATGTCACTAGATAACATAATAATGGCAAATTCACTGATCTATATAAAGATGAATGTAGATCAGTGGGCAAGATGGGAACATAGATAAGGACGCCTCTGGCGTTCACCATAAATAGACACGATGACGCTAAACAGCTAGTTTAAAGCTGATTGGTTAGAAATGTTACAGCTGATGATGATGATTGGCTATGGCAGAAGGCTAATTTAATCCAGCCCTCATTTTGCATTTTGAGCATGTTTTTTAATGGTGACTCGTAACTTTATTTAAATATTAATACTTATTGGTTGACTTTTGCTAATGAGCCAAATAATTTCTGCTGAACTTCTTTATGCAGTGCTCAGTTTGTTGTTAGAATGACAAAAATGTTTAAATAAAAAAAAAAAAAAAAAATTGGCTACTCAAGACGCTCATCAATGTAAAAATTATTGAGATGGCCAATCAAATCAGAGTAGGCGGGGTTAAGAGAGCAGAGTAAAATGAAAACAGCTGGACATTTAATATTTGTCACCTGTTTTACCACAATAAAATGTCACAATATACAATATGTATTAATATGTAATTGTTACATTTCAAAAACCTTTTCAAAAACCTTTTTTAATCAAAAATATGGTATTATTTACGTGATTGTGTAATTCCTAAATGATAGATGGAGTTTTCTTAAGCAACCATCTATATATATATATATATTTTTTAAATAAACCCCAAAAAACGCAACCCTCAACCTGGGTTTTTTTTTTTTTCACGCAACTTAACCAAAATAGAAAAGCCCAAAGTCACGTATTAAAAGCAGACTTGGCCACTCTGACCTAGAACACAAGGGCACTGCCAAGGCAACCAGAAACAAACGCACCCAGCGGGTCCAGCCCTCTGAAACAGGTTCTTTAGAAGAGACATTTATTTGAACAGCAGAATGCATGCCAGAAATGAATAATTTACAGCAGCATTTTCATGTCTTTGTCCCTCATTTCCAGTTCAGGGGATTACCTGAAAAAAGTCGAAGCAAGGCATTTGTCCTTTTCTGCCCAAAGTCCATCTAAACAGGGCAACCAAGTTCAAGTGCTGTTGAGTTTTGCATTTGAAATCCTTTCATTTAAAACGGTTTCCTGTTGGTTGTATAATTAGCTACAAAGGGAGATATTTTTTCAGGCAGAAATTATGCCTGTCAATAACACCATCTGTCATTATTAGCAGAATATTTTTCAGCACCACCTGGAATCCAACGCCAGACAAATCACTCATAAACAAGAGCAGCTACTGTAAACGAGTATAGAAATGAGTGGTGCTGTAAATTCACATGCAGTTTGTACACAGAGGCGTATATTTTGGGCCATTTTTTCATAAACAGTCTGTATGTTCACAGCTACATTCAGATATACTTGTGCTGTAGGTCTGAGTGTGTGTGTGGCTTTAACAAAAAAGGAACAAAAAACAACTTGATGAAACTAATTCAGTGGGAGAAGTGAGTCTCTGAGTCCTGTCCCAGCTGTTCTAGCTCTGGTTCCAGCAGTTCCGGTCACACAGCTGTCCTTTCCTCAGCCTCAGGGACAGGCTCGGAATATTATATAACAGTTGTAAATTTGTCCTCCATTGCCCTCTCATAAAGTCAAGAGAAAATCTAAATCTTCCCCATTTACTCTTTCAATACATGCTTCTGGTCTTATTTCATGCTTCATGATTGAGTCCATAAGGTATTTCAAGTAAAGTAGAAAGAAATAGTCTGTTTTCGTAATCTCTCTTAAAAAAATGTAATAATTGGATCTTTGAGATTTATATATTTAACATCTCTGAGATTATGTATATAGAGAGCAGGGACAGGAAAGGTCAGTCCTGAAGTGCCATCTGTTATGTTTGTGTGTGTTTTTTTTTTTCAAATTAAAAGTATTTATTTATTTTTTTTACTTGTAGTGAAAACCAGTATTTTCCCAAGTATGTGTGACAAACATAACAACATGATGGCAATACCCCTTAATAAACGCCATCGTATTTCACATACTCGACCACAATCCTTTTATATAAACGCGAATGTGAACATAGACAAAATCATGTCAACAAATAACTTAAATGTGAAGGGAAAAAAAAATAGTGGAAAGGGCTTGTTTACCCTCACGGTGCAGTGGTTTACAACTAATAATAAAATTAATCTATTATGAAATATTTTAGATATACTCTGGCAAGGTACAAAATTAAATAGAAATCTAAAGAAAATAGTAGAAAATATTTTTTGTTATTTTTTTCCTCGTCAAGAAGAGCTTATTCAGAGGAACAACACAGTTCCATTAATGGATTTGTCGAGGCGTTGCTTTTGCAGCAGATGAACATAGAAAACACAAGGAGGAAGATAGAAAGATGGAAAAAGAAAGAAGAATAAAACCTAATGAACAATTCCTCAATTAATGGATATGTACATAAACAGATGGGCCTACTATTTCGAAACAAAGATATACAGTACAGTATATGTTAAGGTCAACACACTCTATACACATAATATTATAGACAAGTTTATTACCCAGAATGCACTGTGCTTCAGCTAAATGGAGGTTAAATGGTGGTCTTTTAGCATCCATGTTTTGTCCCTCATAAAATGAAAGACTGAAACCTGTCTCACAGTATATTATTGTATTTATGTTGTTTTTACAGGTATTTCAGTTTCTGTTTGCATCTTGTGTCCCGTTAAGTCCTCTCAGAGTTAGAGTCTCAATATGCGTGAATGAAGATGTGCTCTGGTTCATAAGTTAATCTCTTCCACACACTACAGGAAGTGGAATTCCGTTCTTCCTGTCTCCAGTCTCAAATAGAAGTCTGTTGGATTTCCTCATCCTTTTTTTATGTCGAGTCTATGTCACACGCTACGGGGCGCCCGCTGCATCTCGTGGGTCCTGCGATTGCGTCCTTTCTTGTTTTCCTGAAGCAGCTTCCACTTACTGGTGTGTGATTGGCTGGGGTGGATTAGCTGGCTGGCGTGTGATTGGCTGGCGTGCAGCAGATTGGCTTTCTGTCTACGCTGTTTCCGTTCTCTTTTCCAAACCTGCTCGCAGAGCTGGTCGACGCTGTTTGGGCTCGGTGGGTTGATGAGGGACAGGAAGTCACGGTACCACATCTTGCCGTTGGCCTGGTCGTTGCTGTCGGCCGTGTCTCGGTGCAGGAGGTCATCCAGGTGTTCGGTGGGAATGACGTTGAGCGTGAGGCGGAGGAGGGTCTGGATGAAGCCGTGTTCAACAGCATGGCAGTAATACACACCCGAGTCCTTCTGATGGAGGGTTCGGATCAACAGACCCTGTTCTGTGCCCAACACCCGCTCATCTGACTTTATCTAAACAAAAACATGTAGACATGCAGATCAGATCACATGCTCTGAGTACTGTAAACATTATTGACAGCAGTTACAGTATTATTGGCTACGTTCACCATATAAACCAATTAAAAAAAATAATAATAATATATATATATATATATATATATATATATATATATATATATATATATATATATTATATAGAATATATATAATGCAGTTCAGAAATAATTTTATGATACCAATCACACATCTTAATGAATTGATGAAAGATTGATGCAAGGCTTGCATGAATTATGACCTGATATTTAACACTGCAAATATCAAATTCTTTCCATTCAATATCCATTCTTAAATCTTGCTGGAGATCGTGATCATGAAGTCTAAGAAACTCGACATATGTGCTGCTCAACTGCTGCTGTCATTTAGGTAAAAGAGGCACAGACCAAATACTAAGAAATGTAACATGGTAATTATTCAATTCAACTTCTTACTTGTTATGCTGATAACTAGTGGTCTTTTGGTCTCCACTGCATACACAACAGAACATACCTCTTGTTTGCGGTCCTCTCCGTGTCTCTGAAACTGCCAGTAAATAAGGGCACGCTGGGATTTAGGACTGCACTCCAGAAAAGAGCTGCTGTTTTCAACCCCATACACTGTCTTATCCTGCAAGCCGTTCTCTCCGTCTGCCTCATCTGCTCACACAGACAGTGAAACAACAGAGAAAGAAGTGAGAACTCTTGATCCTGATACAGACAAACTAGACATCCAACAGTGAGAATACAAACTGATAGTTCAGACCATATGCTATCACACTAGCAAAGTAACACCCAGCATGTCTATATCACAACTCTGTTTGTTTCAGGTCTATAGAGATCCAAGCCAAGGCCAAGAGAGACCCCAAAAAATACTAAATAAAAATTATGGAGTGGATAGAAATGTGTAATCATTAACCCAAACTTCATAGTGTGTTTCTGCACCTAGTAAACAAGTTTTGTGATTGCACCAGTATTACCGTGATGCTGCAGATCCGAACATTGAGTCAGAGGGTCTCCGTTCCTTATATCCTGACGCCTCGTTCTCCTGCGAACGTACAACACACACAGCAGAGAATTATAAAGAGACCACCGAAACTCACAAATCCACTCTTACACACATCTGTCCCACGGAAAATCTCTTACTTTGTTAAATAAATCAATCACAGCTCCACGTAAGCATAAGTGTGTCTGAAATAGAACCCGTTTTAGCTCTGGGCTGTTTAGTCTCTAACCTTTATGAAAAGACGTATCATACAACACATGTCCTGAGAAATCTTGTCCTGAATGCACCTTTGAGGCAATTCTGTAATGCTGGCAATATGTGAGGCCTTTTCAGCACTAGTAGCACACAAAGAACCTCTCTGAGAACCTCATCCACAAGCATATTCCTTTCTCCTGGAACAAGACATGGACTGTAAACATGAGACCTGTTCTGTTCTTGTTTTTGAAATTGAAGATGAAGTATAAAGTAGTGGTATGTTTGCTTTTCACGGCCCGCAGGAGATGAGTTTAAATAGTGGAAACGATAGTGGTGCTTCTAAGTGCTACAAAGGACAGTTGGGAAATCCAATTAGATTATGATGGACACTTCAAATAAGGTCAAGAACTCAAAGATGGAATGACAGCATTTTGAAGTGCTTTCAAAACGTCTAATGTTCTTTCTGTGACGTATATAATAGAAAACTGACATTAAAGGGATAGTTCACCCCAAGATTAAAATCTTTTTCAGACATTTTGTTCCAAAACTAACTTTCTTCCATCCGGGAAGACTTGGAATGTTATGCAGAAGTAATACAAATGTTTTTTTTTTCTGGTATTTCTTATGTACTTCTTTTTTTGAGAGCCCTTAGTCAATGTGTATATGTTTTTATTATGTAAAGAAAAGAGCAGCTTAAACATTTTACTAAACTTTTTTTTTTTTTTTTTTTCATGGAAGAAAGATACAGGTTTGTAGGAATGTGGCTAAGTCAATGATCATTTTAATTGTGTTGGTAATTTTTGTTAACTATCATTTTTGTTATTGAAAAAAACAAAAAGAAAAAAAGAAGCACATGACAAAACTAATATTAAAATAAAAGCCAATTCAAAATATCAATAAATACTTTAGCAGTAAAAAATTAATACTGTTAGTCAACTACTCCTTGCAGTGTTGCATGTTACAGCCTAAAAAATAGCAATGCTATTACAGTGAGCCCATTTAAATTACATTTAAATTACTCTCCGACTAAAAATTCATTAAATTCATCACCTTGATCTAGTTCAAATAAGAATAAAAAAAAATATTCTGGCCATTTTTTATGTATATTTGCAAATCTGAAAGGAATTCAAAGCCCTTTGTCGAGAGAGAGAGAAAAAGCAAAGTTCATGGAACATCTTCATCTTAGATCAACATTGCAGTATTTCTGCATTCCTCAGTGTACCTCTTAGCAGTTGGAAAGTATCGGGAACACTGTGAGCCGTCCCAGGCGCAGTAAGGATCACGCGCCAGACAGCACTCAGCGCAGGCCTTCCCGTACACATCACAGCGATGCAGCGGCATTTGAGAAACCCCAACGGTGGATCCCAGATAGAGCTGTTGCTGAAAGATAGAGCAGAGAGATTGGGACTTCCTTAAAACAACAATGCCAAAGTTTTGATGGCCTGTGCTCTGGTGTGATTACGCAGCTGTTTAATTATGTATCCCTTCAGATATCCTCAGTGTCTGCTTGATTATTCACACAATCTAAAAGAGAGCTCACGCTGCAGTCCTGAGTGTAAAACTAGCTGGTGTGTGTGTGGCCTCTAATGGCTGTACCTCATGTTGCCGTGTTGTGTGAGTGACTGTGACAGCAGCCCCTGCTCTGCGTAATGCAGCTGGAGGCCAAGCAAAGTGTGTGTGTAATCCCAGCCCAAGAGTAAGAGATGTGTTTTTTTTTTTTTTTTTGGTACATGATAAATAAATGACAATTTCCCCACAAAACACCCAGTGCTTACTTGGCTGGCCAGTTCATGCTTTTTCAAAAAGCTCACATGCTAGGCTAGTTCTGCACTCACGGAGATCACCTGTTATTGGATCTTATTGTGAGTGAATGTTTGCATTAAATTTAGGATAATAGAAGTTTTACATAACTTAAAACCTGAGAGGTTAAGGTTCTCCCTTAGAGGCTCCTTGAGGAGATTTGACAAAACTTGGAACCCCTTGCTTTCCATCATAGATTCTATAAATATTATTCCTGATGAGTGAAATGTTTATGTCCTTTGGACATACAGTGTAACTAACAACAATGCTACTTATTATTTATTTATTATTATTATTATTATTATTATTTTGTATTTATTTATTTTTCTTCTTCTTGTTTGTTATCTAGGAGTGGGGGGCGTCAGGGTCTGGGACCCCATGTAGGGGACAGGGATAGTGTTATGTTGGAAGTGTGGGGGGGGGGGAACTGGAAAAAAATGTGAGCACTGTTGTATATTTATAGGTGCTGTTTCTTATTGTGTGCATCCTGTATTTTGGTGCTTAATAAACATATTTAAAAAAAAAATATTTACAATCAATTAGAGCTACATATCTGCAAACAGTCTTCTAGTGACCCACATTCTAACATAAAAAGCATGTTAGAATGTGTTAAGCTGAATTATTTCAACTTTTCCGGGTCTGAGAGACCCGGGTTCGAATCCACTGTGAGACACCAATGTGTCCCTGAGCAAGACGCAACACCTAGTTGCTCCAGAGGCGTGCAACCTCTGACATATATAGCAATTGTAAGTCGCTTTTGGATAAAAGCACCAGCTCAATGTGCTTATATATTAAAAATGTTATTTAATCTTGTGATTTTAAAGCTGAATTTCCAGCAGCCATTACTCGAGTCTTCAGTGTCATATGATCCTCCACGAAGCATATTCAGTAATAGAATAGAATCATTTGGATTAAGCAACGATGATAAAAACAAATACACCTGTTGTGAATTTTTTGTCCACTTGCATACAAATATTAGTGAATGAGACCCATTGTGTTCTATAAAGAATTAGGCCTATTTCGCTATTTTAGATTCTTCTTTTCCCTGCACTTCACTCATTAAACCAATTATGTTCTTCAGACTTGCCTAATGGAATCCTGTTCAATGCAGAACTGCTTTCACCGCCTTTATTGCATTAAAATCAAGATCAATTGTTTGAAGTTCTAATAATACTTACTTGCTTTGTGGAGAGTTCCATCGCAGTAATAGCTGTTGGCTCCTGTGAAAAAATAAATACATATTTTTTTTTAAATAATATTACTAAATATTCCTCAGTCTGAAAAACGGAAAAAGAATTAAACCTAAAACATAATGCCTTTGAGGTATTTTAGTAGAAAAATTCAACAGTATATAATCTGCACTAAATAGTTTTCAATAAAAAATCCTACTAATGTACCGATTAGGAATAAATGAGTATAATAAGCTCTATAAACCCACTCTGAACACAGTCATCTCTTCCAACAGGACTTCTTCAAGGTCATGCCATGTTCCTCTGGGGATGGAAACCACCTTAAGAACTGTGCCCATGTCTATGGTAGAAGAATGACATGATTGACTTACTAAAAATCATGTTAATCACATTATTTAAAAAAAAAAAAACAACAACTTTATTCTACTCACCAGTGCCAATAAACATAACATCATACTGGCCGTCCTCTGCCTCCACCCGGTCCACCACTATCTGAGTAAACTGATAGTCGACATCGGTTTTAATTATGATTGGACGGTTGTTGATGGGGAACACTGGGTTGTACATGGCCGGATGGCTTCTGGCAAAAGTGATAACGTCATCAGGAAAGTCCTTTGTTGATTCAAAACCATCAAACGTTTTGCTGGGGCACTGTCAACATCCAGGAGAACATGTGTTCAAATCCAAGCAGGCAAGGCATTTTAATTTAAAAAGTAAAATGTACAGAGGCATCAGCACTGATTGGCTGTCTTACCGTGCCAGGTCTTGGATATGGCACTCTACCCAAAAACGGTACCCATTGGTAGTTGGGTCCATCTCGGTGGGCATAGGGGCCCAGAAACACCCTCCTGATATCTGCCATACCGTACATACACACCGCTGAGCCCTTAAAGATGTTACTGTAAACCCGAGGAACAGCGGTTATGAGTTATTTGACAGCTTCGCCATGAGGGACTTGAGACACAATTAACAAGCTTTGAATACAAAAAGACAGGATAAGCATCCAGGCTTGGTGGGGAAAGGGAATTTGGTGTAAATTGGATGTTTTAATACCTGGAGGTTGTGAAAACAGCATAGATAATAGGGTTTTTGGGATCCTTGGAGCTCATGAGAAAAACATCCTCTGAAAATGAACAATTTTTTTTTTTTAGTGAGTGGACAGCCAAATATGTCAAATCACAAAAATAGCGCAAAATCTGAAGGTATCGTCATAGCATGGGTCACTTACGTAGTTCATCAAAGTGTGTGTCGATGCCGTTCAGGCCAGGAACGGAGCAGATTAAACGGGCCTTCAAAAAGGTGGTCCATTTGTTCACCAAACTCCTGTGGCCTCCAAAATCATTCTGTCAGGAACAAATTAAAATTTACTTGTATCATTTTACTTAATATTTACTTTAGACAAGCCAGTGTGTAAGATAATTTAATTAGAAATATGTTAAGCTATAACAATAAAAAAAAAAAAAAAAAAAAAAAAAAAGTTTGTCAATGCAAACTCTAAATTTTGACTTGACATCTGCATTTAAAAAAAAAGGTAAAAAAGTTTAAATATTTATAAACTATTGTGGGTGAACATTTAACTTCCCAGAATACCATCTGTATGGTAAAAATTTAAACAGAGTTGTAAATAAAGACAATTCATTTCGGAGGCACAAACAAAACCTTCTTTCCAATTCTAAATGTGATTAAAGGCATATTTATTTTATAATGTAAAGACCTTCTCTTTAAAAATAAATTAATAATTTTAAAAAGTCTATTTTCCACCCTGTGTGTGTATACACTTTTCAAAACTTTTACATGTATGCTACAGTATCACAGAATCATGAAAAAAAGAATTCTGAGACATTCACATAGTTGAAAATCAGCTTTGCACTGACTTATGTATTCGATTCTATTTCAATTTTTTTTTTTTTAAATGAGTCATTTTGACAGCTTGGTTTCAATAAAAGCTGTTTTAGGGTTAACAGAAGCTTTTACAGCTGAAACTTACAGTGTGTTTTTATAGTACAATGACCTCTTACATGTCAAAAGATCAAGGAAAAAAAGTATTTCTCATTGCATGACCCCTTTAAGGTAAATGCACTAAAACATAAAATTCCCAAAACAATAACTCCAGTAATCTTTTGAACAGACAGTGTTTATGTATAGGGTATAATAATTGATGATTCATTCATTTTAAAGAGGTGTGTGCATTTGTATAAACACACACACACACACACACACACACACACACACACACACACACACACGTGTCTTCAATCAGGTTTTACATGAAAAAATAAAAAAACCCTGGCATGAGAAACAACAGAGCAATATAAACAAACAGTCTGCTTTGCTGTTGATTGATCAGCTCTAATTAGCAAGGCGGTTAAATGAGTTGCATAAACTAAACATACACTCGGCATAATAAGACGATTGTCTGTGCTGGAGGATTCCAGTCATACCGGAATACCGAGCGAGCTGTAAATTGAGAACACCTTTCTACCTCTTCAAGCTGTAGACTCACACTTGAGCTGAGCAAGTCTGCCAAAGTCTCACATTTTCTCCACAGAGGAGTCTTTGTTCTCTCGGCTGATGGCTCCTTTGACATTTTAGGCATCTCTTAAGTTTCACGGTCGGGGGTAAGAGCAAGGCCACAAAACAGAGGTGAAGCCAAATGCAAAAACACTGGCTGGGCCTTACTGCTGCCTGTATCAACCACCATCAGGAGGAGTAGAATGGGGTGATGTTGTGTGTATACATTACCATGATAAAGAAAAATCACAAATGAAGACTGAATATACAAGAAGACTGAATGGAAGCAGTCTCTTAAAGCATTTTTCAGAGAAAAGAGTCCTGAACTGTGCTCAAATTTGCCATGTATTTGTAGTCCTTTTGGTGTATGCATGTGTGAAGAGTATCTGTACCTTGCACAACTGTCCGATTCTGGCGTGTGTGGCTTTGCTGATCTGCTCTCCATCAATAGCGTTCTCTCTAAAGAACAGATAGATCTTGTCGTCTTCAGGGTTGTCGCTCTCTGGGATGAGATGCACGCTGATAAATCTGGGATCTGAAAGGCCAACAAACAGCACATTAATAAAAAATACATAATACATGATTTAGCCAAAAATATTGTGGACCAATAACTTTAATAGCAAAGGTACTGACCATTTCAGATTTTCTGATTTTGAAGATGAATTTTTCATATAGTTGAATGGGTCTGACGCTCTACTTTTCGTGTGTATATGTGTGTGTGTTCATCTTAATGAGATGCAAATTGTGTATAGCCTTTACGATTATGATTACGATGTTTACGATGTTGTGAGCCAGCTCTAAACAGACAGTTTTTCATCTCCTTACTGTGTCACCAGCTCACATTGACCTAATATATATACATTATCGTGAATAATGAGTGCAAATATGTATTTGTGTCTCACCATTTAGCCATCTGGAGTCATGCTGCTCTGTTCTGATTGGATGGTGCTTGCCTAGCGTTCGGAAAATAGCAAAGTCCCGGCCCATGAAGTCAGCTGATGTCCCAGCATAAAGTTCCCCATCTGATGATCAAAACACAAATTAAAACTCATTTAAGATGGTTAATGTGTGTTCAATATGGATGGCGAGAATGAAACGTCAGGAGACAGGACGAACTATTCCAATATATTTATATTTAAAGTTTAATCACGGCTCAGGTGAGGACTCAAAGAGGTGTGAGAGTCAACACTCACAGGCAATTTCACGCTCAAGGAAGGCGTGAGAGAACGGGACTGTGTGTGTGTCATAAGTGACCTTTAATCTGAGATGAGAGATTTAACAGTAGAACGCTCTGCAGGTAGAGCACAAAATCAGAGGAACAGTCTGCACTGGTCATCCTCAAAGAGCTCAGTAATCAAGGGTGATGAGTTTCCATTCAGAGCACATAAACGGAAGCAAAACACAGTCTTGTTACGCACTGCTACACACCAAATATAAAGACCTGTATTATTACCTCTAACCAGATCTGCTTTATGTTCTGTTTATAGTTTCATTAATTTCTCAGAGTGACAAACAAAGCAGTTCAGTGAAGTGCAACAACTGCTGTTGAGAAGACAAACATATGCTCCGTCTCTGCGTAATAATATTATCAGCACAACAATTTGAGTCAAAATGAATAAAATGAATTGAATTTATTTGTTTATTTAGTATTTTATCATTATTCCTATTATAATAAAAATTGTGAATTTTTTAATACTTATAAGTTTATTTGTATTATATTATATTATATTATATATTGCAATTTGTGCTTCTAGTTAGATGCTTTCGAATTTCATTTTGTGAAACCCTACACAAGGGTTTGTACTGTATCCTACACCCATGTGTAGTTTGACTCCTAACACTAAGGTTGTGGGTTCGAGGCTCAGGCCGGCAATACTTAGATGCCCTTGAGCAAGGAACCGAACCATCAACTGCTCCCCGGGTGCCGCAGCATAAATGGCTGCCCACTGCTCCGGGTGAGTGTTCATGATTTGTGTGTGTTCACTGATGTGTGTGTGTGCACTTCTGATGAGTTAAATGCAGAGCAAGTATGGGTCTGAGTATGGGTCACCATACTTGGCTGTATGTAACTTCACTTTTTCAAAAATGTGAAGCCAAGAAAGTTTTTTAAATTATTATTATTATTTGTTATAAAATGCATCTATCTTCACAAACCCCAAGAATTACATTTGACAGGTAGGTTTACAGTAAATTTAAATATGAACCAGGAAATCAATCGTTCATATTCAGCATCACTCACCGATCAGCATGGAAGCAGTCAGGAGTTTGGGGTCATAGGGACTCTTTCCACGGCCATTCTCAAAGTTTGACGACCCTAGCCGAAAGATGTTGTCCTTGATAGAAATGAGCACAAAATCAATCTTTGTGCAAATGACAAAACACATTGAAACAATTAAGAAAATTTCCATTGCATTTTAAGGCTACACAATGATTTGCAAATGTTTTTGCATAATGTTTAGGTCTTATCTGAGAGACCAAAGCCTCTAAATAATCAAAAGTGACATAACAATAATTTGATCGAATAGAACAGCCTATAAACTTTTAAAGAATAACTGATGAGGGATGTATTTACCTCCGGGCGTTTGCCCACTTCCACATAAGCACAGACGGGATGGAAGGCTCCTGTTCCACACACATACAAGTGCGTCTGATTGAACGGCTGCAGAACCTTTATGAAGTTGGAGCACTCCTTCTGCAGAGAAAGAGAACAAAACAACATCAATTTATGAACAGAAACATAGCATTTATAGTGATGTAGCCAATATTTTACCAACAGAAACTTCCAAAACAAAACCTTGAACTTAACAGAGAGAAAAGCAAACCACATCAGTGGTGCATCGATATTTCCCGATTCACAGTCGTCACTGTGTTCTCAGATAAATAAACACTTCCCATCTGTGTCAACAAATGCTGACAGACACCGCTTATCACCCACACACACGCATACAGTGGCCCCAGAAAGTATTTGGACACACTTAAAAATGTCTGAATGCCAACCAGATAAAAATAATAATAATAATAATAATTAGGTAGCAAAATGTAAAAACAAGTGGCATGCAATAAAAAATATGATCTGTAAAATAAAATAAAATTGAATCCATTAAAATATTTTAATTTAATTTAGCAAGGATGCATTAAACTGATCAAAAGTGAAAAAATAAATAAATAAATACTTAGCGTTTTAACTGTTTTTAACATTGATAATCAGTTTTTTGAGCAGGTAATTAACATATTAGAATGATTTCTGAAAGATCATGTGACACTGAGTAATGATGCTGAAAATTCAGCTTTACTATCACATGAATTAATTACACACACACACAAACACACATATATATATTTTTTTGTGTGTTCCTGTAGCTCAACTGGTGCACATTGCGTTAGCAAGTGCAAGGTCGGCGATTCGAATCCCAGGGAACACATGATAGTAGAAAATTGTTACCCTGAATGCAATGTAAGTCACTTTGGATAAAAGTGTCTGCTAAATGCATTAATTTAATTTACAAATTATGGACCCTAAGCTTTTGAACAGTAGAGAAGATGGATGAAATATTTGTTTTATTTTCTTGTTTTGACCAGTTTATGGAACATAGTTAATGTGATGACAAATCCTGTGATTAGGACACCTGCGTGAACCTGAGGGGAACTTGCTTCATATATTCATCAATAATTACCCTTACATTATCACCTCCATAAGTTTATTTTATTTATTTATTTATTTATTTATTTATTGATATCCTCAGATTGTAATTCTGTAATCTGTGGACTGACCCAATCATTCCATGTTCTTTACTATTGCATAATTCCTCTGTTTATTGTGGCTAATGTATGTCATTTCTGTGTGCATTAAACTCCTGTAGCAGAACTCCACATGCAGCGGCACAGCTGACCAACATGAGCTCACAAAGCTCTTTTTTAAAAGGAAAATATTACAACAGCTGGAGTTGTTTTCAGCCGGGTGTTTAGTGCATTAACAGGGAAATCCTGTTATGGGCGTCCATAGCTCCCCAGTGGCCTGTTCTCTCAGGGTTAGTGTGTGTGTGTGTGTGTGTGTGTGTGTGTGTTTGTGTTTGTCTGAGCAGGGATTTTTCCTATGGAAATGTGCATGTGTATGTTCAGAAGCTCCTCAGTTGTGTTAAAATCACATGACTGAGCAAGTCTCATCTGGAAGGGACTGAAGTGACTCATCTAATGTGGAAAAGGTTAACAAAAAACTATGACAACATATAATATGTGACTCAAAGATTTGGCTTTTTCTACTCCGTCAATATTGACTGACTGATACTTTAGACATAGCTGAATTTCTCCAACCTCCTATCCCAACATAACATACCTTGATAATTATATGTAACTTATTTGTACAGTGATTTCTCTCAGCAAGCATTTGTTAATTGCATGACTCATACTTAATTTAAACTGACATTTTTTGTCTTTTAAGGACAAAAACGCATGGTTTTAATTAAAGTTTAAGTTCTCCACACAACGTGCTGCTTTGTCCATGCTGTTGACTAAGCGTGCCTGTACTAAACCAAAATAAATTAAAATAAAGTAAAATAAAAACATTTTACATTTCTATATTTATAATATTAAATTTATATATCTATACTTGTCTAATTGAGAAGGGTCTGACTGCAGACATGCACTTGAACTTTCAGACACCATTTTTTTAATCTCTCAACATTTCACAACAGAAACCAGGTGGTTAAGACAAGAAAAAAAGAAACAAAAATTTTTTAACTACTGTACAATGTCACTCACAATCGCCACTTGCCTGTTCCGCTACCTGTGACATCACTTGCAATAGACACAAATGGTGTGTTGCCAATAAAGACAAGACGCAGTAGTGGTTAAATGATTAAACCTAATTTAGTACCATAATGTACAGGGTCCTGCAAGTCACCTGTACGAAAAAAAAAGACCCACAAATTAAGCTATGGCTTTTTCTACAAGGAAAACGCTAAACTAGACACTTTGCGCATTGTGTTCATGTTCTGCAGTTCTGTGGCCACGGATTTGTGGGTCTTTTCTTCCTCCTACAGGTGACTTGCAGGACCCTGTACATCATGGTTCTAAATTAAAATAAATTAAATTATTTTTAATCATTTAACCACAACAGTGTCTCGTCTTTATTGGCAACGCACCATTTGTGTCGATTGCAAGTGACGTCACAGGTAACAGAGAGTGCAAGTGGTGACTGCTAGTGAGGTTGTAATTTTTTTTGTCTTTTCTTTTTTTTTTTGTCTTCACCACCTAGCTACAGTTGTACAATTCTGAGAGATAAAAAAAAAAAGAAAAAAAAAAAAATTAAATTAAAAAACTTTCACTGCTTCTCAAACATTTTGGGTGAGTAAGATTTTATTAAACAGTCTCTTATGCTTACCAAGGCTGCATTTATTTCATTAAAAATTAAATTAAAAAATTATAATATTGGGAAATTCTATTACAAGGTCACATACTCAGTCCGTTCACAGCTACAGATTTTTGTGTAATCATTTACGTAGTTACATCTTGCTGATCTAATCATAAAGTTAGATCATGCATATGTGTACTACACATTGAGACATGAGTGATGAAGCAGAGAGAAGTTGAACAGTACAGACAAACAAGCAGTTCACTGCATCAGTGAGAACTATCCGACAGATCTCAGGGTTGTGGAGAGGATGGGGGAAAAAATTCAAAGCGAAAGAGAAGCACTTACCTGAACATCCTTCCCAGCCCACTTGCATTCATCTCGTCGAGAAGGAGAAGGAGGCCAGGATATCTACCGGTCAGAGAGAGAGAGATAAAGAGAAAGTTAAAGGCGAAAGAATACTGGAAATATTTTGTTGGGAGCTTCTTGTTGTCTAATAAATCTCATAGTCCTACTGTAGCAACCTACTTGTTTTAAGAACTAAATATTATTATATATTATTATATATTAATATTATATACTTTTTTCACTAAATATGGGTTGAAACTATGTACAGCAGCAGTTCGGACTCTAAAATGTATCATAGCAACACGTTTAGCATGACTGCAAAGCAACAAAATGGGATTATTTTAAAGGGGGCTGATTTTTTTCTATACCCAGTGTATACGCCATTCTTTAACACAAATCTGTATAAATCAGTATTAGCTATTGCATTAGCCAAGGTCTAGACACAACTTTCCAGACACGTTGTGTAAAAGAGTGGAAAGAGTAATGGAATTGTATTAGTGGGAAGAACGAGGCTTCTGTGGGACTGCTGTCACAGCGAGTTCCATTCTCCCTGTGGCTGGAGAGAGTTCAATGTGCTGTAATGGAGCTCCTGTCTGATGGCTGCGAACGTGTAAAACTGCACCCTGATCAGATAAGTGCTGGGTGAAACTGTGTTTCCAAGGGACACAAAAAAAAAAAGAGAGAAAGTACTATACAGAACTTGTATAGTAGTTGGTATGGAGGAAGAAAGTGCTACATGTTGCCCTCATTAGACCTCAATTATAAATGTGGCATAGTACAGTATACGCCACTATTCCTGACAATAACTGAATTAGTTGACCAACTTTTTTGTTTTAGAATGGGATGAAATGCCCAATGGAAAATATACGTAATTCAACTCAAGAATGAGAGCATGTTCTGTGTGAACAGCTTCTTACAATGTTACTAAGATAGCTGACTAAAGTATAAGTGATATATATCCTATGTTTCCTCATATGATAACATTTATATTCGCTTTGTTCTTGTTCTGTTATGTTTGCATATAGTTGTATATAGGCAAAAATGGTCTGTGGTTTTGCCCTGGCGCCGTTTGTCTGTAGTTGGCTACGTTTATTTTGTTCATTATTTATCCAGGTGAATGGATAGCAGCTCTTAGCCAGACTCGATGTGATCAGTATGACAGCTGTGCTCTGAAATATTCATACACTTTTTGTTGGAAACAGATCCCCGTGTGTGCTGATGTGTTCGTGTTTGTGTGTACAAGACAGAGAGTGAGGGAACAAGAGAATGAGAGAAAGAGAGAGAGACTGTGTATGTTTAAATAGCAAGTAAAGCTATTATGTATATATATACTTTTATATATCCTCGTGTTTTGTTCCAGTCATTTTGACCCACAAAGGATTTTTCCCCACGAAAATTTAAGTTAATATTACTTTTTTAGACTAAAACCTACTGACTTTGGTTACAGAGGGTTTAACAACATCCCAAAAAAGAGCTGATCATAAGTGAAATATGTTTCACACATCCCCATAACTAGCAGCTTTCATTTGAATGATGTTCCATGTGCAATGCTGATCATCTAATTCATTTTTAGTTATCCTGATTAAATTAAAAGTTGTTCTAACACCCTCGTCTTACCAGATCCATGTCCAGATTGATGTCCACCAAGTTAAAGGACAGCACATGGTCTTTTGCCCCCACAAAGAGCCTTCCTTTCTCTTCGTCCAATAAAAAGGTGTGATAGGCAGAGCTGTTGGGCAATCCGTTAAAAGTGAGCAGGTTGTTAGACTCCAGCATTTCTGTGGGAGAAAAAAGGGAATATAGTTTATCGGATTCATTTGAGAATGGGTAACCTTCAAACTTACAAAACAAAAGCTGATAGAAAAAAAATGCTGAGCTTTCAACTATGGCAGACGATACGTTAAACGTGATGTTTTCCAACCTCATCTTCATTTTTTAGAGTAATATGGTTGAGAGGGAGACAGATAGATGGACCTTGGCTCTGACAGCGAACAGCTCAGCAGGGACCTTAGCTCTGCTCTAGTGTGTGCGAGACAGACGTGTGACTGTGGTTGTGGCAAATATGCAGCTAGGAAAGCTGGCGGTGCTCATAAATTCAAATACAGATATTTGCCTGTGGATTTTTCTTTTGTTTCCTATGTATTTAATTCTGTACAGAGCAAATAGCTGAATGAAGCCAAGCCATAATAAACAAAAGTAACTTACATACAATAATTTCAAGTAGCTTCATAATAGTGATAAGCCACATTTGCTATTTACTTATTTCTTTTCTATAAGAATAGCTTAGCCAAAAACCGTGACTGTCAAGCCACACACAAAAAAAAGCACAATAAAAGAATCAAGTCTTCAGAAGACATGCAGTAGCTTTGTGTGAGGAACAGACTGGAATTTGAGTTATCTTGACATTCGATTGTGCACGCAGAGATGATATCTGAGGGTTACAGAGGATTTGTTTTAGTTGTTGTGCTTTCAAGTCCTTTTTGCAGGACATGTCATGTGTTCACTGTATGGAATAACAAGTTGAACATGATGCCTTACATCTTAAATATACTCTCAGAAAAAAAAAGGCACAAAAGCTGTCACTTGGGTAGTACACTTTTAAAAGATATACCTTTGTACCTTATTTACTAAAGAGTGCATATTATAAAAGCTTCAGCCCCAGTGACAGCTTCCATACCTTTCTTTCTGAGAGTGTACATCTCTTAACTTCTGTTCCACACAAGAAAGAAAGCCATACAGGTCTGGGGGGTAAACAATGGCAGAATTTCTATTTGTGGGTGAAATATCTGCCACTAAGACAAAAAATAAGTAAATGAAATTATTTCAGAGTCAGCATCTAGCATATCTAACTGAAGGTCTCAGTCCATCATTATATGCAACTCTTAGGTTTGTTCTGTAAGTTGGCATGTGGGGTAAAGCCACGTTAAAGAAAACAGAAAATGTGTGACGGGACCAGCCAGCTGTAATTACAGCATTTGTCCTTAAGGGAAGTAAGATTTTCCCTGCCGTCACACTTAAATTGCACTCCAGAGGGACATTAATAGCAGCTGAGAAATATGGAAGTGTTTGGACAATTATTGTAACCTATGAATGTGTGTGTGTTTCAGCTTGTATTCAGTTTTATAACCCAGCAGTATTCATCGTACAAAAGTAAATATAAATACATCTACTTAAATTCAAACACATGATCATGAACTGACTTTTAAGGTTAATACCTACCAAAAATAAATTAATTGATGAATTAAAAATAATAATATCACACACACCTATACATAAACATATACACATACACACATCATTTGCATTTATATTTAATAGATGAGTGAAGGAAAAAATGAAGAGCCTTTCAAAGGGGCCTGATGGGAGGAAGAACAGAAGAGAGGAAAGAGTGAAAGCGGAAAGTGTGAGAAAGCAAAGACAAACCTGTGGAGTGTCACATAGGAGAAGAGAAGAGCAGAAAAAAGAAAGGTTAAGACTAAGGTTGAGATGGCTAGAAAGAGGCCAGTGAGAGAAGAGGAGAAAGAGAGAATGCAAGTGAATCTCTTACTTAGGTTTGGAGTGGCTGTGGTGTTTCCATTTGGCGCCATGACTCAAAAACACTCAGAATGCCTTTTACACACTCAGACACACTAGAAACCCCATGGCATTCATCTCACCATCACTTCAGTGTGCACACTTACTCACTCACAAACAGGCTTTTTTCTAAGACAAAGCTGTTTCTGTTCAAATAAAAATCCTTCCGAAAGCTACACTCGTTTCATTTCAGCCTAAACTTCAAACCTCTGAATAATGACTGTTTACTATTATTTTTGAGAGCTGCATTACAGCTGAATTAAATCTTGTTTGCTTCACTGAATCAGTATTTTCTAACTGTAAAACTGCTTTGTATAAAGCACTATATAAATAAAGGTAACCTGACCCCAAAACAAGAAACTTTTTTTCACTATCACTGTGTTCAATAGGAAAATAAATAAATAAAATGAATTCTGTGAAACTGATTCAAACATGGCAAATGTTTAAAACAAAGCACTATTATTTATGACTGAAAGCATTAGCAAATTAGCCCAACTTTAAACAAAATAAGTGAAATGCACATTAATCAGTTCAATCAAATTACATTTTGTAATATATTAGCAAAAATATATTAACAAAATATATAATACATTTGAATTTTACAATGTATTTGCTTCTTACAAGGCAATATATAAATTATTATATTTAAATATCTTTCAACATAAGCCTATCACTAGCATCCAGTTCAAAGCAATGCATTTCGCAATCAAGTTGACAGTGTATAGGACTTTTATGTTTTGTGTTTTACATATATTTCAGTTACTGTGAGGAAATGAACTGTACAACGTTCAACCAGTGTTTCCTCTGAGCTTTATGTCTTACAAACATCTCCTAAATTATGTCCTAAATTATTTCAAGAGGAAATTAACTACACTTGATTACTGTCAAAAGCATTGCAACAAATAGTCTGTGTACAATAAATGTCTGTGAGCATTCTGAAACAATGCTGCTTTCTTTGTTATGATTGTGTGTCTTCATCAAAACAACAAATCAATCGGCAATTTTTTTTACAGTCAAATAGGTGAAAACAAAGCATCTGTTATGATCCAGACGGTTGCCAGGGCATTCCGAGCTCATAAATCAGAAACCCCAGATAGAAAATCTTGTAATTATTACATCATTCTGCTAATTGTGCATGTCTTTGTGAGTGTGCGATCCGATTGAGGTGTGAGAAGTATGTTTAATTGGGCCTGGTAATAAAATATCTAATGAGAACATGAGATGTATGATCTAACTGCCTTGTAAAACAGAGAAAGGTGCTTTTAGAATCAGTAATATCCATTACACACAGAAACATAACTCTGATATAAATCTGAAAAAGTGACTGTTCTTGGCAGGTTTCTCTAGCGACAGTTGCTGTAATTATCATATAGCCCAGAGTTATTTATCTATTAAAGATCATCTGAGAACACCTTCAGGAACAGGTTCTCAGTATCAAAGATTTGAGATGCCAATACACATACCAAATGGTTTTAAAGTTCATTCTGCAAAGATTTAAGCAAAAATGTAAGATTGTGGGCATCAAATGTAAAACTTTAGCATTCGATCACTAGCATCAGAATACTGAAACAAAAACAAAAAACAAAAAAATGCATTTCAGTTCCAGGACAAATTTTTTAACTACTGAGTGTAGGTTTGTTCATGAACTAATAAAAGTAACAGTCTACATGGAATCTGCGGATATATTATTGAAAATGCTGTGATTTGGAAAGAGATCATTTTGATAGCCGTGTTGCTGAATTGAGATGAGAACATGTTGGAAAAGAGACCAGGGCTGTGTTTCCAAAAGCAACGTTACTCATAAAATCATAGAACCATTGCCACCAATGGTGACTGCGATCAACTTTGCTTAGGATGCTTTTGAGAAACACAGCCCAGTTTCAGTACTTAAGAGAAAACGCCACTTCCTAACTTGCTTTAAAAAATAATAATAAATAAAAGCGTAATTTTTTTTTAAACAAATGAATGCTCTTATTTAGTAATGTTGAATTAAAATGATTAAACGTGACAGTAAAAACACTTATAATGCTATTGAACTTTCTATCCATCAAAGAATCCTGAAAATTGTATCAAACTAAAATATTAAGCAGCGTAACTGTTTCCAGAACTGATAAAATCAGAAATGTTTTAGCAAATTGACATATTAGAATGATTTCTGAAGGATCATGTGAAACTAAAAACTAGAGTAATGATGCTAAAAAGTCAGCTTTGCATCAAAGGAATAAATTACTAATTAAAATATATACCCAATAAGGGCATAAGCCATCATTCTAAAAAAAAAATAAAATAAAAAAAATAAAACATTTAAAAATCCTACCAACCTCAAACTTTTAAACAGTAGTGTATCATGGTTCAGCTGAGTCAGTGCAAAAATGTTCTGTGTCAGATTCGAGAACATACGGTGCCCCTGCCTGGCATTGTGGGTAATCTACAGTAGCAGCATGCGGTCACACAGGAGGACATGGCTTTAGACATGCTGCTAATCTGAAGAAGAGCTAGTCTCTGCCTCCTCGAACCACTGAGACCGTCTCTCTGTCTCTTTCCCTCCATCTATTGTGGAAAAACCTCTGAGAGCACAAGCGAGGAGGGGAGGGCAGGTGGAGGCAGAGGAACGGTCCCATCTGAGGCTGATAAAAATAAACTTCCCTACCCTACATACTGCCTGCGCTCTCTGCTCTGCAGGGCACATGTGCGTGTGCGTGCGTGTGTGTGTGTGTGTGGGCAGATGAAACATGAGTGCTATCCACGCACACCTTTTTTCCATTCATCACAGCATGCATGTCCATCTAATCAAATCTGGAGTTCTGATTATTAGCATACCTTATCGTTTGAACTCCTTCCACGGGGTCCAAAGATGATTTTAAAGCAATCACAAACCTGAAATCAAATCTAATACAAATCCCCTCAAGTCGTTTTGCTTTCCAAGGGGGAAAATAAGTATTGCTGCATAAATGTTTTCCATTTCATAGGAATTTGGCAGCGTATTGTTTTAGGTGTGTGTGCTCTAACACTGCGACTTTATAGGATACGGAGAGTTCACATACTGCAAATGCCACCCAACACCAGATTCCTGGCATGTTTGTGGATTAAAAGCTTAATTAAAGTGAAATAAAACTTCTCTCATTCCTTCATGAGATTATAGCTGTCTTAAAACATTCACTTGGATAGTTTTACACCAAAAACATTATTCCACCACACAAATCCACACACACACACATACATTATGTGTGGACTGAAGTAGCCAATCTCTTGATTCTTTGCCACTTATTTGAGACAACATGCAGCTACATACATTATCTCGTTCTTTATGTCTTTCCACACCGGTTAACATTTATGTAAAGGAGATACTTTTAAGCTGCTCCGGGAACTCTCGGCTCAGAGGGGATACCTATACCACACACACACACACACACACCCTCGTTCTTTGGAGATATGGCTATAAGGACTGAAGTTGGGTTGTACATGTAAGGGCCACAATTCTATCCTCACAAATATAGTGAAGTGAAACATATCAAAAACAACTTGTGGAGACATTTAAAGTTGTCCTCGATATTTGAAAGGTTCCTTATTTAGCCAAATCATGTTTTGATTCAAATCTCATAATGTCAGCAGGTTACTGTGAAAGTTAGAGCATACTGTAAATATCATTATCATAGAACAAAAATCATTATGTCTCTGGAAGGTTCTCTAGGGAATTGTGTCTGCTTGTAAATGGCTCAACTTGTCTGGATGATGTTGTGTTGTGTTTCACGTGGTAACATTTAAATCAAAATCAAAATAAAATAAAATAAATGTTTTTGCATAATTTGTATATTTCTACAAATGTAATAGTAAAAAAGTGTCAATTTGTATTGATGCTTCAAGTAAAAATTATGGTTTATGCTAAAAGAAGTTACATTCCATCTTGGTTTTTGGGCACAACAATATGTTTTTCCAACCAAAGGAAGACAAGTTTTTTTTTTTTTTTTTTTTTTTTTTTTAAGCTCTATGTATGTATGTATGTATGTAAGTATGAATGAATGAATTTTTCAGTTTTCTAAAACTTTTTCTTGTTTTAGTTAAATACATTTATAGTAAATCAAAGTATATATAACAAACAAATATATGCTCGCCATGATTAATTGCACACACCCACATGCATTTTAATGAGACTCCAGAAAAAGATGAATTAGCCAGACTGTGGTGACACATGTTCACAGGTGTGTGAGTTTGCTCTGGTGCTTGTGAATATCAGAATCAGTCTTGGCATTTACACTTCTTTCTAGATGCAAAACACAAACATATATTCCCTCTCCATCTCTCTTTGTCTCTTTCTTCATGTGTGTATTCCTGTAGGTGTCAGTGTTTGATACGGTAAACAGCTCCAGTGTGTGTGTGTGTGTGCTGGGGCAGATGAGAGCTCTGGGTACTTCAGGTGCCCCCAGTGTGTGTGCATGCTGGATCGAGGACGTCTGTCACCTGACAGTCACACACCGCGGTTCATATAGAGCTCAGCTTCCACCAGCCAGCTAATGAGGAGCTGTCAGTGCAATTAGAAAGCTGGCAAAGAGAGAAATGGTTCACTTTTATACAGCCATCTGCCCTGACTGTTAAACCTCTCTCTCTCTCTCTCTCTCTGTCTCTTTCTTATTACAAAGGGAGGGTGGAACAAGCTCTCGCATTAAAACACTCGTTCTGTGAATTCGCTTCTGACAGTTCACTTCATCATGAATGCCAATCAGATGGAAAGAGTTGTAATGTTTTAACAAACATGCACAGTTAAAAACTGCCACCTTGTGTTATACAGTCTGCAATTATCATAACACACTCTCTCAAAACACTGGGAATCTTATAAACAATTTACTCTAGCTGAGCAACAAAAGTGGAGGAAAGTACAGGACATTTACATGCAGAGAAGAATACGATAGATCATTGGTCCTTAAGTAATGGGTCGCAATCCAAAAATGGGCAAGTCTGTTCTGATAGAATCAAACACTGCTGTATAAAAATAATAAAATCCATTTGAAGTTATACATACAAAATAAATAGGCTTATCCACATTTCCAATATCTTTTGATGATATTAAACACTGCATATCCAAACAATTTCTGTAATATTATGGTGCAAATTTTGTATAACTTAGCAGATGCCAACATGGAAAGTCTGAATGACATGTTCTCATACTTGAATAAAATACATAAATAAACTGATGCAAAAAAAAAAAAAAAATTATATATATATATATATATATATATATATATATATATATATATATATATATATATATATATATATATATATATATATATATATATATATATATATATATATATATATATATATTTTTTTTTTTTTTTTTTTTTTTTGAAAACAAAAACCGCCATGATAGATCATTTATGATTAACTGATTTAACTATTATTAAGTTAGACTGAAAATGTACAGCATATAAATTAAAAATGAGTTGAGTCTGTATTTTTGGTGTATGAACTGTACATGTAGGTGTTTCAGGGAAACAATGAATGGCAGTTGTTAAACATTCCCACCTGTGCATCCAGACAAACGCATTCAGCCCAAAGGCTCTGCAAATCCACAAACATCTACACATACACATCCCTGATTTAACCTGTGCATGAAACTGAACTTATTACCTGTATCTTGTAGAATTAAACCTAAGTGCTTCCTTCAAAAGTAAAAATGTTAATTAAAGCTCTAAACTGTTCAAAATGATACATGTGGTAACTTAAAAAAAAAAAATGTTTTTTATATGACCAAATCAACCTGAACAGGCACTACAAACAAAAGTAATATTTAAGATTCAGATCAGGTTGAAATTGTAAATAACTACATAGAATCATTTTTTAAGGTTAATTGTTTAAAAATTAAGAAAAAGAAAATGGCATTGTTGATAAAATCTATGATTACGCAATTACACAAAAAAAAAAAAAAAGATTACTGGAGTATGTTTTACAAGAAAATAATATTTCGAAATTTCACATTTAATTAAATGTGTTACTTTGTAATTATTAATTACATTTACTTGCAATTTCTAAGTAAAAATGGTTAAATTCTACTCTAATATTTTTCTATTTCTTTTTTTATCTATAATTTCCCCCCTCAGCACTAGCCAAACACAAAAAAGACAATGTCTCGTTCAGTAACACCACTCTAATATTTTAGTTTTGAATAATGAACACACATATCCATATATATCCGTGACTATCAATATGATGTCCAGCTTCACTTTCATTCTATCAAAAACATCTTTCAAAATGACCAACCATGCATAATTAAACCATGTGATATGAAATATCCCCCTGAAGTAACCAGACCCGCTCAAGAAACCATCTAACTTTACCATCTGCTCTTCTAAGACTCCTCAATCGTTCTGATCAATGTTCCAGAATCCCCATCAGCAGCAGAAGCAGAAGGTGACTGACCTTTATACGAGAGTTTAAGCCGGGGTACGTTGTTCTTGCTCCTCTGTGCATTGGTTCCTCTTTCCGGTGCGCCAAGCGTCCACAGCAGTAGTACAATCCCCCACAGGTAGTCCATGTTCGCCCCGGCTGTGTGCAGTCCAGTGGCCTCTGGTAAACACGGTGTCGTATCAGCAATCCAGTCCTGAATGGAGCAGGTGTGACTGTGTGTTAAATAAGTCACACAACGATCACATCTCTCCTGATGAAGCAGTCACAGCCTCAGGAGAGGACCATGAGTGTCCACACCAATCACTGTCTCACTTTAAAGTGTGTTTCTGTGGTTGTGTATCTCCTAGATGTTGTGTGCTCTTCCTCTCTGACTGTTTTAAAACTCAACTAAAGCTTGGTGAAGCCCTAGGCGCTTCTCTCGCTCTCTCTCTCTCTCTTCGCACAAGCTCAGCACACACGTTCACAGCTCAAGACTGAGAGAGAGCGGAGCCAGCTGAGAAAGACTGTGAGTGAGAGAGAGAGAGAGAGAGAGAGAGCAAAGGGGAGGACTGTTCTTCCAGTGGAGGATCCTCTAGGTAGACTTTTTCCTTCTTTCACATCCCACACACACTGTCAAAGTTGCACTCACTCTACAAGAATCATTCTGACATTGGAGGGCATGTGTGGTGTGGTGTGGAAGATATTTCCTAACCTCACTGTCCTGGTTTCTCAATGTTTATTTTGCTCTATATCTAATGCAAGAACAGAATGTATGTCCTAGTCGGGACATTAGGAAGTTGTCCCTTCCTGTCCATGTCTCGTATGAAAACACCCGTCAAAACTCCACCCTCATTTATTTTTAGCATGTCTCCCCGTGTGAGGTGATATTCAATGTTTAAAGAAAGGCTGGTCGGGGAACTTATAAAGTTAAAGGGATAGTTTATTATTTACTCACTTTCATTTACTCACTTGCATATAGGTCGTTTACACTGACAACCTACAAAAGAACTGCATAAAAAGTATGGTAAAAGTGGACTTTAAAAAAGAAAGAATTTATATATATATATATATATATATATATATATATATATATATATATATATATATATATATATATATATATCATATTTGCATAAAAAATGTAGATCAACTTAAATATAAACATAAAGAAATATATACATAATAAGAATGATTTCTGAAGGATCGTGTGACATTGAAGACTAGAGTAATGACTGCTGAAAATTCAGCTTTGTCATCACAGGAACAGTTACATTTTAAAATGCATTAAATTAGAAAGCATTTATTTAAAATTGTAAATAAATATATAATGTTTTTATAATGGCTGCATTTTTGATCAAAGAAATTAAGCCTTGATGTGCATAATAAACTTTTAAACTGTAATATAAATATAAAATAAAAAACGTGTCAATATAAATTCACATTATTACTTGTGTAAAAGAGTGGCTTTTTATATTTCACAAAAAAAATTATACAGCAGTAAAACATATGACATAAGGGGTGAGCAAATCATGACATTTTTTATTTTTTATTTGTCCCTTTAAGTATAACTAGCTTGACAATATACTCATTTAAAGAGAGCTAAATCAGTTAAGATTTCATTGTGTGCATATTTGATTGACACCAGTTTCTGTGACTCCGCCCACTCCACCCCAAATCCATTGACCTTATTATCAGTGATCCCTCCCCGACAGAACATACCAACACTTCTAGAAGACAATAGAGCAGTCCATGAACAGTTCCAGTGCTTTCAGTCTGATCTCTTTTTAATAACCCAAAGCCGTGATGCTGCCTATTGTAACATGATAATGTTGAACTACAGACCACCAGACTCTCTTCATATTTCTATTTGGCACAAACCACACAGAGCATGAATGCTTCAATAATTGGGATTCAACAGGTTTTGACAAAAGAGCTTGTGACTGACAGGACTGTCCAAATCTCTCAGCAACAGGCGCCATACGAGGGGGAAAAAAGAGATGGAGAACACTGGAAATATCTCAGGATATGATATGATCTCATGAACATGGACAAATAAATACATCTGATTAAAAAATATACAGTAAAAACAGCAATATTGTGAAATATTATTACAGTTTAAAATAATAATAACTGTTGGCTACAGTCTTCAGTCTTAAGTGTCACGTGATGCTTCAGAAAGCATTCTAATATGTTGATTTATGCTCTATAAATATTTCATATTATTATAATGTTGAAAATAGTTTTTGCTACTTAACATTTTTGTGGAAACTGAACATTCAAACGCATAAATAATGTAAATACAATAATACAGAAAAATGTAATAATAATGCAATATATATATATATATATATATATATATATATATATATATATATATATATATATATATATACACTTTTTTACTGTATTTTTGCTCAAATGAATGCAGTCTTGCTGTATTAGAAAAACTCACAATTATTTTACACTTTGACCTGTGGTAGTGCTGGAATTACTGCTAAAACTGGTTCTGAAGAGAAGCTTTAATTTTCTGAACATTAACAAAAAAAAAATAATAATAATAATAATCTTGGTAGGAGTAACTTTTTGCTTATAGACAACACAATTCTTGCTTACTATGTAAACATAAGCCTCCATTTGTCACAGTAAGAATTGCCAGCTGTAAGATTAGGCTGAGGAGACTAAACTCTGTTTATTTAAGTCGATGTGGAGTCATGATAAAGTAGCAAGTCTTTGCCTGCTATAACAGAGAGTCTGTTAATGGGTAAATAATGAGGCCGGCATGCAGAGCGAGAGCGGCGGTCTGCCAAGTTAGTTCAAGTGGTGTTCAATTTTCATTAAAGTTGCCTCCTACTACAGTGAGCTCCCCACTGATTCTCCATCTAATTGATGTCTGCTTCCAGCGAGCAATTGAACTTCACACCTTAATAAACACATCCGATTATACTACTGAACTCAATGAAAAGGCTTAAACTGTTGTTATATACTGTACATGTATATGTGCATCGTAAAATGTCTAAAGACAGTACATCGAATAATTTATCAGACAACCATGCCAAGGGTGGAATATGTGTAGAACATCCAGTGTTCCAATTCTACAAAAATCTGCCAGACTCCACGTGGGCCTGGCAAAAATGAACTGCGTGTATTCTAGTCTTTTCTATCTCACCTTAGTGTTTTCTCTGCTTCAATCATCTATCCCATGAGTCTTACTGACAGCACTGCTTAAAAAAGAAAAAGGAATCCGCCGAAGCATATTCCTGCATGACTCCAGGGTCCAACTATTACACAACTCAATTCAATTCCACTCACTCACACACAAAAGGCCAGTGTGGCGTCATATAGCATTCCGGTCTTTACTAGCAAATCTCACATTGAAATCAGATGACCAAGGGCCTGGGGTACATCATTTCAATATCAGATTGGAAGAATGAATGTCTGTGGAAAGCAAACATGCATGCATGTAATTCACGCCAAACAAGGGACTTTTATCAGCCTTTCATTTTGCAGAAATGCTGCTCCAGTGTAAAAGGGCATAATTTGCACAAAATAAATGAATAAATAAATTATATATATATATATATATATATATATATATATATATATATATATATATATATATATATATATATATATATATATATATATATATATATGTGTGTGTGTGTGTGTGTGTGTGTGTGTGTGTGTGTGTGTGTGTGTGTGTGTGTGTGTGTGTGCAGTCTTGGTGAGCATAAGATTATACAGAGTATGAGTTTTCGTCAAAACTTAAATTATGTATGAGTTGTTTTTTTCATCTCATCTCTCAGTGGTTCTCAAACCACCAAGTTTCCAATTTGAATTTTTTATATTGTTAGCCCAATAAACTGCACAGGCTCAACAATAAGCAAAATCATTGAAACAATATAGGCTGAATAGGAAAGTTTATGTGTTATTGCTTAAGAATCTGTGCTAGCAGGCAGAAATAAATAAAGCCCTTTGGAGAAGTGTGGAAGATCCAGAACTAATTCTCTTTCAAACACACTCTATGATATGAAAACTGAAGCTCCTGGGAGTTTGTATATTCAGGCTGGAAGAAAAACCTTCATCTGGAAGATCGTTTGGCTATTGCTTATTGTCTTTGTGGAGTAACCAAGGCTGATTCTGTAAATCCTCCCCAAATAATGTGTCCAGCTACTCAAGCTCATGTGCTAAGAACTAATTAATGACGCCTTTAAAAACTTTTACAGGTACACTGTTACAAAAGATTTTATTTCAAATAAATTATGCTCTTTTGAATTTTCTATTCACCAAATAATACTAAAAATGGATCAGAGTTTCCATAAAAATATTAGTTAGCACCGCTGTTTTATATGTTAATAAAAAAGGATATGTTAATAGTTAACCCACAGGAAACATGAAGCTCCCACTCAGCACTTATTAATACAATACAAAACCTCCCATCAGTCCACACAGAACACCCTCATCCACAGGCCCAAAGACAAAAAGGCATGGCCACACTCACACCGATGCCCACACCTCTTCCATACCCCCATCAACCTCTAAAAACCCCTTTCATCCAGTCTTCCTTGCCCCCTATCGACCTCCACCCACTACTGAGCGCTTGGGTTGAGTGTTCGAGTCCTCATCTGTTCAAGCACTCTGGGATAGTAAATCCATAAATGAGACTGTTTAGCTCAGCCATTTGTCCAAAAGTCCATGCAGAGTCTGTCCCAGGACTGTGGGACCATGTGACAGGTGTGTAAAGATGCTTAGGAAGGCAGTGTGAATTGTGATGAAAGAAAAAGTGACGATTTATGGTTTACCTTATGCTAATGTAAGATGACACGAAGAGTTTCCACAAACACTGTTTTATCAGACTGAGGGAATCCAGCAGTCAATGAAAATCAAGCAGGGGTTTTTGGAGTGGGAATCAACCTCATGGCGTTTTATGATAAATGTGATATCACTTACTGTACAAAAAGTCCTATAGTATTTTGGACAAGGTACTATGGTAAATGTGATTTCACTTACAAAAAAAGTACCATTGTACTCCGATAAATATGATACTACTTACAAAAAGTACCATGGTTGTACTATGTTTTTTTTTTGTTTTTTTTTTTTTACATGATGGTTCTTTAATGCAAAATCAACATATCATGGTACATACATATCATAAATGTGATATCACTGCTAATAGTACCAAAGTACTACTGATACCACTTACAAAAAGTCATTAACAAAAGTCCCATGGTATGACTAACATATTTCGGGCATTGTCCTGCATTAAATACCATATTACTTACCAAAAGTACTATGGTATAATTACAGTATATGATATGTTCAATGTTAAATGTCATATACCTAACAAAAGTACCAAAGTAATACTATATTATTTTGGCATGGTACTATGTTAAATGTCATATAACTTACAGTACAAAAAGTACCATGGTATTACTACGGTATTTTGGACAAGGTACTAGGGTACATTTCATATCACTTTAAAAAAATAACATGGTGCTGCTATGGTATTTTGGACGTGATCTCACAAAATGTGCCATGGTTTTATTACCAATGAATACTGCCACTGTATCCTGGTAATTTCACAGTATTTTTTTAAAGGAATATATAGGGATGTTTTAATTAAAAACATTGTATTACCATGTTATTATCCGGAGTATAATAGTAATAGTACTTTTGGCAGTACCTTCCATGGTACAGTACAGTGATAGGATCAGATTAAATTTGTTGTGAATGGACCAAGGTACCATATTGAAACTATGGTAATATTATGATCTATTATTATAATATTATGATGATGATCTGATATTCAGTATTTAATATTACATATTAAGGTGTTGTCAAACAACACAAAATCCTCTACTATAAACCATTAAATGTTTTAATCTGATATTATATACTATCATAGACTATATTGTTTTCTGTGGTCCAAACACCGGCCGTCGCCTTCTGGGTGTCGACAACATGCGCTAACCAGAAGCAATTATTTACTCTATAAACATTTCATGGTAGAATCCTGGCTGAGACTGGCATGCAGTATTAATGGACAAGAACACCACGCCGTGTGAGTCACTGTCTTTCTCTCAATAAAAAATGGATGGCAAAATAACATAAAAAACCACAAAGCCATGAATAAAATACTCTGCGCAATGTGCTCGCCTTCCCAGCGTGCCGAGGTTGACTCGCCCTTCCCTTAAGTGCCATCGAGCACATGGTGGAACTGGGACCTCACAGTACTGACCTTTAACACAGCTGTTAAGTTCCACAGAAGCCACACATGTGGTTCAAATCAGATAACATTTATTTCAGCCGTTTTGCGCCATTCTACACATAAATTTTGGTTTGTGTGTGTGTGCCAACTATTACACATTTATGTATTTATTTTCAATTTTTGGGGTCAGTTAGATTTAAAAAATGTTTCGAAAGTAATCTCCAATGTTCATCATTTACTTAACCAAAAATACAGTAAAAGAGTATTATATAACATTATTGCATTTAAAATAACTGTTTTATGTTTGAATATATTTCAAAAAGTCATGTATTACTGTGACATAAAAACAGAATTTTCAAAAATCATTTATAATTATCAACGTTGAAAACAGTTGTGCTGCTTAATATTTTTGTGCAACCGTGATTTATTATATATATATATATATATATATATATATATATATATATATATATATATATATATATATATATATATATATATATATATATATATATATATATATATATATATATATATATATATATATATATATATATATATATATATATATATATATATATATATATATATATATATATAAACATTATTTAAGCATTAATTTCCAGGTTAACTGAGCTACACAGAAACACATGAAGGAGATTATGTGTTATTGACTCTTCGCTGTTGAGGTGCATTCTGGGATGGCTATGCGTCACTGCCTACATAAATTTATTATCACTAATACATTTTTCAGGCCCATTCTACTTGGAATTAGAAAATAACTACTTAGAACTGTCATGAGCAAACATAAGATATACCTCATCTGATTTTTTAGGTGCAAACTAATATTGCAATCTCAGTGTGTTTCTAAACCTTCTCTCTCAAACCTAAATATGTACTTGATTCTGAAATTAAATCCACATTGCTGTAATTAACCTCATTTATAAGAGCCAAACCCAATTAAGATGCAAATTCCCAGAGAGTGAGAAACTCCTACCTGTAGCTTAAGGCAGCCAGAGGCTTGAAGAAGATTTTACCCAACAGCCTCAGGTCTGCTAAGCGGGATTGAAGCAATTCGTTCAAGTCTTTCAGCTGTAGACAAAAGCAGGTCTTTAAAGCACTACTCTTGACTCTAATCACTTTCCTAACCCACATAAATGGTGGCACGAGCCAACCTTAAGAACAGAGAGCGAAATACAGAGATAGGCAGACGGAAAATGGGATGTGAGGGAGTTTGAGGAGATGAAGGGATCACAACAGAGTCTACGTTTTAAACTATGCAAAGCTCAACTGAAAAGCCATGAAGATGAAAGAAACATCACTATTTTACTCATTTCAGACTCAGAATTGATTCAGTGTTTTCTTTACTGATTTTATATACAATTATGGAAGGCCAAATTAGTGACAAGCCAAGTCAAGATAATGTCGTCTACTTTTTGCACAAATAAGAAAAAAAAAAAAAACTGGATACATAAGCACTTTCAGTTTTGTGTTCATATGGAACCACCAGCCCTCTGAAAACCATCCATCATCCAGTCAACATATGCAGGGCCACCTTGATGTCAAAACCCAGAACAGTCATGAATACTCAGCCCTTCAGAAAAGCTGTTCTTGAACTAGTGCAAAAACATTTTTGAATGCATTTGTGAACCACTGTTGTTGCATAGACTATTTAAAAAGTATCCTTACTATAGACCTTGACCTTGGTATACTATAATAGCATAATTCCACGAGGAATATGACAAAATATACTATTGTTGAATAGGTAACTGAATTTATTAATAACAATATTCACAATTAACAATGCTTCTGTCAATTAACAGAATCTTTTTTCAAGATCAAGATTTGTGGATACCCTTACACCACTCACTGTTTTAAGCCTTTCCTTGGAAAAAAAACTCCAGACGGACATGTCAAGGCTAGCTGAGATAATTTAACAATATACAGGGAGGAGAAAGAGGGTGGACAGAAAGTGAGTGGCCTGCATGTAATGTTACACCTCCACAGAGTAGTCATAACAAAAAACTTCACCAAATCCATAAAGCCTGTACCACTGGCTTACATTTTCTCCTATAACAGCACCCACACACTTGACATGTGTCACTGAAATCTCCAAGAGTCGTTTACTGAAGAGTTCAGCACAGAGTTCAGTCAAACACTTCTGTAAAAGACACTGTAGAACATCATGTTCCACTGTATCTTCTGCCTAATCACATTAGTATGTGTAGGTATTCCTAATTTTTGTCTGTTTAAATATAGACTGAAACATATGTATTAATAGCACCAAAAACATAAAGGTAATCATGCGCACAGATTCAGAAATGTACAAATTTACAAAATAAATATATAGTTAGGTCTACGTTACACATTATTTGTAACCCGCTACCTTAAACTTAACCACTTCTCAACAATATGAAACATGTAATATGCAGATGAATGTAGTCCAACAATGTAACATTGGTAACAAAGGTTTTTAAAGAAATTTTTACTTTTATTCATACAGCATGGATAAAATTTCTCAAATGTGACAGAACTGGAATGTAACGTAAGATTTATATTTCAAGTAAACCCTTGTCTTTTTAACTTTCTATGCATCAAAGAATTCTGAAATAAAAAAAGCTATCATGGTTTTCGCAAAGAAATATGAAGCAGCACAACTGTTTTCACCACTGATAATTATCTAAATGATTTATTGAGCAGCAAATCAGCATATTAGGATGATTTCTGAAGGATCATGTGACACAGAAACATGATGTATGGCTGTTGAAAATTCAATGTTGCCATCACAGGAATAAATTACATTTTAAAATATATCTAAAGAGTTCTGTTAAATTGTAATAATATTTCACAATCTGCTCTGATTGTATTTTCAAACAACTAACTGCATTCTTAGTGAGCATAAGAGACTTAAAAAAAAAAAACTTTGAATGATAGTGTATTTTTTAAGCAAATTGATGGAACCCTTTGAACCAAAAAAATAAATAAAAATAATTAAATGCATTATATGAACATAATGCCATTAAACATATTTAATTAATCTCATTGATTAAATGCAATAAAACCAGGATATAAAAATCCATGAATTCCATTTTATATGAACCTAAAATGAAACCCAGCTGTTAAGACATAAAATACTTGAAATAATGTAAATGTTCATAATGCATGTTTTTAGTGTTTCTGCAAAAACGTATGTATGCAGGCTTTAACAATACTTCACATACCTAACTAAATGCTTCTTGCATTCTGACAATCACAAGAAGATGTCGCTAATAGGATTTTTTTTTTTTTTTTTTTTTATTACTTTACATGTTTTGTCAGTCAACAATGGATCATTGTTGGATTTCTTCAGTTAGTTCAGAACAATGTACTATTGTTTGGTGAAACTCTCCGGAAAATACCTAGAGGTGTTCATAAGGGATGGTTAAATGCATTTACTGTACCAAGTGTCCAGTCTTTCAATGTCCACTCAGGAACAAAGCACTATGTAAAGGAGGTAAAACATTTCAAAAAGAAACTTCTGAATAAACATTGTCATCCACTCCTGCAGAATAGAAATGTCTGGTTACCTAAGTCTTGCATCAATCTTTCCAGCAACCCTCCACCTACACACCCCCTCTTCTATTTTCCTGTATAACGTTAATTAAGTCTGGGAGGAAGAACACAGACCTCAAATTGAGCCTATTTCTCAAGTGCTTCCATGGTGGACAAGAGTTCACAGAAACTCAATGGCCTCATGAAAATGTTAGATTCTGGTGCTCAGAAGTGGGTAAATTACTGGTGACATCTAAGACTCAAAGAGAACTTTACATCAGAATTTATGCAGACCATCTCCAAGTTGGCAGCAGCAGAAGGTATGGATTCATTAAAACCTCATTAAGATTGAATGGAGGGAAGCCCTTCAAGTATCTTTGATCAGCATTGAGAAGCTCGATGCTTGCAGACATGTGCCACACGGCATTAGGTGTGAATGCCCTCTTCATAGACCCAGAAGAACGGTGGACTGTAAACACTAACGGAGAAGAAGTGTGACTGAGAGAGACTGGTAAGAGTGGACTCTCTCGTTACAGCAGATTGATTTCACCTGTGCACGCTCTCTCTTTGCGTCATAAATCACTGGACGCTGTCAACGTTCTAAAGCAATTATTTCCTAATGAGTCATTTGAGTTAAAGCCACATCGACAAAGATTGATATTGTTGTAAAAATGTCTGAATGTGCTTTTTTTGGTGACCCATGGCGAAACTAAAAGTCAGATACTGCTCAATGTATTTGTATTTCACACTTTTAACTGCTTCGTAGACAAATTCACCGTTGAGGCTGCAATGATTGAAAGCCAATGTTAGTGTAATGCATTGTTCACAAAAGGATCAATGGAGAAAATACATCATCACTGGTTAACATCCAGGAGATAAATTGCAGGTTGAGCAGATAATCAGCCGTTTTATCAGGGACCCAACAGGAGGACAGTAGTAATGACCCTGAGACAAAGTCACCTACTAGTGCAACAAGAGCAAAGAGTGATGATACACTGGGCAACTTTTTGAGCAAAAAAATGGGCAACCAGATACAGGGCCCAAAACTGATCTTTAGTATCCAGATAGATATTTGTTACCCATCCTCAATAGGAAAGTGCCCAAGCAACATTGCTCAAAAAAACTTGCACCGTGTATCATCAGCCTAACATCTGCCATGTAAAAGCCAACTGCACCAAGAATAAAAAGCAACATTGTAATCCTTGTTTTTTTGGAACAAAGTCATCGATCTACGGGTGTGAAAGCACCTTAAAAGTCTTCTTCGTTGTAAGTTGGCTACAGTTCACGTTTTTGTCCAGTCAATGGTGTGATTAAATCTTTACCTGGTCTCAGTGACATTGATAAG
The DNA here is from genome assembly GCF_003368295.1 of Carassius auratus. NCBI lineage: Eukaryota > Metazoa > Chordata > Actinopteri > Cypriniformes > Cyprinidae > Carassius > Carassius auratus. The sequence goes on from NW_020524189.1 coordinate 492,913, forward strand.
GAGGTATATTGATCAGAGCTGTGTTTTACACTGACTGTGACGAGTGTGAGGCCGAGGTCACAGTAAATGCAATGCTGAATTCACGTTTTTTCTTTCAGGAGATCCTGGGCAACAATACAATCCAGTAATCACCTCTGAGCTTTGTGCATGACAGGGAGAATGGAGAATGTGAGAAAGAGACGATGAAAGACAGTAGTTGTCTTTGGACTCAAATACAGGAAAGAGTAGACAGGAGGATGGACAAACTCTTAAAAACTCAAACAAATCTGAAAGGAAGTTTGTAAAGTAATAGATAGTTCACCTCTGATACCACATTTAATCAACTAACAACACACACTCCTGCCCAAATGAGAAAGACAGAGAGAGAAGGTTTCTGTTCCATGATGCTGTTCTGTATTTTCGTTTTCTTTCTTGCTTTTCTAGAATGAAAACAGCCAGGGAACCCTGCACAGCTTACAGCTCAATGCATGACAGATGCTTTCCATTCATGAACCTGACCAGAGTGCAATCTGTTTTACCAAGTGAGATTTCAAACACACACACACACACACACACACACACTAAATGTACTAAAACCATCAGACCATATGCATAAGCAGAATTGCAGCCTTTAAAAACTAAACTCACCACCTAAATGGTTTTGAAACTGCATGAATCTACACAAACATACTCTTTGTTAATAGTAGTTCATGCATATTACAGTTTAGAGTTGTCAATCTATTAAAAGAACTGAACAGAACTGATAGCATAATATGCTGAATTATTAACTAAATAAATGGCAATTAATCTAAATCAAACACTGAATAGATATTACAAAAAGTGACAATATATTGTTTGTATTATTTCCTTATAACTAAACATAAAAAGCAGGACACGTGAATAAATGTGTTCATTGTTAGCATGTTATTTTTTTTTGTTTAATTGCACTAAATGAACATGTTAAATAGACATAATGGTAACGTATGGCATATTGTGTAAATATAAACATATTGTGATAGTATCAAGCAGCCTATTCCTTGACTCATGTAGCGACATGTTAATCTCTCCCTGTAGCCTTGGACAGACTGACTAAACAGACTCTGCCAATTTACTGCTAATTAGAGTGGAGGAAATTGCACCTCGTTTTAATTTACTTCCCCACAGCAGCCAATATTTGACACAACACACCCACACTCCATGTCTAACCAGGTGTTGAAGGAGAAAGACAGGCAAACAGCCATGCAGATTGATAGACAGACAAAGAGAGGGAGCACTTGATTATGAAGTCCAGACAGTGATGTGATGACATGCATAAATATAACGCGACTGTAATAATAAAAACTTCCTAATCATCCGGAAGAAGGAGGCGGGAACCGGCGCACAATCAAATAAAGACTTTAATGCCAAAAATAAACACAAAACAGCACACCAGTCGTCCGTGAGGGATAAATAAAAAGCAAAACATAAAATAATGGCTCAGGCCTGGTCCTCTCTCGTCCTTCACGGTCGTCGCTCCAGTTTTATATCCTTCCATCTCCTACGTGGAACTCGAGACCGGTGGTGGGGCGCAGGTGTAGCTCATCTCCAATCACTACACCTGGCCTCCCTCCTCGTTCCCACGTCTCTCGGCCCCGCCCCACTCGTCACAGCGACATCATGAACATTTTATTATGTCAGGGATATATTATAGGTGTAGGCTTATAGGTGGCGTATTTATAAAAAAAATAAAATAATAATAAATCAGACTAGGGTTCGAATTATTATTATTATTATTATTATTTTAACAGTGTATGTCTTTGTTACACAACAGGCTTTGCAGAGTTTCCTTCCATACCTAAAACATTTAATACAAACCCAATTCCAAAAAAGTTGGGACACTGTGAGTTGTTTGTGAGTAAAAAGTAATGGAATAATTTACAAATCTCATAAACTTATATTTTATTCACAATAGAATATAGATAACATAACAAATGTTGAAAGTGAGACATTTTGAAATGTCATGCCAAATATTGGCTCATTTTGGATTTCATGAGAGCTACACATTCCAAAAAAGTTGGAAAAGGTAGCAATAAGAGGCCGGAAAAGTTAAATGTACATATAATGAACAGCTGGAGGACCAATTTGCAAGTTATTAGGTCAATTGGCAACACGATTGGGCAGAAAGAGAGCCTCTCAGAGTGTCAGTGTCTCTCAGAAGTCAAGATGGGCAGAGGATCACCAATTCCCCCAATGCTGCAGCGAAAAATAGTGGAGCAAAGTCAGAAAGGAGTTTCTCAGAGAAAAAAATGCAAAGAGTTTGAAGTTACAGTATCATCATCTACAAAATAATATCATCCTAAAATTCAGATAATCTGGAACGATCTCTGTGCATTAGGTTTCAAGGCCAGAAAACCATACTGGATGCCCGTGATCTTTGGGCCCTTAGACAGCACCGTATCACATACAGGAATGCTACTGTAATGGAAATCACAACATGGGCTCAGGAATACTTCCAGAAAATATTTTCGGTGAACACAATGCACCGTGCTATTCGCTGTTGCCGGCTAAAACTCTATAGGTCAAAAAAGCCATCTCTAAACATGATCCAGAAGCACAGGCGTTTTCTCGGGGCCAAAGCTCATTTAAAATGGACTGTGGCAAAGTGGAAAACTGTTCTGTTGTCAGGAAAATCAAAATTTGTTATTTTTGGAAAACTGGGACGCAATGTCATCCAGTCTAAAGAGGACAAGGACAACCCAAGTTGTTATCAGCGCTCGGTTCAGAAGCCTACATCACTGTTGGTATGGGAGTGCATGTGATATGGGCAGCTTACACATCTGGAAAGGCACCATCAATGCTGAAAGGTATATCCAAGTTCTAGAACAACATATGCTCCCATCCAAATGTCGTCTCTTTCAGGGAAGAGACATGACAATGCCAGACCACATACTGCATCAATTACAACATCATGGCAGCGTAGAAGAAGGATCCGGGTACTGAAATGGCCAGCCTGCAGTCCAGATCTTTCACCCATAGAAAACATTTGGCACAGACGAAGATGTGACAAAGAAAACCTAAGACAGTTGAGTAACTAGAAGCCTGTATTAGACAAGAATGGGACATTCCTATTCCTAAACTTGAGCAACTTGTCTTCTCAGTCCCCAGACGTTTGCAGACTCTTATAAAAAGAAGAGGGGATGCCACACAGTTGTAAACATGGCCTTGTCTTAACTTTTTTGAGATTTGTTGATGCCATGAAATAAAAAAAATCTACTTATTTTTCCCTTAAAATGATACATTTTCTCAGTTTAAACATTTGATATGTCATCTATGTTGTATTCTGAATAAAATATTGAAATTTGAAACTTCCACATCATTGCATTCTCTTTTTATTCACAATTTGTACAGTGTCCCAAATTTTTTGGAATCGAGTTTGTACAAGGGTCAATGCAGAGACTTTCCATTTTGGTGTCTGCACCAAGTTACATTTACAAAAGTGGTTTAATGTACATAGAAAGCATATAAAATATAGGTAAAGTGTCTACTTTAATGTTTCAGATAACTTTTTAAAATATGAGTGAAATAATCTTCCATTGTGCTTCCATGCTGTAAAACCCTTTTTTATATTTGACCCACAACCCATCTCACCATGTCAAATTTAACTTTATGAAATATCATAACTTTTCATGAGTCCAAATTGCTTGACTGAAAGTTTGAATATGTATATGTATAAATGAGAATAAACAGAATCTGTTTGGGTTTGTTTCTTACACAAAACTGAGACTTGGATTATGAGTCTTCCAAGTTTTAATTTGATGGTACTTTCTTATCCTTACTGTATGGAAAAAGACAGTCTGAACCATTTTTAAGAATATTGTCTGTGTTTCACAGGGGGAAATAACTTGGATAGTCATGAGGGCGATTAAATTATGAGGTATATCCCTTTTTTAATATGTTTGGCATCTCTGAAGTGGAACCTGGAACACCACATCTTCACTTCATGTGTCAAGTTAGTTTATACAGACAGAAGTGCAATCAAAGTTTAAAAGATTTCCAGATAACAACAGTTTAAATAAAAAATAAATAAATACAAATCATTTTTGTTCCTTTGAAGAAAGTAAGTCATACAGGTTTGGAATGACATGAGGATGAGTAAATGATGGCTCTATGAAATGATTTCTATGAGTTCTCTAATTGTATTTTTTTCTTTGAGCTATACCTTTAAATGTAACTTCCTTCCAGCAACTGGTGATCTTGAGCTCATGTTCATGGAAACCGTATCTGCCAAGCCACTTAACCCCGGTAAGTCTTGATCCCTGAACCCACTTGCACAATGTTATTTTTACCAGCAAACCCTCAACCGTTGCAGCTATAAGCTTTGGAATTTGGCCTGGAAGGAAACAATAACATGCGTGGAATAAAGGAGGAATCATCAAGCAATACTTCCTGACCCTTACCTGACTGCAAAAGACCCTGTTACCCTGAGGAGAAAGAGTATAAACACACACAAACACAGTCCAGATATCCGATTGCAGCCCTGATAAGCAGAAACACTTTCCCCTGGCAGATCAACTGATGTGTGTAATACATTGAGAGATGGTTTCCACAACCTCCTGACATCAGGACCCTGAACATATTGAGCTGTCTTTTTAATGCCTGACCAGAAACTCACAGCACATTAGTAGTCTGTGGCAAGCCAAGTGTCCCAGTCCCAGCCTGAGAAAGGCCTCATTCATGAAGAGAAAGGGAAAGATAATGATAAAGAAAAGGAAAGAGAGAGAAAGCGGAAGCTTCGATCTTCTCTGCCTGTCTACTCTACATGTGGTTGTGTGACATCGCGTGACAGCCAAGCTGATTTACCATTCAAAGAAGGGGCCCCTTGGTTCAGTAACCTGTTTACTGCAATTACAAATGACCCCTTCCCCCAAACACATATGCACATATTGCATTCTGCATGTCTCCTGCATTCCCACACCCTCTTTTCAGGACGTCTGCTGGGATATCATACGATTGCTGGTTTCAAGAGCAGTCTGAAAATATGTTGCTAACTGCAAGTAATGAAATAATAATGATAAATAATGATAAAATATATATTACATTTAAGGTTATCTTAAGGGGTTTTTCATTGTTTTAATTCTAAATACTAGAAAAGCAATAAAAGTTAATACAAGTTTTTCAGTTAGTATTTTCAGCTTGTTTATTTTCATCTAAAAAATATGACATGCAGTGGCTTCCGACAATAGTTAACATCATTCAATATAAATTGTGATCATCGGAATTACTAATCGAGATTACAATTTCAAGGGAATAATCAACAATTGTGATTCAATTATGATTTTTGTCGTAATCATGCAGCCCTGGAATCAATTACGCAAAATAAAAAAATGAGGCAAATCCAAATTCTGCAATAAAGCTGCTGTAGCAAGAGGATAGTCAAGTCACTTTTTTATATATAGTATACTACTAATAATATACAAATTAAGAAATTAACAAATGTATGAATAAATGAAAGACTGACTTTGCATCTACTTTTGGATGGCATTTGAGCACTAATTCATAGTCAACTGGTGTGGCTAATACAATATGACTAAAGCTAATTAGAGAGGAACTGAATGGAACTTGACACTGCACCTTGAAAGCATAGACTCGTTGAAAACATTTGCATTTATTTTAATACGATAAACTATTTTGGCACCATGTTGGTTTGCTACTGGTTTGTCCACTATCAAATGTGGGTCCTAAAGCAAAATCAGCTGAGAACCGCTGCTGTATGCCAAAATGTGTGAGTGTTCGTGCACTGAAGGAGCTCTGAGAATGGTCGAGCCATACAAAACCCTGCACCCCAAAAAACAAAAGCACTCTTGACCCCTTGAAACTCTGAATGCACCCAACTCAATAATGAGAGGAGGCAGATATAGGGACAAATTGTTCTCATGATCGTTTGATGTATCTATCAGGAGTGAGGAGTTTTTATGAACAAATTTAGTGTTAGACCATGAAAGCTGTTCAATAGGTTGTATAATGACAGAGTCAGTTACCAAAAATAGCATTATTGTTTGAAGCAGATTTCTTTGCATGACATTGCAATTGCATGCTTTAATCTTTTAAAGTACCACTTTTGACCTCATTTTTTTATCTTTCAAAGCAATTAAACAAACAAGCCTGAGCGCTTTAGAAATGGTCACTGGCAGTCTGATAAATTCTGCCAAGCTGATGCATAATGCATCAGTAAGATTGTGTATCTGTTGTCCCCAGACTGTGTGCACCATCTTACTCCAGTCTCATGAACTTTGACAAGAACAGTTTGTCTTTAGCTCACATTAAGTGGGTCGTGGCGCTTGTTCTGTTGTCCCAAGGTCTCAAACTGAAACTGGTTACGTGAGGAGTTGTAAGGATGCTGCTCACGCGATGAGACCTAGTCCAACTTACAGAAGACACCAGATAGGACCCCACATGCTTCTCTATTACATGCAACCTACTGTATAAAGGTCCCTAAAGGGGACTTAAGGCTGATTTATACTTCTGCGTCGAACCTACGCCGTAGCCTACGCATAGACACACATCCTAAACTGTAGCCTACGCCGTAGCCTTACGTGCACCTCTTCAAAAATCTAACAGCGCATCAATTCTACCTGGACCGTAAGCGCTGTGATTGGTCTGCTAGAACCCCCATAGACTCGGTTGACAAAGTAGAACTATAAATAAAAACTGACGCATAGCCTGTGGCCTAAAGGCTACAGTGTAGGACTGATGCAGAAAAATGAATCAGCCTTTACGCAGCAATGCCATAGGAGAACCATTCTTGGTTCCCCAAAGAACCTTTCAGTGAATGGTTCTTAAAATAAAAAAATTTTCATAGTGTGAAAAAACATGAAACAAAAGGTTCTATAGATTAAAAAATCTATAGAACCTTTTGTGTAATGGAAAGGTTTCAGGAATGTTAAAAGGTTCTTTGTGGAACCACTTATGCCACCTTGAAGCCTTCTCTTACACTCTTAAAATTAAAGCTTCCAGAAGGGGGTTTTCACTGATGCCACTGAAGAACCATTTTGGGTTCCCAAAATAACTTTTCAGTTAACAGTTCTTAAAAGAACCATTTTCTTCTTAGTGTGAAGAACATCTAAATAATCTGTACAAATTTTTCCGCTAAGAACTTTTTGTGCAATGAAAAAGTTCCATGAATATTAATCATTGATGCCTACTCTTAGGTAGGATGTTTAATAGCATCAGTGGATCCATGAAGAACTTTAACATCCATGGATACTTTCCACGGCACAAAATGTTCTTCCTAGTGGAAAACTGGCAAACTGTTCTTTAGATTAATAAAATGTTCTTCACACTAAGTAAACTAGTTATTTTAAGAACTGTTTACTATAATGTTCTCAGAAATGGTTCTATAACATAGATATATATTGGAACCTATATGTTTAATGTTTTAGTGTATTAATGCCTGAAAACTGCATAGTACACCTTTGCAACCACTTAGCAATGCCCTGGAAATCATCCATAGCATGTGATGGCAACTTCTGCATGACAAGCACAACAGATCTCATCTAGTTTAATGCAATGAATAATTTCTTCAGTAAGCAGAGGGGGGGGGGGGGGGGGGGGGGTTGGGGGGAGAGAGAGAGAGAGAGAGAGAGAGAAGGAAAGAGCAAATTAACTCGTCTTGTCTGTGTCAAACCCGAACAGAGCAGATTTGCAATAGTTCTTGATGACAGTAGCACTCTAACGAGAGTGTTTGATGATTCTTTTGTTCTTATCTAAATTCAATTGTACATTCATTAACGTTATCTTAATTAGCCATTCTGCTCTGTTATCTTAATTTGTCTCCCCAACATATTCTGCGTTTAGGTAATGAAGTATTCATAATGAACTCATGGTTTGCTTAATTAAGATATCTTTCCAATTGTTTTGAAAAACCTTGAGCTTAACTTTGAACACATCTGTAACCACTTTCTCTAAAATGACAACACTTTTAAGAGCCTTGTTCTCTGCTGATAACCCCATATCTTATCTGAATTGACAACTAAGTGAATCCTGCAATGAGTTTTTTTTTTTTTTTTTTTTTAAGCTACATTTAAAATGTCTGATTCAATTGCATAAAAAAATTGCACTTTTATTGAACATTCTAGTTGATAACCTTAAAGGTCTAACAGTGATTTCTAATAGTGGAGTCAGTTCAACTGAAGACTTTCACTTCAACAACAACAACCTTTTTCCACTTAAAATAATATTTTGTGCGATTCTTGAAACATCAATGCCAGTAAAGAACCTTTACAGGTTCTTCAGATCATTAAAAAGTTCTCCAAACTTCTGTCTTTTATCACATAAAATGGTTCTTTCATAAACTTTTCACTGAAAAGTTAATTGGAAAACCAAAAATGGTAATTACTTCTATGGCATTTGTTTCAAAACCCCACTTTTGGATCCTGACAGTCACAAAGTGTCTATATATATATTTTTTTAACTATATGAGTGGAATATTTAACTATATTGTTCTGAAAGAGCATGGCTGAGCAGATGCAAAAGTGATATGCAACCATAGCTGGTGGAAGAAATGCTGACAAACAGTTTTATAATAGCTCAACTAACATTTCCGGATCAGGTGCAGAGACCAAAAGGAGGAGACCGGAGGTCATTTAGGGTGATGGCAGACACACAGAGTCAGAATGCAGCTTTGACACAGGCTTTGGAAGGCATTCACCCCCAGCTAACCTGATCTTTCCAGATGTGAGGACCCATGGAGGTGGGCTGCACAACGCCGGAACCAGTCAGCCGCTCCACGCTTACTGCATTCTGTCAAAGAGGAATCTGATACTCGCACACAGTTTGCAAACAAAGCAGGGTCAGAACGGGGGCTACCTGCAGGGTAACGCATGTGCTATATCACTCAGACACAGAGGGGGAGACAGAATGAGAAAAGACGAAAGGAATTATATACTAAATGAACAATATTATATATCTATACTATTCTGATTAAATACATTTGTGACCAAAAATACAAAGCACTACATGAAACACAATTATTAATATACAGTATGAAAAATAGTCATTTTAAAAATCGAGTAATTATTACATATAACAGTGTCTACTCATTTTAAGATTATTTTTTTTAAGATTATCTTTAAAGTGAGTGTTTAATGGTGGCGAAATGAATAAAAAAATAAATAAATAAGGGAGAAATTAGCACGAACAATTACATATTCTATATCGGCTGATATAAATAATATTTAAATATTGCATCCTAATATAGAATTTATGGAAACACATGCATCACAAATTTAACAACATTTCAAACTTAAAAGTACATTAATTAATAATATAACATGCCACTGACATGTTGCCAGTTGCTTTATGTTTTATACATGTCAGGTAAATGCCATACTACAATAACATGTGAAAAAATATAATATAAGTAAAAAATACTAAGTCAAAAGGTAAAAAATGCAATATTCATTGCAGACTAAAGAAGACTGCTGTGAAACCCCATTCATTTCAGTTAAATACCATTATATCTATTACTAAAATCACTCTAGATCATCTCATACTAATTTAAAAGCTTTTAGAGCTGGTATTTTATGCCAGTCTTATTAAAATGCTAAAAAGAGCTAATCCTATCACAAAAAAAAAAAAAAAAAAAAAAAAAAAAAAATTCATGGTGCTTGATGTACTTTAAGTCCTTAGTATTCCATATGTAGGTTATCTGTGCTCACCAGTATGGCTGCATTTGGTGGAGTGTTTAGGATCTGTGGGGCGAGCGGGTAGGCAGTGTTTTAAAGGAAGTCATTTATTCAGGCAAACTGGAAATGTGGAAGAATGGAAACCTGAGCATTCTCTTAAGATGACCTTGTAGATAGAAAGACCTAAAAGCTCAACAATGGCTAAGCTTGTGTTTTTAATGGCACACGTGTACAGAGGAAATACTTTTATTGAGCTTTGGGAAAACTCTCATGAAGCTGACACAAAAATACAAAGAAATAGAAATGTTCCCAATGAAAAGTGAACCCATAGAATAGAACCCATTAGGCCACAAATACGCCAAAAACAAAACAAAGCATCAGTGAAACATATTAAACAGTTTAAGCTTAATTAATTGCATCATCTAATATTTAGCGTTTAAAACAATCCCTAACAAGAAGGCATTTCTGCCTTCCTAGCACTGTAATAAATGTCAGTTTAAATCTAGAAACCATTTATAAGAGAAGGCAAGAGCCTAATTACCTTATTTCTTTAGCCTAACCACAAATCACTTTAAAAAGACTACAGTAACATTAAATGAAAAAAAAAAATATATATATATATATATATATATATGTAAAGCAGGCTAGAATAATTAAATTATTTAATGTGAGACAGAGACGCTGCTTACACAAAGGCTCAATTAGGAACTGAATCTCAAGCACATGGAACGCAATGCTCAGCTGTCAGCAACCATTTCAAAGCAATCCTCTATCCTGACAGAAACCACTGTGGTCATTAGCTCACTGTTCAGTACCACAAATGTTCAGTTTCAGCGCGGGGAGACAGGCAGCATACTTTCTACTAAAATACAGAGGTCTTTTCCTGTCACAAATCAATTAGCCATGTGTGCAACTACTCATATGCCATTTAAGAAAAGTGGAAGCAATTACATAGAATAGTTTAAGTGACTCCATGCGTACAGCATCCATGAATAATATTAATAAACCCTGCAAAGGCCACATTGTAAATGGCTCCCTGAATTCTGCTGTTATTCACTGCTATGAATATGTCTTTCATGGGACTTAATTTAAGTAATGTTAGCAAGAGATTATTCTGATTGATCAAAGGTTTCTGAAGGTCCACAGAACACCAAAAATGGCAAGAGCTTTTGAAAACGAACTAAAATCTGATTGGACAGCTAATTCTCAGGAACCATCCCAAATGCCACCCACTTGCAGTCCTCCAAGTGTACACTTCTGTGAGATAACGTACAAATTAGGTAATCTTACATTATATGAATCAATATTGCCATGTGAAAATTAACCAGCCATCCTTGAAATCCAAACACAAGATTACCTCTGTAAGGATTTCTTTTTTCTTTTTTACTTTGGTTTGATTGCCTCCTTCCTCAAAAGCAAGCCAATTTTACAAGTAGCTCTCTGGAGCTGTGTCCAATGTGAGCCACTCGTGGCCAAATGTTAGCGGCCAGCTCCAGCTAATGAAAGGTGTAACGTTACATTATAAATCTACACATGGAAAATACAAGCACAGCATCTGAATTCTGCGGTGAAAGGACATCTGTCTAATGTTCACTATATCCACTCCTAATCTTTGTGCACTGAAGCTAAACAATAAATTAACAAATGTTTAACACAAACGCAATGGTTTTATCTGAGCAATATGTACAGTAGTTAAGGATGCTTGTCTAACAACACCCACAATCTTCTAGAAACCACTTACAGTACACTGTTAGCAACACCATATCAACCACTAGAATGACAACATTCTAAAAGTAAAATAAAAAAGAACAAAAAGGAAACACTCAGAACCTTAGCAACCCCCTAACAACCAACAACAATGATCTACAAGTTCCATAGAAACTATGAATAATCCTAGCAACCCCCACAAATCTTTAGAAACTCCTAAATCTACAATGTTCTAGCAGCTCCCTAGAAACTATGCAGCACCTAAGCAACTGCCTAACATTTTAGAAACTCCTTAGCAACTACCCACAACCCTCTAGCAATGTCTTGGAAACATGCTAACTAATCTGTTTTGTATAAGGGGGCGTGTCCTACAAAGCATTTTTAGCCACCTGAAAAAAAGGCTAGTTGTGAGCTAGCATTTAAGACGCTTTGGCTGCTGATATGGAATATCCAAGGAAGTGTAACATCAGATTTTGCAGTAGTTTATTTCTGAATATGAAACTGTCGACACAGGGTAAAGCACTGTTTTATTATCATTTTGTTTCATTGTTGTGCTTCTTCTTGTAATCTGTTGCTGTTGGTCGGTGTTGTATTTGTCCCACCCCTCCCCCAATGTGATTGGACGGCAAATGAAGAGCGTTGTGTTGTGTTCTCAAATTGGAACGTTCTTCAACTTCAACGCTTGGCTAATGTGAAAAAAAAAAAGACGCAAAAACATCTGGAAAAATATGTTAGCATCAGCAAAAAACGCTTTGGTGGACACACTGCCTAATTCTACTGTACAGTTTAACATATTTAAAATAATGTTGAATTATAGAATAGGGCAAAAATAAAATTCCTATAGATAATATTTATATCTTCAGTGATACTGTTCTGTATTTAATCAGTTTTGTTACCTTAATTCAATGCATGCTGTTCTGTAAAGCAATGGTTGTGTAGCCCTAGCTGCTTCTGTTAAAAGCGTGAGTCTATGTGAAGTCTTTGAAAGCAGTACAGTCGAAATCCCCTGATAGCTATCTGCCAGAGCAGCACTTTTCAGACAGAGGCGAATGGGACATTCGTCAACATTAAACCCTCAGGAAGAAAGGTCATACATATCTCCACAGAGCTACTAACAACCCTCTTTCACTCTTAATTAAGAAATCCACAAAGGGAATAGTGGACATTAAAACTGTGCAGTGACACACATTCAAACATCTGAACAGCTGGTAGATATGTATTTCTGCTTAATGGCCCAGAATTTAGCCAGCAGGCATAAGTGAGCACACTCACCCTTAACTAGTCCCTCTGGAAAAATATGACCACATGGAACCATCCTACTGTCTGTCAGCAAAACCATCTCTCAATGAGATAATCACCAATGCATTTATATTACGATTCAGTATGCGTGATGGCTGAACAAAGTCCTGCTGTATTCCAGTCACACGATATGAATATTGCAATTATCTTAAAACTATAGAAAGCATCTAAGAAAGATGGTCTCATACATATGCATGGAGAGCAGTATGTTAATTTTTTATTTCACTTTTTTCATTCAATTAAAGAGGTAAAGTACATAAATTTACCATAAATATATGAACAAAAAATAAAAATGCATCGATCAAATGATTAAATGAAACATGGAAAAATGTATGAATTTTGGGATATACTGGGAACATACACAATATGGTTCAGTTTGTTAACATTAATTAATGCATTAGGTATAATGAACTAACAATAAAAAATAATTATTCTGCATTAATATAATGTTAATTTCCACATAATACATATTCATTTGTTATTATTATTTTTTTTGTTATTTAGTTTTTTGTTATTCATTATTATTTCAAGTTGTATAAATAAATAAATGAATAAAACTTTAGTTAATACTTTATGAACAACTATCATGAAGCAGCCACCTTTGATAAATTAACACTAACCTAGATAAAAAGAAAATTAAAAACCTGTTAGAAATAAATATATTTTTTTACCATCTAACATTATAAAGTTTGTTAGTTAATGGTATATTAAACATATGTTATTTAATGTATAAGGAACAAATAAGAATGAACAATAAACAAAGTTTTTCATAAATTGACATTATTAACATCAAGCTAGATTAGTAAATGCCATTAAAATGTTAATTGTTCATTAAAAAAAAATGCATTAAGGTTAACAAATGTAATGTTTATGTAAATAATTACTCGTTTACTAAAAATAAAATAAAATCTCAGTATCCCTGGTGAAAGATTTTCTTAATTTCTTCTCAATTAAAAAAAAAACTGCTTTTACAATGTGTGCTACGTACATAGATTACGGCTTTCCTGTATAAACTTCTGGGATCAATTCTTGTTTCTCAGTAATGTCTTGAATTTACAAATTTTCATAGGATTCGACATCAATGTCTGTTAAAACATAGAAAATGCTCTTTCTTACTGATAGTACAAACACCATCATTGTATTTCTTTTTCACCTGAGCCATGATATTACACATGGGCATAACTTACTATTATTGCAGGTCTCAGAGCACATCTACTCACGCTTGTTTGGCCTGAAGGGCTTGTGTCAGGATATCCCTGCGTCATCCAATTTCATAACAGCTGGATTCACCAAATTATATTGTCTGTATGTTCAACATCTGCAGCCATCCATCACAGCCTCAATACCAGGGCAATAAACCTGATGAAGACACCTAAATCTAAAGGAACATAACATAAGCCCAACAAACAGCAAAAACATTATAAATTACAGGAAAACAAAGGGTTTTAACTCACAGTTAATGTTGGCAGAGAAGTCTTGAGACCTGGGATACACCATTCAATATCCTGTGAGACAGAGACATGGACCTGGATGAGAGTAAAGCCCATGAAATTGTGTGTCTGATGGTAGTTGTATATGCCACACCGATTCCCGATTTCACAAACACACACACACACACTCAAACACACACAAACACACACACACACGCACAAACACAAAAGATGAGGGGACCCTCCTAGTTACAGCTCTAATTTAGGCTCAAGGCTGTAGGTCTCATGGGCTGATGATGGTTTAGCCCCACCTGAGTACATGCTGACGTCAAGATGCTCTTGAACTTGGGATTAATGTCAAACCCTCAGTGTATTTATGCATGAAAAAAGAGGAGGTGCAAATTGAGCTCTGCAGAAATGTGTGCATATGTTCCCATGAAATAATTTGATACATCACATATGCAATAATGGCACTTCATGCGAGAGATTGCAATCCCTCTAACTCTAGTAACCACTCGGAACACTTTAGCCCTAGAAACCACCGACATTGTTCTAGTAGTATTTTCCCTTGTGCAGAACCACAACATTCTCTAATAACTTCCTAGAAACCAGTCGGAACACATTAGCAACCACCCATAACAATCTAGCATTCTAACATCTTAGCATAGAACCCTAGCAACCCTCTAGAAACCACCAACATTCCAACAACTCTGTAGAAACCACTCAAAACACTTTATTAACCTCCTAGTAACCATCCACAATGCTGTAGTAACCCAGAAACTATGCACAACCTCAGCAACCACCCACAACATTCTAGAAGATCCCCAGACAACACTCAAATCACCTTAGCAACAACCTAGCAACCACCCACAACACTCTAGTAATGCCCCAGAAATTCATCTGAAAATGTCAAAATCTAATTTAATTCAATAGTACAGTTTTACACATTTAAAACAACTTGAATTATATAACAGGGCATACTTTGTTACAACTAACATGGATGTGTTCAGTGCTATTATTAACGATGCTTCCTGTGAGAGAGTGGAATGTCTGTGATGATAGCCAGACTCTGCAGGTGAGTGCTCGTCTGGACGGCCAGTCTGCATGCGGGGGGTGGGGTGTAAGGAAATATGCAGTGATTAGCATGAAACTCAGACAGAGAGGGTCCAGCTGACTATATCCATATGGGTGTGTTTTATCCATTTTCAATGTTTCCTTAAAGATTTGCAATAAATGTATTCCACAGATCGCAGGGTCCTTCATCTGGACTGTTACTCAGAATGGTGTTCGGTTCCAAGAGCGGAGCGGCATCCAAGTTAAGCATTCCTATCACGCGGAACACAAAAGTATTTTATTGCTTGAGCACGATCAGTACAAGAGAGACCACATTTAAATGACGTGACCTTTATATATGCTTAATGCAATTTATATTATTTAAAAAACTGCATTGTATGAAGAACAAAAGTGAATAATGAAATAACTGCCCACTTCTCATTGCCATAACTAACACACACTGTGTTCCAGTATAACCAATGCAACTTATATATTGACAATCATCATAATTTTGATTTATTTAAATGTCTTCTTTGGGAACACATAGCAACACTTAAACATGTAAGAGATCCTTTTTAGTTCACCAAAAAACAACACTTTATTACATTTTGGTCTGTTTGTCATTTGGCTTCAGAAGACTTGTACTTTTTTATGTGTTTATTTCTATTTCTATTTTATTTTATTTTTACATTCTGTCAAACATCTTATATTGTGTCTCATAGCAGAATAAAATATCGCATGCATTTTAAACAATATGGGAGTGAGCAAATTATTACAGAACTCTTATTTTGGGTAAAATAACCAAAGTAGGACAACAGTTATACAAAGTTTTGGTATTGCAGTTATGTAATTTTGACTGTTAAAATTACAATAATTGTGCTGTAACTGGAAATTGTGTGTTTAATAATGAATGACTGAGGTTCATGCATTTTCATAAATACACCATGTTATTTAAATAGCATGAATGGAATTGTTTCCCCATGCTTTAATTTATTTTTCACATTAGCATGCATGGCTACTGAAATGTAGGCTTGTGGAAAGGTTTAAGCTGCTGATTAATATCCAATCTTTGGACCTGATCCTTTTAATCAATGCAAGCTCATTTGAACTTTATAAAAAATGAATATGCACGAAAAAAATGTAAATAAATAAATAATTTAATAGACTGTTCATTTCTCATTATAGCAACTGGGTGAAACAATTTTCTTCAGGAAATGTTTACTAAGAAAAATATACTGAGGTTACCACATTTAGCCACAGTAAACAAACACATCATCATCTACCCCACCGTTTTTATGGAGTGGTAGAACAGTCGATTGCAAAAATTGCAGAGCTAGTCTATGGAATATCATTAAAGCATTATTAAACAGATTACTCCTGGAAATAAGAAAAAGACATCTGGCTGGAAGCAATTTATAAAAGTAAAACCGAACTGAGTTTTATGTATAGTTTAATCAAACGGACATATGGTCTATATAGAAACACGTGACCTCTCATGCGGCTCTCCTAATGAAGGATGAAAAAACAAGCAGGAAATCATTTTTCTGATTAAAAATGCTTGGAATTTTTCACAACCCTTGCAATATTAATATGAATTAGTGCGGTGACACTAAATGAACGTGAATATGCAATTTTTTCAACCCATAAACGTCAATCATTCCTGTGGTAGACCCTGTAACCTTGACTTGTAAACAGGCAAAAAAATAAATAACAAGCTTTGCTCTACTAAAGGCCATCCTGATTCTAAATTGAAGGGCATTTTTATGCACAAGCAGAGTAACCCGGGGTCATTCTATTTGGATTTCTTTAAAAAGCTGTCAGCCTTTGAGAAAATGCATTTCCTTTTTTTAATGGATCATATCTGCAGACTAAAATGTATGTGTCCTTCTCTGCCCTTAACTTTTAACCTTTATGAAACATTCAACAGGAACTTAATCAATTTAAGGTTTGCCTGCAATGGCATTCTCCTCATGATTCCATGGCAATTTTCATGACTCACAGAAAGCGCTCCCAAATTCTGTCATCATTTACTCACGCTCACGTCATTCCGAACTTGCATGACTTTCTTCTTTGGAACACAAAAGACGAAAAAAGAGGAAAAGCCATTGAATATGTGAAAATTTATTTTTGAGTGGACTATCCCTTTTATCACTGGGTGAATTAATGTTTTGTTGTCCTTTAAGTTTTTCGAGGAATAAGAACGCTAGATATTTGTACTAGATATCTGTCCATATGTGAGTGATCACACAAAAACAGCATATGAAAAGAAAAACAAAAAGCCCCGACATCCTCCTATATTCCATCCGGAGCTATTGCTCTGTTTATTATTGCAGGAAGTCAGGCAATCAATGATGGGAAATAAGAGCTGCTTCAGGACTGCATTGTCCAATAACATAGCATATGCTTAATAAGGCACCGTCATTGCGATGTGTATTTATGTGAATGCATGTCCTGAGATCAGCAGCTCTTGTGGCTATATCTGATGAACAAGAATTATTTCACAAATAATTTCACAAAAATAAAGGACAAGTAACACATTGAATTAAATGTGAAATTTTGGAGTACAAAAAAAATGAAAAGGCATTTTCTTGTAAATGTGCATTTCTTGGAGTATTCTTTGTTTAACTTAAATTATCACAATACATGTACATCTTTCAATTCAGACTTCTTAGAATGATCTATATTATCATACGTTTATATCTCACAAAAAGATATGAACTCAGAATGCTAGAACAATTGTGAGATAGAAGGTCACAAAAAATAAACAAAGAAATTTTATAAAAAAATAAAAATAAAATAATATATATATATATATATATATATATATATATATATATATATATATATATATATATATATATATATATATATCGATGGGAAGTTTAAAAAGGGTACCTTCTGCAGAAAAATGAAGGGATTCCCCGGTCCCTTCACCTCAGCCACAGGATATCCTAACACAGGAAGAGGCTAAATGTTGCCATGACAACAGTAGCAAGAGTCACCAGGGTTACGGTGGTATCTTCCTGTACCAGACCAACAGGCTTCAGTCGATGACCTTTTATCCACGGAATAGCATGATGGCCTGTGCTGTCTTTTCTTGTTCCTTCTGCTGGCACAGGCTGGACATTTGAAAGTATTCAGTATTTAAATGATATTTGCTCAGCATTTTTGATGTTATAGAGTCTATTAAAAAACTAAAGGAAATTACAGTTTATTGTAAAAAAGTTCAAGGACAGCATGGAAGAGGAAGTCAAGTCAAGGAAATGAGAGGGAGGAGGTAAATTGATGCTGTGACAGCAGTTAAATGAACCCTTTTGCTGGAAAGGAAGGCAAGGGTGAACAATAATGGGTCTGATGTGATCAGTTCATGAACACCATCGACCATAGGAGTACATTTGACATCTGACGTAAATCAGTCACATTAGATAACCAAAACAGAAAGATCTGTCTCTCAACAGAACATCTCCCTGTTTCTGACCTCTGACCAAGTGCGTGCATGGAAAAAAGTAGGTACAACTACTTAAAAGTCTCTTATAATTTAAACCTTACTTTCCTCAAAACACTGTGATCAGGTCATTGATACATGAATGAACACAATAAAAAAGTGCCACTGGTATGTAAAATGTAGTATTGCTTTCGCCAAAAAAGTTATGACGAAATATTGTAGTCAACGAACCTAAATGCTGCAATCCACCTGTCACTCAAGTGGCCACGCCCTTAATTATGCAGAACTTTAAGTCTAAATATAACTTAAACGGATGAGTTATAAAAAAATTCACCCCCCTCAAAATTAGGCAAAATTAGCTATCATCAATTTTGCACCAGGGTGTAAACGTGTTTTTTTCTTCGCTAACGTTGGGCATTTTATCATGGGGAGTCTATGGGACTGACTCTCTTTTGCAGCCAGCCTCAAGCAGCCAGTCGATGAATTGCAGTTTTAGTCACTTCCATATTGGCCTCACGAGAGAGAGCAGGAGAGAGAGCGGGAGGCAGTACACTGACTTCTAATAAAGTGAATGGCTTTTGTTTCTTCCCCACTTACCCACCAGATGTATGTGTTACAAGGAGTATGAAATTCTGTGAAAAGGCCGAGTTGCTTTACAGCAGCAACAAATGCACATGCAAAACTATCCACTGTAATTACGACAGTGACATTTTTATGACAGTAAGTTCAACTGAGCCCAAAAGTCGAAAAAATACATACAGTTTTTTTAAATACTTTTGATATAAGGCCTAACCCCTAACCCTAACCTAACACGGAGTTACCATCGTGGAAATATTAGAAATATTCTTGGAAATCTAAATCTAACTTTGTGTAACTTTTGACACTTTCATATAATAATGAAAAAGATGCTTTAAAAAAAAAGATGCCTAAAATCAAGAAATAGATGCTAAAAATCATTACGGAGCTGACAATTATATTCATATTAGGTGTACAAAACATATTAGGTGTAAAAAGAGTCGACGATGAAACAAACGAGGAGAAAGTTCATTGGAACTCTAGAGCTCATAACTGAATGGCAAATTAGTGGAACGAGCCGTGGGAGATGGAAAATCTGTCCCTGGATACAAAAAAAAAAAAAAAAAAAAAAATGTTATTGTTTTTAGATCAGTGAGGTGTTTAATGAGGGAGGAGTAAGACTACTGTATCTCTTCCTCTGTCTCTCTTGCGAAAGTGGTGGTATATTGCACAGGTGGCAGTAGTTAACAGCAGGGGTGAGCTGCTCTGTTTTTACACACTCTTTCTGTTTGTCTTTCTGCCTTTCACCTCATCTACACTGCTAGTGATGCAACAAACGACACACTTCAGGCCATAATCAGTTGAGCTTTAAAATGAAATGCATGCTGGGAACATTAAAACTCTTAAGAACATTGTTCATTATGAAATTAATATAGGCTACTTTTTCTTAGGTGCTTGTTATACAGTGCCCATCAAGTAATAAGAGAGAGGACAAAACCTACTACTCCGGACAACTGTGTAAGCAATTGCCTTTCAAGCAGGTGTTGTGCTGATGATTTGCACAGACAGGGGAACACTGATTACTCTGTCCATCAGGAAAAACATCAGCGGCAGGAGTGGTAAAACTATTACATGTAGGTCAATGTGTGTTTGAGAGGGGGTAAAGCTGGACTAACGTTATTCTAACAGCTCTCAGGTCATTAGCGCTCTGTGGGGAAACCAGCGGGGGAGCATTTCACAAGACCAACCTCAGGACAGACACCTGAACTCGTACCCATGAAGAGTCATGGATAGCTGTCTGACCAGTGGCACATGGATCTCTGTGTGAGAACAGGTCAGGCTTATAGTTTCCATTTGATTGTCTCATCTGGTAAAGACAGAAGCACACAGATGTATATATACATCATTCTGAGGTTTCAAGTCCTATAGCTGTTCTATACCTATACCTAACCCTAACCCTAACCCTAAAAACAGAAAATTTAACTTTGAATAAATGCTAAATAACTATCCAATGCTGATCAGCAAATCATACTTAGTATTTTAAAGGAATAGTTCATCCAAGCATAAAATTATTTCAGATTAATATTTACCTTCCCCCATGGGATTCCAAACCTATGGTTTTATTTTTTTCCATGAATCAAAAGGAGATATTTTGAAAAATATTTGATCTTTATATATATATATATATATATATATATATATATATATATATATATATATATATATATATATATATATACATGCTAAAATAATAATAATAATAGGCATAAAAGCACCATAAAACTGCATAGAACTTTTGTGCTCTATTCAAAAAAAGTATTTTAAAGCCATAGAACAGCTATTGTGTAACTGAAAATTCAGTAGTTATTAACTGAAAATTAAGAAAAGTCTCAAAACATCAATGTATCATTACGAGTCGCAGGGTTTAATTTAAATTTTTCTGTGCATGTTTTTTTTTTTTTTTTTTTACTCTAATAGATTCTGTTACCATTTGGCATGCATTCTATGTCTGAGAGACTAAGATGACTGAAGCTAAAAATCATAATTTGTGCTCTACCGAAGAAACAAAGTCACCTACATCTTGGATGCCTTGGGGGTTAGCAGATAAACATCAAATTTTCATTTTTGGGTGAACTATCCCTTTAAGCCTGCATTCATTCCAGGCGTATGTTAAATAAACACTACAGGTTAAAGAACATTCCAGAACATTGCTCCTACAGCATCTGGATTGTTCAGTTGGATAGGTTTCAGTCATTTAAGGCAAGACAAACTGAGCTCCAGCACAATGGTGCCTGTCTCTTGAACCACAAGCGCTCGGACAGAACGTTTCCCTGACATTGACCATTCTCCTCACTTCCTGCACGTATGCATGATTTCATCCGTCACGCCTGGGCCCTGCCACCAACATCTGCAGTCCTGCGGGAGCTGCAAACACAATATAAACCTTTCTGGAGCACAGATCTCTGGGGACGGGCTTCACTTTTGTCCATCAGACCCAGTTTCCTGAGGAGAAATCTTGAGCCTGGCCACTGAAACCCAATCCAAGTGTCAGCGAAGTACAGAGAGTCTCCACCTTCTCTCCCATGAGACGCTTTTTTCACTGGGGTTTAGCTAGATGTCAACATTCGGAACTGCTCTTAACCTTTTGAGAATGAGAAAGGAGAAACCACATCACAAAACAAAAGCCTATGGTGCACATCAGAATAGGGTGATTCTTCATTTAGGGGTGATTTGTGAAATATAAAAATGTAATTAAAAAAAAAAAAAAACTTTAAAAAAGGTTTTCAAATAATTTGTTCCTCTGTGTTAAAACATGAATCGCATTACCAAACTTTATTTTATTTTATATTATTTTTATGGCCATAACAATTGATCTTTTATTTATATAAGATCAAATGTTATGGCCATAAAAATAAAATAAAATAAATAAAGAACATTTCTAGCAAACACCACAAAATTCATATTTTTTACAATAAATGTCAATAAATTCAATAAAAGGCTTTGTTTTTGAAAAGGCAAAAAAAATATAGCTTTAAGAACTTATTGGCCATTGAAGATGCAAGAACAAAATTAAACTTATTTAAGCTCGCTAGACATACATACAATAGTATCACTAAGTAACGCGAATGCCAAGCCATACTAAGAAAGAACCTTGGGAGAAGAAATATACAAAT
This sequence comes from Carassius auratus, assembly GCF_003368295.1. Lineage (NCBI taxonomy): Eukaryota > Metazoa > Chordata > Actinopteri > Cypriniformes > Cyprinidae > Carassius > Carassius auratus. The sequence continues at coordinate 515,177 of NW_020524189.1, forward strand.
ATCTAGTGGAGATGACCTTTCCAAACTTAGAAATGCTATAATAGCAACAGCCAAGATAATGTAGAACATACAAACATCTTAAAACAGAGCTACCAACCAGCTGCAGACTAGAAGCTTCACGGATCAGAGCACTCTGGAAAAAAGATCAAGGAGTCGCACCTTTATGAAGGGTCAAAATATGAACCAATATACAGCCTTAAAACCCTTTAAATGGTAAAAGTTACTCAGGGCATCAAAAGAATCCAAAAGTCACAAATTTTACTGTGTAGACAGACTATTGGCTGCTGGCTCATACAGACAGTGTGTCTTCAGAGTTGGTAGGTTGGGAATAGCTCTGTCACACTAGTGAGAATATACAACGTAGTTTAGGTTACTGGCACTAAAACCAGTCTGCCTATAATAATAGCCAGCAATAACACATTTTTTCAGATAATCACTGTATGTAATATTGTCATAGATAATGACATGAAATAGCTAGGGAGAATAAACATAAAGTAATAACGGCAATGCAATTTTGGTCCATATTGCATCAGGACAGTAGTGTATATCACAAAAATACATTTAAAATTGTAAAAAAAAAAAAAGTAGCCAAGAAAAACACAAGAGCAAATTATTAATCATAATAGCTTTTAGTGACATTTTAAATATAAGTATAATTTAAAATAAATAAATTAAATCTATTTTTTTTAATTGTATAATAGCATTACTCCACCATATACAAGAAAATGAATACATAAAGTTTTAGAGAATTTATGACTAAAATAAACTTAGATTTAATGTAATCCTACATTTAGTATTATTATTATTACACATACATATTATAAAGTCCATAGTACTCAAGCTGCATTTGAAGAATCATTTTCTCGATGTTTGATTTTTTTGCCAAGTAACACTCACTACACATGCTTGTAATTGTAATGCTGTATGAATAAAACACTAAAGATGTTTTGATAAATTAAAAGTTCAATGTTTCTCTTGGTTTTCTGGCATTTGTTTTGTTGCTTTGTCATAACCGCAGGGTCTTGTATTACACATTATTGTTGCTTGAGGCAATATATACTGGTATCTTTGGCATATTTGACCCCTCTCGATGGGTACATGCCCCTTCTGAAGATGGCTAGCGTCAAGCTGACACACTGGATGTGTCGTCTTAAAAAAACATATTAATTACCAACCAGACTCCTGAGTTCTGTTATTCAATACCTTCATCTCTCATCATGACACCGTCAGCCATACACACACACACACACTCACACACACACACAGTGTAGCTTACCTACAGCCAAAAGCCAAGCATTTCCATTACTCCATGACCTTTCCTAAAATACCATAATGGAAACCACAGGCTGTTTAGCATTTGCATACTAGACCAACATAAGTTCAGCCAAGAGCCTGTAACCTAAACACCAAACCTATACCTAGCCACCATGGAAAACTCTACAGTAATTACCAAAACTAAATACAAACCGTGAAGGAGACGTGAATCAGTTTAATATGGGACTGATGTTCTCAAGTAAACAAGTTACCACCGTGATGCCAATCTACTTTATCCAGGTCTCGGTTATCCTGAGGCCAGGCAGCTTTATACTGGACAATACTAACACAAATCTGTTATTATTCTTCATGGTCTTCGGAGAGAAATTAAAAAATAAATTCACATTTAAAGGTAAAATTGAGCCAGGACGATCCTGCCCCGTGAGGACGAAAAGAAAACAACAACGTTACGAATAAAAAGCCAAGAAAAAAGTACAGTCACCTCCACATGTGAATGAAGAAAATATAAACATCAAAATGACAAAATGTCTTCTTGGTCAAGCTGAGGGCTAGAAATTGCAAGGTTGAAGGTTCAAATCCCACGTGGGATGACTGTGACCTGAAATGTCCTTGAACAAGATACCTAAGGATGTTCCAAGTCGCTTTGGATAAAAGCATCAGTTGAATAACTTCACCCCCAATGACACATATCATCACGGCAATAGCAGTGTTAATTTCGTTGACGAAGACTATGACGAAAAATATTCGTCAACTAACCTTTTTCACGGACGAAAACTAAATAAAAACTAAATAAAAAGTCAGATATGATGACGAAAAACGTGACGAAATATAACTGACACTTTAGTCAACGAATAAAAATGAGACGAAAATATATGGGAGGGACGAATGGAGAAGAGATCCAATCAGAGCGAATCTTTGAGGGTAGGTTGATCTATGCAGAAGCAGCCGAGCCATTTTAAAAAGCCGCGGCAAATGCAAGCGCAACAGCTAAACAAACGCAGCAGCAGTTACACAGAAAAGAGAACAAAGATGAGTTTGCAGAAATTCGCACAGTTTCGAGGACGTTTTCATAACAGTTAAGTTGTTTACACAGGGAACTACACTGCGACCTTTTGAAATGCCATTGCGACCCAAATTTTTATGGGGTCGTAAATGTATCACTGATTATTTTTGTACCTACTTATGTGTAATGCTATGTTTTAATATGAGCATTTATTAAAACAGAAATGTGTATTTTAAGAATACGTTTTATAACGTGCTCCGAGCATTCAACACATCAAGTTGGCTTCAGCCCAGCGATGCGGGAAAGTTGAACTGAGCAGCTGATGACTCGCGCAACACTGAACCGAGCTCTCATTCAGGACCTTTGCGTCCTCCTGCACCTGAACGAACAAATACAAATCGCATTTTAAATAAACATACGAAAAAGAGCGAAAAGTGAAAGAGCTCAATTCAGCAGCGCGGTGTTCTGGTGTTCAGGGAGCAAGCAGAGACGCGTCTCAAAGTATTCTTGCTTTTGTACCGACAACAAATACATACTAAATATGTCGAAATACCCGTCTTGGAAAGTGTGTTCGAAAAGGTATGTAGTTATGTCTTCAGTGAAAGTAAAGAGTTGGAAAGAAATCGGATGTGTATCTTTATAATGGATGCATTTGTCTCTTAAAGTGACCGCGCCTAATTTACTAGCTCTGCTGTCAGTGTCTTTAATGTATGAAAATGAAAGTAAATCACTCACTGCTCTTGATTAAATTACTTTGTAGTTTTAACAAGAATTTATCCAAAGTCAATCCAAAAATCAGATAGAATAGATTATATTGTTTTACTAGTGACTAAAAAATACCAAAAAAAAAAATTAGGGACCTGAGCATGTTTTGCTTAAGTGTTTCTTTCTTTAATTGCTCATGCAACCTTTTCACACCACAGACTGAACCAAATTAAGCATTGCATCAGACATTATCAAGATGAATTTGTTGTTCTGACACAGTTTAACCCTGAGTTATTGTCATATTTTATTACCAATTTCTAAACTACAGCAAATAAACTGTGATATTGTAAGAAATGTTGAAGGTGTCTGAATACATTTTGGTTTGTGTATTTTATTTTACAGTGAAGACTATGCAGTGCTATTTTAAATGAACAAAAACAAACTTAAAGAAATGTAAACTTTGTGTAAATATCACAAATAAAGAAATATAATGAACATACAATACAAATATAATATAGGTGGTTGTCTATTTCAATAATACTGTACTTCATCTTGAAAGAATGTCATATGCATTGCATATCATTCAGGACGAATGCATATCTTTTTCAGAGAGCATGTATATTTTTCATTGAGAGCAGGCCTTATGTTTATTTTATAAATACCATTCCATAACAGACTGATGGAAACATTTAGTCAAGTCAACTAAGTTGACTTTGTTCTACTAAAAAAAAACTAGACTAAGACTAAAAGACTTAAGACTAGACTAAGACTAAAACTCTTATGATATTTAGTCGACTAAAACTAGACTAAGACTAAAACATTTCAGATGACTAAATTGTGACTAAAACTAAATGGTGTGTTTTTCAAAAGACTAAGACTAAGACTAAATCCGAATTTGCTGACAAAATTAACACTGGGCAATAGGACATGTCTTCACTCGTAACACAGGTCATCAAGACAGCAGAGGGAGGAAAACACCTGCATGTTTTGATGTTAAAAGGAGCTGGATCTGGATTCTGGTGTTTGAAGTTCAAGTAGAGGCGAGTGGTACAGATAGTGGAGTTGATTTTGGCCTGGTTAAACTCTGGCGGCAAGAGAAAAAAAAACTTTGGGTGTTTACCCAAACCAGGGTATGTTTGGATTGGATTGCCCTTCACTGCGAGCCTCCAGACAACTGGAGTTTCCCCTAGTCAGTTTCCTCGTCCTCTATCGTGTAGCGGGAACGATCTGCCAAGATTTTGTTTTTCTACAGTGAATCGTGGACGTCCAAACAAGCCGGAGTGTAATTCATTATTTGCTATCTATAAAACGCCACATGCATGGACACAAGAACAGGACAGGCTGTGGGTCTTGCCCTGGCCCAGTTTCTCAGAGTGCCTGAATGTGTTAGACATGCGTGTGTGGCATTAGTGAGACGCTTGCTCTCCGTGTGGTCTGTAAGATTAGACGAGCTTGTATGGGTCATACAGTACGTGCCTGATTTGGTTTCCCATGGATCTACTGATACTACACCCAGAATTCCTTTAGGGAGCTAATGACCAATCAGCACTTTCATTCAGCTTTTGTTCTGTGAGTAGCCTACACTGTAAACCCTAATGTTGTCTTGACTTAAAAAAATCAAGTAATGTTGACTAAACATCACTTAAAATTTTGCATTTTGGCCCTTTCACTTAAAAATATGAGTTAATTTAACTTATTTACCTTCAAAATGCATAAACTTAAGATTTGAAGTGTTGTGAGCTCAAAATCATGAGTAATCCTTTGGAAAAACTCAACATCACTCTGTTCTTCCTTTAATGTGATTGGCCATAGGAGGAATTCTGCCTAGCAACAAGAGAACAAAAGCACTGATTGGTGGATTGGTGGACATATTTTGGCTCTCTCTGTAAATGAAAAGAGAAAGCAGTATATTTCACAGTCTGTGAATAGCTAAAACATAACAACCATTAATAAATATTGAAAGAAAAAGAAAAATTAAAAGAAAGTACTGAAATCTGTTCCACAGACACCCTGGTCACTCTCATGAGGCGTGGGTTACTTTAAATATGCAAACACATGGACACAAGCTCCTCCATTACCCCAAAGGCATTGTGTGCGAGGACGGTGTCGACAGTATCACACTAACTGCTGATTGGATGTCTTCGTGTCAGCATAGTTTTCATGTCTGTGTGTCTTCAGTGTGTCTGTTTCCACTGACGAAGAAGGTTGGAGTGTATATGTCCGACCACTTATTTTTAGTAGATGTAAACAGTATGAGTGACATTCTAGTCAGTTATCTCTAAGCTTGAGCGAGGCTCTGAAGATGGACGGGTTAATTAGTCGGGTCAGGGTCTCTCCTCAACATTCCTAAGGTGACATCCATACTGCACAGGGTTAAAACTTCACCTCAGGGCTGATATACTTTTAAAGTGACACGTGCAGAGTGTCATCTCAAGGTTTGAGTCTCTACAGCGCAAGTCTGTTTGTCTGTAATTGCATTCAAAAGAATAAAGGGATGTGATGCAGGAAAGTGATTGGATCTGCTCCAATCGGCTGTCTGAAGCCAAACACAACTGATGTCCGGTCTTCAAAGGTGATTTGTTTTCATTCTTTGTGTTTTATTACCTCGCACAATCCTAAAAATTAAAATAACATCTGGAGCAATAGATAAAATTGAATCAATTCATAAATGTTAATTGTTTTCATCTTATTAATCCATTTATAGTGGGAAATAAACATATTAGGCATTAAATATTTGTTTGGTGGTCTCTAAAGTGCACTTTGCTTTAGATCATTAGATTTGACATTATGGTTCCTTGGAAGCATGTCTGAAATGGTGTCCTTAGAAAACCTTAACAATCTTAAAATAAATAAATAAAAAATAAGTTAAATTTAACTGATAACTGAAATTTCTAATAGAAAAATAGATAAATATTTTAAACTATAATAACTTGGCTGTGGAGTCACTTTCTAAGCCATAAGACACAAAAAATCAAATATTAAGCAAAAAATATTTTACAAATATATAAATATTTGACTTACAACATTGCTGTAAAGTCACTTACTGACTGAGCTGTAAGGCACATTGCGTGTGTGTGTGTGTGTGATTGCCAAGTACATTAGCGTTAAGTGTGTGTAGGTGTTGCGTGTTTGAGAGTGAATTATGTGATAGGATGTCTCCTAGAGTCGCAGTAGCCAATTATCTTGAGCTATCAGCATGTGTATGTGTATGCTTAAAAGCAAAGTCCTGTATCCCATCTGCAGCTCTTATATAAAGTGGTTGATGGCGTCTTTCAATGACCAGACATGACATGAGACGGACACACAACCCTGCCGTGTGTTTGTGTGTGTAAGAGAGAGCCAGAGAGTGAGAGGGGTTGATTAATGGACAGACTCCGGCTCAGATGTCACTCAGGATGCAGGTGTGAGTCTGATAAGTTGACCGCATCCACTGCAAAGCCCTCTCATTATCCTCTTGAAAGAATGAGATGGAAGATGTGGAGGGAGCTACTTCAAATGAACTGGACAATCTGTATGCCAGTTTCTTAACAATAAAGAAATTCAGTTAGGAAAGGAATAGTTAAGACAAAAATGTTGTCATCATTTAGCGATTTTGTTATAAGTTATACTGTATCACTGAAATAAGTCAGAAAAACAGCACTAATGATAGTTTCATAAATTAAATATACAAAGAGTGACAAATAGCCTAATATTATTTTATTTTATTTTAACAAACATTTGTGGAGGAAAAACACTACCACCCTGAAGCAAAAACTTTTCTTTCTTTTTTTTGCAATCCATATTCAAATATGAGCAACACCTTTGCCAGACGTTATGGCATCACCTGAATAAACGTACTAAAACAACAGGTGTAAAGGCACATTTTAAAAGTCCTGATGGTTGCCAGCTAAAGGGTCACTAAGAAAGTAAACTTTTAAGAAAGTCAAATCACAAAACAGGTCTCTATAAAACAACAACAGCAACAATATAATCTCCAACATTGATATTAAGTCCAAAAGATCTAAGGCAGGCCATCCACTTTTGTTTTCTTAATGCATGCCAACAACTGCACAAAGGATAACATTTTCTTCTGAAAACTAATTTTAAATTACTCTGAGTTTAGCAGAACAGTGGGGTAGAACATCAGGTTTTTCTCCATTTCGGTCTCACTGTCCTTCAAAACGCACAACATCAGCTTTAACAATAAAAAGGCAGTTCACTTCTGAGCTTGTCACAATGATAATTTCCTGCCAAGTACATCCTGTTGTCTGCTCAGCCAATGAAACAAGACGTTACAAGTCACGTTTCAAGGATCAAGCTCCAATAAACCCCACAAGTTACATTTCTATGTGATATTCTCAGAACGCCGACATCAAGTGAAAGAAAAAAAGCGATGATGATTGTGCCGACTAATCGTTTTTTGCATCTTAGCGTAACCATGAAGGGCAGACAAACTGTTTAACGCCATTCATCTGTGAGGTATTTGGCACAGACGTGGACTGGAAAGTCTCTGCTATGACTGTGATTGTATCCTTCATGCTTTCTAGAGTATGAAATGACACTTTAGCCTCTGTCAGATTAAAGCAAAAGCAGAAGATGGGTTTGATAACCTTTAACTATAATGAAAACTTTGCTCACATTCAATGTTTTTTGCCCTTCTGAATGTCCATTTCCCAATTTATGCAGCATCTGGCCTTTAAATATGCTTTGGATCTGCATTGCTTGACTGGAATGGCTGCGTTTGGCTTCAGTCCCAGAATGCATAGCGCTCTGCACAGACCTGTGCCAATGAGGACGTGTTTGTTTTAAACAACCTAATATCGTAGGTCAACTCCTGACACTAATTTACCATATTCTAAGGCTAAAAGAAGTTTTTAATGGAGATGTTCCAGGAAAAATGCAGGTTAATGCAGGACTAAAATAACATAGGTCTGGACAAGCTTTCCTGTTATGCTAATATGGTTCTTTTAGTTAGAATAGTGACTCCTGATTATATTAAACACAACATGTTGGTTATACAGCACGGTTAGATCTTTAATCACGGCTGACACACTGGACGGGTTTTTCTAGACCTGATTAGTGCTCACGGTTTTGACTCATCCTTCAGAGTAAGTTATTTTGGTCATTTTGCACAATGGTTATTTAGCTCTTCTGGCAGGTTAGGCCTCTGTGTGGCGTCTGGATCCCTCACGGCTCAGGCGCTGAAGAGCGGAGCGGTGATGACCATCTGCAGGGACTTCAAACAAACTGCCATCTGCTTCAGATTACCGCAAATAAAGCGGCCCACCAATAAACCAGCCAGAGAGAGAGAGAGAGAGAGAGAGAGAAAGGTGGCATGTGTACGGCTCTCATCAATCACTTTCACTTCTTCTTACAATCTAAACAGATTCTCAAAACTCTCTCCCATCTGTGTTGTGGTCGCAGTTGCTAATTTAATTCTATTTTACTTGTTGGCACTCGGAGTGGAATAAATACCCTTAGTTGAATGTGCTATTGTTTAAAAGTATGGAAACCACTAAAAGTAATATACAGTATCTATCAGTCTGCTTGGACTCATATTTGTCCCAGTGAAGGTTCTCTCAACACTTACACGGCAAATGGTTGTTCTGGTGCCATTTTAGGTACGGTAATGGAAATTAAAACATCTGTTCGCTCTCAGACATTCATTAGCGGTGATAAATTAGTGGTTAGCGAGCTCCTCAGAGATGAGATGTCTCATTCTACCATCTCCACAGACATCAGAGTCATTGCTTACTGACTATGACACTGGAACATAATGAGGCCAACAAGTTCATCAAAATTACCCAGTGTGAGGAATGAAACAAGCCTCAGATCAGACAAATACACTCTTCTCTTGCTTCTGTACACTGTATTTTTCATACACTACAGTAAGTTTTGACTCCATGTGCCAAATTACACACGTGACATGGACTATGGACTTTGTGAAGTCCACAATCATAGTATGTCTCTTTTGTCAATTTGATCATTCACAAGGCTACTCTATAGTGCCCCTATTGTGCACTTTTATCAAACTACATATTTTGATTAAATGCAAATAGATCTTTTTTTTATTATTATTTATTATTTATTAAAATGGATGCTTCTATTCAATAACGATGCATTAAGATGACCAAAAGTTAGGATAGTCTTTTACAAAAACAGTTGTTGTTTTTTAAATCATTACTATTCTTAATAATAAAAAAAGCTATTTTAAATTGTTGTCGTTTTGTTTTTTAGTTTGTAAATATAATCCTGGTTTTCACAACAAAACAAAAAAATTACTAAGCAACACAACTATTTTTAACATTAATAGTAGTAGTAATAATAATAATAATAATAATAATAATAATAATAATAAAATGTTTCTTGAGCAGAAAATCAGCATATTAGAATGATCTCTAAAGTATCATGTGACACTGAAGACTGGAGTAATGACTGCATCATAGAAATTATTGTTTGAATATATATATTCAAATAGAAAACAGTTCTTTTGATCAAATAAATGCAGCTTTGGTGAGCAAAAGAGACTTTAATAAAAATAAAAGTACAAATTAAAGCCTGTAAAAAAAAAAAAAAAAAAAAAAAAAAAAAAAAAACTTGAAAAGTATTATTCTATAAATTCACTATAAATATAATCACATAATTTACTAAAAAACTACATCAGTAAATCACACCAAAGCTGCAGGACCGTGAAAGCAACTCATTTACGTGTTTTCCACCCAGGATAGTTTACCTGATTAAACAATGCATGTTGAGTGTTTCTTTTGGCGTTGTTAGCTCTAGTTTAATCAGCTGGGGTTATTCTCTTCTGTAACATTCATGCGAATTCCACCACGCAGTAGATTTAAAGTAACAACATTTTTTATTGTTTTATTTTTTTAAAGGGCTTTTTGGAAGCTTTCCTCAATAAAACAGAACAGGTCTTTGTTTTAAAAGTTAAATGAAATTCACCTACTTCTCATTATTTGTTTTTACAGCATTATGCATGCAGACACACATACCCAAACATAACATTAAAGAGCTAAATTTAAGTTTCATGTCCATGCCTTTCTATAGCTTCGATACTCAAAACTAATAATGCACTCTACATTAAATGAGAAGGTTTGATTAAAACGCACCTAACAGCACTGATGTGTGGAGGTGTTTTATATAGAGTGTGACTCAGCAGTGCAGGTTTAAGTGTCTGGGGTTTGGAACTTAAAATAATTGCAGAGATAAAACATCTGGACAAAAAGTCTTGACCCTTATCAGCTGACTAACAATACATGCAGCGATCAGCCTGCCTTGTGCTGTCTGATTTCATTACACTGACAAAATATGAATGCAACTATTCATGCCTGCCTCATGAGCAAACCTGCTGGATTATATCAGCAAAAATAATCAGATTAAATCAGAGCCTCAAGGAAAAAAGAAAAGAAAAAAAAAAAAACCCGCCTCACTAAGAAGCACATACCCATGATTCTCCCCAGTGGGAAAACATACAGTATCAAAATAAAAGTCTTTACATTAGATAAAAGTAAATTAAATGACCCTTTATAGTCATACCAGGATTAAGGGGAAACATTACTGATTCCAGTACTTCTGAATCAGTTTTCAGATAGGATTTATTGTCAGCAACACCCACCATCGTCCAAGGATAGATAGATATGGTGAAAGGAAGAACACTGCATGTAGAGGAAAAGTAAGGGATATTGTAAAAGACAATCTGACACCAGTTTTGCGGTGTTCTTCAGAAACTTGCTACCAGTCAATGTGCTTTTAATTCCTGCAGGGTGAACCTGATCTCTGTCTTGGCTCTGGCCTTGGCCCACAGTGAGTGGGTGAGAGAGTGTATCAGTGATCAATAGAGCACAAGAACACACTTACAGGGCTCAAACACACTCTAGAAGCTGTCACAGAAAACCTGTCTTATGATGTCTTAAGATTTATAATTGCTGTTTTTGTGTAGTGTTTCAGTACTTCTTTAACTTAAGATATATGTATCTGATTGTATTTACATATCTAGAAATGAGGTTTCCACATTCCATATTTCCACATTTAAAGACAAAATCAAATGACAAACAAACTGTATTTTTCTGTCACATGTTTTTGGATTTTTCTCTTTCTTTTTCTCCAGACTGACAGCTTTCAGCAAAAGCTTCTGCTCTATTATTCGCTTCACAAAAAAGAGAGCCTTCTTTAGCAAGGCCAAAAAATACAAATGATATTGTGACTGTATTCAATTATCAGCATAGGCAACCGAATGATTATGATAGCAAGATGTTTGAATGAAATTATCTCTGACATGCACTGAAAGGTTCATTGTGGTTTCCAGATCGCAGCCATGAGAAGTCGCCCAAAACCTGTCACACTGCACTAGTCTTCCACAAGCTAACGTTCATAGAGTTAAATCTGGGACAGAGTTTATACACTCGGCACAGCTTCAAATCTTGTTAGTAGTTGATGTAATATTTTTTCATTATGTCAACATGCTTGCTGAACTGCATCAAATTATAATCTTATGCAATTCTGATGAGTCAGGCCATCTAGACAGGCTCAAATGCCTTAATGTAGGATTTGTTTTGTTACAAACAAAGTTTTTCACTCCACAAGACATTCAATTATGTCATGTGGATTACTTGTGGATAATGTGATGTTTTTATGAGCTGTTTGGACTCTCAGATGATTCATAATTTGGACTCTCATCTCATTTGGACGGCACCCATTCACTGCAGAGGATTCATTGGTGAGCAAGTACTGTAATGTGAAATTTCTCATTAAAAAAAATCTGTTTGAATGAAGAAACAAACTCATCTACATCTTGTATTTATTTTTTCAGGTTACATTAGATTAGTGTTATTGCAGATGTCATTGTTTCTCTGTGTTGAGTGATCCTTGAAAATGTTGTGTTGCCCTGCCACAACCTTTTACCCACAAACCCTGGGAGCACAGGGTTAAAGGTCAGGCTGATGGTTTGTGAGTGGAGTTGATTGTCAAGTTATTCAAAATATGCGAGTAAATTAAGTAAAAAAAATAAAATAAAACCCCAAATCAGTCACAAAGAGCCAAAGTATTTGATGTCAGCGACACAAGCGGCTTTCCCAGAGTTCCTACTGACCCTACATCAACAAACGTTTAGCCTTCCGCATGCTCAAGACGGGGCAGAACTGAACGCAGATGAGTCCATGCAGGAGCTTTAACTCAATCCCCGTCCATCTGACCCTTGAATTAAAAAAACTCCATCAGCGAAATCAGTTCAGCTAATTATGAGTTCAATACTGAGAGATTAGTTGCTCTTTATTGAGGATTTAGCATTTTAAACACATGTGAATGTCTTACCTAATTTATCTATTCATAATGTAAAAACTGTATTTTTTCCCGCTGTAATCACATTTTTGAACAGTGTCTTAATTTTCTCTCTCTCTGTTTTGTACTGCAAAAACCTGTAAAATGTATGTTTTTTAAAGTAAAACAAAATAAATATTTATGAGAAAAAAACATATACTTTTATAGTATTGTTCAAATTAGTTTTTATTTATGACCCACCTTATAAATTTATGGAAAACAGTATTTGGAAGTTTCAAATGTGATTATATTTTATACATTTTGAACAACATATTATTATTATTATTAGTTATGTCCATTACGTGCTTTGTGTTACATTTTATTTCATACTTTAATGTTGTGTGTTGATGTTTTTTTCTGGTTTTCGAACAGTGTAATATTTCCTATATACAGTATTTTACTGTAAAATTTTGTACAATATATGTTTTTTGAAGTAAAAAGGTTGAATTGGCATACAATTCACAGTTTAAATCTATATAATTTTTAGCAAGAAAATATGTCTACTTTTACAGGAAATTGTGTTTAAATATATGGTAAATATATGGGTCACAGTATAATTTTTGTATGTTTATAGTTAATTTAAAATGTTTTTATTATTGTTGTTTTATTAGTTATGTGAATTATGGTGGTTTGTGTTTTTTTCATTTTTTTTTTTTTTTAGTTAATGTTTATTGCGTAATTTTAGTGCCATGTGTGTTAACCTGATTATTTTTGGTCTGTTATGCTGTAAACATGTTTTTGAATTTTTCTCTAAAATTTTACTGTAAATCTACACACACACACACACACACAGACACATATAAGGGCTCTTTTCCTGTTTTGTGTGACATTTAATGTTCTTTTTTATGTCAAGGTTATACATTTTTTGTTAATGTTAATTGCATTATTTTAGAGTAATTTTGTTACCCTAAGGGTGACTTTTAAATGTTATCATGGTGGAATAATAGGAATTATCTGTATCTACAGCCACATAATGTTCTGATCTTAAACCAGCTGCTATTTGTAATGTCAGAGATGGTGGTACATGGAAAATGAAGATGCTGTCTAAACACACAGACAGACAAATGTTTCCTGTGAATGAAGCCATCACTCCACAGGTGTGAGTGTATGTGTGTTCAGCGTGTCGTGGCAGCGCTCAGGTGAGGAGATACCAGGCATAAATCAGGTGTGAGAAGCACAGGTAGTCATTACCCCCTCAGAGGTAACAACTGTTTCTCTCTCCTTCATACATTCCTCCTTTCATTCTTCCCTCAGGACACTATCAATATTCCTCCCTTGTCACTGGCTTAAAGGAAGATGCTCTCTCTGTCTTTCAGTCTGTCAGCACTGCCGTACACATCTGGAGCAGCGTAATTGCCCTGTAATATTCTGCCAAACACACCTTCTGCCTTCTTGATATCTCAATTCTCTACTTTTTTTCCCCATGACATTTGTTTTAAGAGGTCAGATTTATCAGCTCCTGCAGTTAAACTTAAGATATCTTAAAATATCTTTAGATAAATTATTCAAATCAAGCATTGTTCAAAGAATTAGGTCCGCTACATTTATTACACTAGACTGGAGTAATGCTGAAAATTCAGCTTTGCATCACAGCAATCAATTATATTTTAAAATATAATAAAATACAATTTAAAACAGCTATTTAAAATGGTAATTTTTCATAATTTTACAGTTTTTTTTTTTACATTTTTGATCAAATTAATGTAGCCCAGGTAACTTGCAAACACAGTTTTTGATTCTTTTTTACTATTTTTTATTTATTTATACTATTTATTTAATAATTTGATTATTTTTATATACACATATTTATTGAATTTCTCTCAATGAATTCCACTTCCTGTCATTCCCATATAACTTCCGGTAGGGAAGTATGCCCATTTAAGATTCACTTTGTTTTTCATGTATCCACTTCCATTGATATTTGTTACTTAGATTAGTATATGTGTATATCGATTGACAATAGACTTAATATTATTTTGAAAAGAGTTACATTTAGGAGCAAGAATAACAACTGGCCTCTAGTTTTTCACTGGTTTCTTTTGATAGGTGCTCTAGTTTGTTCTTGGTATTAAATAAACCATGACGCTTCAAAAACTCTCAAACACATGATCTGAAATATTCATCAGCTTTGTTAACAAAGAGAGAGCGAAAGAGCAAGCGCTCTTATAAACTCAGCAACAGAGCCGAGAATGATAGATAAGAAACCAACACAATGTTTTACTGCTCATTTCTCCATTTTCAACATGCAAAATATTCAATTAATTCAAGCAGAATATTGTAGACCATCCATTCCGCATGAAGATCATATAATTATCTATATCCGACTTTGCTCTGCACAGGCTTTTGGAAAACCGCAGGCTTGCCGTAAGGAATGCATGAACCCTGTGTACCGGATTCACCGCGGGAGAGAATCACCCAAAAACACTGAATGCAACTACTGATGATACAACCAAAGATTCCTCAAATACTCAGATCTCAGCTGGAGCTGAAGCAGCTTTATATCATTATGATAACGCTGCTTGAAATGGTTTGTGGTTTTGCTCCAGGACTCATGAATCATCTTTTTGATTTTGTACTGTAGAGGACACAGTCATCATGTGTCCACTGGGAGAGTGTAAGATACATTAGATATGTTTTCACTCATATATGCAAACTTGCACTTTCTGGGATCAAGAGTGGACTGCCCTACAGAATTGTCTGCTCCGAGGGTCGATTAATTCTACCACTATATAATGACAGTGTCATGGATCACATAACTTTAGATGCACATATTAATGTCTACAAAACTGTTCAGCATCATATGCATATACTCAATATATGGAATTATACTCAACTTTGCATGAAGAAAGTACTGCTAAATGACTTTAAATGCACTAAGCACATTCCAACTGGTTTTGTGTTAAAGCACCAGCTTACTGTGTTTTCACAGAAAATATGATGCTGTAATGATGAAATGAGCAGTAAGCATCCACAGATAGGAGAGGATTATAAAACATTTCAGATCACAGTACAATCTCTATTTTCAGAAGTTGTCAGCCGACATTGGTAAAATATGCAAAATCAGAGCCAAGTGATAAATAAGTTATCCTATGAGTCCATAAACAGTCATTTCCCCTTCATTGCACTCCACATGTGCTCATCACTGGCGTCTGTGGCTGTGCCACGAATCAGACAGAAAGGCCTTGTTGTTGATCCCAGAGTAAATACGGTTTTCTGGCATGATGTGGTTCATTTAGGACTTGTGTAAAATTATTATTTGGCTTATAAAATATTAAACTGTTGTGTATTTTCTACCTTAAAGATGTTAAGAAATGTAAAGAGTTTGTGCTAGTAGATTTCTGTGTGCGACCTACTGACCTTGACTTCCTCAGCAGGGCACCGCATGCTCTAATGACCAAATGATGGAGTAGATGAGAAATCCTGATAGGAGAGGAGCCCTGACCTTGAAAACACAAGCACACACTCTTCAGGCGGTGGGGTTATCTGAGGTCACGCTCTATTGTAAAGTATGTGTGAAGAGTTCACTCCTTCTCTAACCTGATCTGAGGCAGCTTGACTTCAGGAAAAAGGCCGTCTAGCCATGAACTCTCCGATCAATCATAATGGCAGTGCTGCATGCCTCTTGTTCAGATGTGAAGTTATGGGATATAAGATACAACTGTGCTTTGAGTGTGTGTGTGTGTGTGTGTGTGTGTGTGTGTGTGTAAACATTCTAGGCAGAGATATATTGTTTAATATATATTGCATCACATGTCTTGAATAAACTCTGGTATCAACACTCCATCTTCATTTAAATATAAAATCACAAGATATAAACTATTATATTACAAATTAAAAGCAATGTTTTGAAAATGATTTGCGTTCTATTTCATGTGGTAATAGCAAATAATTGTCTGTGGTATTCTGTGGATTAAAAAAAAAACGTTATATTATATCATAAAATTCTGAATTGAGGACAATTAACTGAATATATTATATATCTTGCTGCCAGTGTCATAGCAAATCAATGATTACTTAAAGGGATTGTTCACAAAAAAAAAAAAAAATACTACTTACAACATACTCTTTTACATTTTCATATACCTTCAGAAGACTAGAATATAGTGCACAATCATATGGACTCCATTTATGACACTCTTTTTGGAGTTTAACAAGGCCATGGTCAACATTAACTGCCACTGTATGGAAAAGAAGCTTGGACGTTGTGCTAAATCTCCTTTTGGCTTCACCTGGAGGATAAAAATCATGCTTGGTTTGTGCAACATTGATAGAGGAAGACAGAACTATTGTGTGAACTATTTCTTTAAATAATAAAGTAATTGTCTTTTCTTGGTTGTACAGTTAAGTAGTTATGAAACAGTTTATTTCAACATCATTGTCAATTTTAAATAACGGCATATGTCGTAAACAAATTAACTATGGTAAGACACATTGCAAAAATACAAAAATAATGTATTTTATTTAGTGAAACTTAAATGCTTGATTAAAACTGTAATCTCTAAAGAGAGTTCTATGTAAATAATCCTAAAGCATGCACAATCTCATGTACAAATAATATAATTATTTACATACATTCAACATGAATGCAATTTTATTCTTGGTTAAAATTAATGCGTTGTTTTGTAAAACTTCCTCAATCCAGATATTTTTAGACCAAAAAAAATCTTTGTTTTGATCATAGTTTATAGATTAATAGATATATAATTTTAGAGTACCATACCTTTCCCTAAGGGGCTTTAACAAAACTAATAGATTCTGATGTATTTTCAAGAATAGTCAAGATGACTGGTGTTCAAGAAGGTATTTTTTCAAAAGGTTAGAGAATCAGTGGAATCATTGGGTCACTTTTGAGGGACTTGTCAAAACAAAAACAGGATTCATGTGTCGTTTCACTGCTATTTCTGAAAGTTTTTTTTTTTTTTTTTGGGGGGGGGGGTTGAATGGAGATTATTAATTTATGCCTTAGTATTTGGTTTAGAGTCCATTTAATCCACATCTAGATGCTCTAAGGGCATTGTGACCCTTCTAACATCACACTCGAATCCAGGCCTCACTGGTGCCTCTAGTGGTGGCGTCGGTTCCTGCTCTTGCGGAGCTCTTGAACGTGTTTCCATTTGCCCTTCTGTTTTTGCTTCTTCTCTTTGTGCCAAAGCGTTTCGCAGTACTCATCCAGAGAACGCACGGGGTCGCTCAACATGCGCACGTAGTCCTTATAGCGCTGGCGGGGTTCTGTCATGGACGGATTTTCTGATGATTCCCGTATAGCAGGTTGGTGTGCGTGGATCTGTCCACGGTCCAGTATGTGAAGAGAGAGGTGGAGGAGGGTACGGGTGAAGCTGTGCTCCTGGGAGGTGCAGAAGTATGAACCTGCATCACTACGCTGGAGCCAACGAATCAGCAAACCACGCTCGGTTATCAGCACACGCTCGTCCGGTTTGATCTGCGACAAAAACACAATTACTGATTCTTTCATAAAAATCAACCACATCAACAAATACTTTCTTGGACACATGACAGCTTAAAGAAAAACGCCACAGTTTTTCCATATTCCACTATGTTCTTCCCTCAACTTAGACAAGCTGATACATAACACTCCCGCCTCAGTTCGTGCACTTAAAATCGCTGTAGAGCTCGGCGCCACTATGCTAGCGTTTAGCTTAGCTGCATTCATTCCTTAGGATCCAAACAGGAATTAATTTAGAAGCTACCAAACACTTCCATGTTTCCCTATTTAAAGAAGTTCCATGACTAGTTACACGAGTAATTATGGTGAAACAAAATAAACAGTGCCGATTTCCTAAGCGGATAATAATGACTGTAATGTATGTCACTTCGACCTCACACAGTTTTATCATCACTCCTGAAAACTCTCCCTCCAAACTTTCCCTCTAACTTCCTTTAATCACAACCAAACTGTGAATTTATGCGTCATTTGTTGGGTTTATTCTCATAAATCATTCTGCCCAGAAGCCCACAGTGAGACTTTCTCAAGGTCAGAGATCAGTCTTTAACCTCAGTGCTTCACTTCCTGCTGACCTCACATTATCCCATCTGATTGATCATTAGAATGTAATTAGACAAGCTGACCACATGTTAATGTTAATGAGACAGAAAGACAGAGAAAAAGGGGGGCAAAGTAGTGTTATGCCCTTGGTCTTGTGATTTCAGGGTCTACTTTCAACTTAAGGTGTTTGTGTGATCTATTGCAGTGTTATTTTTCCATCTTTCTGGTGACTCTGACATAAGAAATGCTCTGTGTGTTCAGTGAATACAAACCTGTTTGTGACCATACACACTTCACAGATATTTAAAAAATCTGATTAATTTTAATGGTACAAAAAAAAATATATTCTTCACTTTTATTCATTTGATTCATTATTTATCACTTAGTCCCTGTGTGGTATTTCTGTTTTGATAATAATAATCAGAGTGCATATATAATAATAATATATAATAATAATATTAATAATAATAATAAACAAAAATAATAAACAAAAACTTTTCCAAATCATGTCTTTACTCATATATGATAAACCAATAAATACAATTTAGATTTTAGAAGAATCAGGACAGAATTCACAGTAAAATTCTAATGATTTGCAATACATCTGTGTAACACCACTTTCCTACGAGACAAGTAGCTCAGGCTATGGGTTGCATGAAGCTGAAAGTTTGCTATCATATAAACAAGAAAAAATCGATAATTGTGACCCATACATTGTATTTTTGGCTTTTTTTACAAATATACCCCAGCGACTTAAGACTGCTTTTGTGGTCCAGGGTCACTTTTTTCTGTTATCTGTGTCTTTGAGCCTGCTGATTTCTCCTGCTAGTCAAGCTATTGTCTTGGAGTAAATCAGTACAGCTGTGCAGCACTGAGAGGAGGGAAAGAAAGCTTGAAAGCATAACGAAACCCTGTAAAACACAAACTGCTCACTGCTGCATTGATTTGTGCTAATCTTTTTACCATCTAAAGGATGCTGCAGGGAAATGTAATAGTCATGACTGCACTAAACAACTCTTTATACTTTCAAATTTATACTCTTTATACTCTTCTACTTTATATTTGCTTTTTAAAATGAAACGTATCTGGAATGATAGGAAATAGGGTGGTTTTGCAGCACCTGTAACAGATGGAACTATAATATAAAGGCTAAGGGCACAAGAGTGTCAAGATGAAACGCATGTGTATGTCATGGAGATGTTCTGGTGTGTGGGTGAGTTGTAAAGTGAACGTGTGTGTCTGTGTTTCGTATCTTGGCAATATATCATGGCGTGTAACTCCTGCTGAAGGTTTTACTGGGGGGCAGGAGGAAACTGGCCTCTGATCACAGACGCAGGTTTAAGCACAGCATTGGTCTCAGTGCCAGGTCAAAGGCATTAAAACCACGATACAAGGCCTCTGTCTGTCTGTGGCCCCTCCGCACACCCCTGGGTCTGGCTGTGGGATTTAAAAAAGAGAGAAAGAGGGCCCGGAACCTTCAGTACAGGATCTGTCTCACATCTCAAATATGAGCTGGCCTGCTGGTGACCCACAGTCCTTTGGGAAAATATATTTAGTTGTAAAAAGAGGGTAGTGTAGAGTGTGGAAAATTAGGTAGAGGGGTGGAGTGAAAAAGAGGGACAGAAAGCATGAAGTAGCGAGTCCTGTTTAGGGTTGGGAATCGATAAAAAGGTTCTTATTTGGATTTTTAAAAAATGCTGGCAAGACTTTGATGATTTCTTCAGCATTTTTTCACCAACATATCTGGAGCATCATAAAATATGATGCATATAAGAATATAACATTTTGCTGCTGTCATGTCGGCTTTTTTATCTAAATGATTTCATTTAAATTATATTTTCAAAATGTATTTATTTTAATTTCTTAGAATCAGCATACTGTAAATCTGTTTATAGTGAAAACAATTAAACTGAATTAGTTTAATATGGTTCAAATATGGCTAACTATAAGTGCCTATATAAAAAGCCTTTAGAATTTTTTTTTTATATATATAAAATTAATCCATGGTGCAAGTTTAGGCTTGTGCTTTTTTTTAAGTATTACGTAAAAACAAGTTAATTGTTTTAATGGGCTTGTTAAGGAACTGAAATCCAAATTGCAACCAGAATAAAAACATTCTATAATTCCCATCCCATAATTCTTTTGCTATGTTCTCAGCTATGTTGAGGGGTCCATTCTGTTATTGCAACCAGATATCTGTTTACTCTGATTCGATACATTTTCACACAAACAAGCAGGCGCTGTTTTCTCTTCTATCATTTATTGTTGTCTTTTACGAGGTGAAGTGAGGGCTGATATCTTTAAGATTGTGCATGTGTTGCAGGTGTTTTGGGCAGCTGTGTGGTAGGGAGTTGTTTTGTGCTGTGGGAAAGACGGGAAAGAAAGGAGGAGAAGAAAAGCAGGAAGGGAAACTAAAATAAATCAAATGCATCATAGCAGGACTAATGTTTACTTGAGACGTGGGACTGCAGGATATTTCTTAAAGCAGGAAACAGCACATTTCTTCGTGAATTGCATCTAGCCTGTGACATGCTGTGATTTGACCTCCTGTCATGCCTCCTCATACGTGTCTTCAACTCTCTCTCTCTCACACACACACACACACACACACATTCCTGTTGGGATTCATTGTTGTGGAGATGGATCAATAAAAGGGTATGCTGATCTACCACTCCAGAGTCGGGTCTTGGCCCTCGTCTATTCATCACAGATAATAAAGACAAGACACACCCACAACACAAGGTTAAAATGACCTCTGTTTCTGCACTATGATCTTTCCACTACACACATAGATCCATTACTACTCACTTGAAAAAACTGCTGTTCACATATACCGCATAAAATCTGTTTTAGAAGATAGCACAATTACACTCCCTCGGGCAGTTTAAAGGGACAGAGATATCTGAAAGACAGATGTATTTGTATGTGTTTCTAAAGTAAGAAGGGGAAACAGTTAGTATGTATGTCAACCAGGTGCATGACACCTAATCGACAGCAGTGAAGATGAGATTAAATGTGTAGGTGTAAAACACAGAATAAGAGAGATGAATCCATCAGTGAAGGTCACTTCTTGACGGTACTGCTGTGTTCTTTATCTCTGTTTGTTTTTTCTCAGTTTCTGAGCCTCAGGCCATCTTTAAGATTACCAACAGAAATGTTCTAGTTCTCTTTTTCTCAGTTACAACACATTGTTTAGTAAGACGATCTTCAGAATTATGCAACATTTATTTCATCTAAGCATCAGGGGGTTGAGAGTTGCTGTAAATTAGTTTCTAGATTGTGTCAAACAATAAAAAGCCTGTGATTGCAAAATATTTTGTTATGAAAGAGAAATTATGGCTGGAATATGCCAGGCTATACTTCATACATTTATGCTAATTGACTAATTTACTTTGAAACAAAACAGTACCGCTTACTGTTTATGTTTTATGGCACAACCTTTCATTTTAGTGACTTAACATAATTGACTTGACATAATTAAATAATTAATTTTTTAAAATAAAAAAATTCAAGAGCTAATTTTATTACTTGCTTTTGGATTTGCATTCTCTGTGAAATACTTATCTAAATATAAATATTAAATACTTATTAAATGTTGAATTTTGTAGCATAGCTTACTACTTACCAACTGTCACACAAGACAGAGCTAGAAAAATGGGTGAATAATACGCACACACACAATGAGACAGATGTTTGTTGACTATACCTCTTGACGGTGGTCCGCTCCTGGCTTCAGTACGAACCAGCGGACCAATGCCTGCTGGGATTGTGAAACACACTCGAGAAAAGAGGAGTTACTCTCTACGCCATACAACACCTTCTCCTCAACATTCCTCCCCAACACTGCCAAACAGAGAGAGAGAGAGTGATCACCATATAAGAAAAACAGTAAAGTATTTTTTGGGTTAGTGTAGAGATCCATTAGGTGAGCCCCACAGGACAATGCAGCATCTTAAAACAAAACAGAGCTTTTAGTGCTTTTATGCCCCATATGCACACACACACACCCTCATATGCCTCCTTACCATCCTCTGTGTCCCAACAATTGCTGGATGGGTCTCCATGCTTGATATCTTGCCTTCTGGCCCTCCTGTAAGAACTGGATTCAGATTTATTTTGATCACATTTTTTAAACATTAAAAGAGCCGCCAATCAAATTAAGACAAATACATCTTGAGTTTTTAATATTGTTAAGCATCCATTCATTTTTCATGCTTGCTGTGTGTAAAAAGTATTTTTAATTTATCGTTGTGGAAATGGAGGGGTGGGGGGTCAAAAGGCTGAGAACCACTGGATAAATCAATCATAAATTAAAAATAGCCAAAGCAATTACAACAAATACCCATCAAAACATAACTGGCTAATCTAAAGTGTAATCTTCAGAGCAAAAAAAGAAAAAATTAATTAATCTTAATGATGCCACAAAGCGTGTTTCAAACAGAGGCCTTTGACAGCCAAAATAATCTCCAAAATAAACTAAAATCTCTCTTTCTGTGTGTCTCCTTATCTCTCGCTCGCTCTCTCTGCAGGATGACCTGGCCTCCTTGCGTCAGTGGCAGACTGGAGAGCCGGGAGAGAAAGGGCAAGAAAACTTCTCTGGCAGCTCACATACATCATCTCAACAACAAAGCAACTTTAATCAATTTGCCTGTCCAGTCCAGTCCCACTACACCCTATGGCACAGGAAAAATCAAATATTTATCATTTTCTTCTCTGTGCTGAACTCCAGGAAACAACTCACCCTGGAGAAATAGGTCAGAAAGAGGGCACCACAGAGCCCTCTCTCTATTTTAACTTTCTGCTATCCCAAAAACCTCAGCGCACCAAACTGCACACGGTGCACATCTCAGGGATATCGTAGGACACATGTGGCTTTGCGTTTTTTGTCTGTGTCGATCAGAAGACCGTTAAACAGAAGTGCTGACTCTGTGAATCAATGTCAAGGCTTTGCATCGACTTGTATTTGGGACAATGACTTTATCGGTTCATGTTGTGTGTGTGTTTGTGTGTGTGTTACCTCTTGGAAGCTGGAATGTATCTGGAGCACTGGATGCCGTCCCAAGCACAGTAGGGGTCTCTAGCCAGGCAGCATTCTGCACAGCCCTGCCCATAAATATGACACCTGTGCAGGGACACCTGCACCAACCCGTCGCTTCCTCCAACAAACAGCTGCTGCTGCACACACACACACACACACATACACAAAGTACTACACCAGGTGCAATTTAAAAAAAATGCTTACTGGAGCAAACGCTCTAACAGAGTTATCAATCCGCATAATACGTCTTCTTCTAAATAAAGAAAGTGTACATGTGACTCAGAGAAAAAAGTTAAACATGACTACAACAACAATACACAGAATAAAAGTTATGGTGCCATTGCTTTTCTCTCAGCATAAGTCTGGCCGTCACAGCAAGCCTTCCCATATAACACCCTTGTAAAAGCAAATGTTGTTCAGGAACTTATTTGAAGCCATTTAGTGATTTCAAGTGGTAGCATTCACTATAGATAATTAGAGGCAGAAGTAAAATGTTAATGATATAATGACACAAAGTTTCAATCCAACCCCTGTATTCTTCATATAATTTATTACCAATACTCTATTATCCTTTGCTATTAAAAAGAAAAAGATTGGCCAAGAAACTGAAGAAACAGACTTTTCTTTGAGACTCAGTACAAGTACAAAACATTGGAGGCCATAAAAAGTCTATTATGAGACCAAGGCCTGGTAACATTTATTTGCTGTTGCTTAAATATGACAAAGAGTCCTGTAGAACCTCTGAAACAAAAACATCTTGCTGATGAATGTTCTTTAAATAATGTATAAAATTATTTGTTTTTTCTTCCTTAATCCCAAGCTAAAGATTTAGTTTACTAGAACCAAGTTTAAACTTCAGTTCTTACCTGTTTTGAGGAGATTTCCATGTTGAGGATTGGTGAGGGACTCTGGATAAATAAATGCACCAGTGATGTTGTCAGAAGAACTTTTTTGCTTCTCATTGTGTTTTCTTTGCTAGTGTTTGTTTATTGTATTTATTGTTATTATTTTTTTTATTCATCCATACATGTTTCATATTTGCATGTTTGCTACATTTACCTTGAACACCTGAAGCTCCTCTAAGATGATCTCCTCTGTGTACCAGTTTTCTTGAGTGATGCTGACAACCTTTAAAACTGATCCCATATCTGTGCAGAAACACACACACACACACACACACACACAGACACACACAATTACGTCTTCTTAGCTCTACTGCCATCTGCTGGCTGATAAAAATGAAAGCTACTTAAATAGTTCACGTATACACTGCAAATATACTGTAAAACATAATTTTTTTAGTTATAAATAAAATAAAGGCTATTGTATTATGTTTAAAAAGAAAATACTATTTCAGTTTTAATACCTAAAAATTGCAGAATGTTTTATTTTTTGTGAAATTTAATAGCAATTAAAATTCCAAAAAGTATGTAGAATTAGGCAAAATGTTTTTTTTTTTTATTCCACTAGGTCATCAAAGCTTTTTTAAAATACCAAAATAACAATGCATCACATTTGCTTAATTCTCCCCAAATACAACATCATATCTAGTTGTTACAAATCACTAGTAACATTTGTATTGTTTTTCTTACCTGTGCCCAGGAACATAACAGCATACTGTCCGTCTTCAGCTGCCACGCGGTCCACTACAATCTGAGTGAGCCGGTACTCCGTATTGACACGAGTGAAAATTGGTCGGCCCGTCATTGGGTGCACAAAATGGTACATTAGCGGGTGCAGCCGTATAAAACTGATGACTTCATCTGGAAAATCTTTTGTCGTTTTTATATGAGGATCATATGTCTGACTGGGGCACTATGAAAGAAAAATAAGATATTTAGTTATATAATTAGAATATATTTACATTTTTGGCCATCCTAGTAAAAAGTGTGGGCACCTCAGATGTAAGCAGGATTTTGAAGTATGTAAATTATTAGGTATAGATACAGTATAATGTTATGTCTCCCTCTAGTGGTAATGTATAAAATTCATCAAAGTGTCAGTGACTGAAAGTGAGCACTGAAACTGTAGTGTTACTAACAGTGCCTGGTCGTGGGTAGGGGATTCTGCCTTCATATTCCACCCAGCGATGGTCCGGTCCCTCTTTATGAGCATACGGTCCATTAAACACAGCACGGATGTCTTCCATGTTATAGACACAAACTGCTGATCCTCTAAAGATGGAACTGAGCCCAAAAATGCACATTAAAAAACAACATCCTGACTGCCACAGTAAACGAAAAGTTATTACAAATGCGCAACTTTTTACAAATATATATTTTTTTAATTGCTAAATAATTTTCCACTCATTTTATGTCACATCAACAATTACACATTTCAGAATGGATTTCAAGCCACAGTACCCAGACCAAGAGCAATGAAATATTGATATGCTCTCTTGTAGGAGCTCTTGTCTCACCTGGTGGTGGTGAACACGCCGTACACCATTGGATTTCTTTCATCTCTTCTAGGGAGGAGAAAGATGTCCTCTGTAACACACACACAATGAAAAAAAAAGTGCACAATGAACAATTTTCAAATGCCAAAAAGTATGATAAAACTGAAATACAGAAGCGGGAAGCAGGAGCACTTACGTAACTCATCAAAGTGTGTGTCCACCCCATCTGGTCCAGGAATGGAGCACACAAGTCTTGCTTTGAGGAATGTTGTCCACTTGTTGGTAAGACTTCTCAAACCTCCAACATCATTCTGCATGCAAACACAAGGGCATATAGGGTCTCTTAATTCTGCCGTGCTGAAAGCATGTTCATCATTTAAATCCTTCATTTTATAGACTTTATAATAAAAATGAAAAACAGCATTTGCTTCTGATTATAGCAGCTTATTAAGCATGAGACTGCAGAAAACCACAAACCAACCCCTCAGTTACACACAAACTTAAGAGGTACACAAACACACACAAGAGGGACAAAGAAAGAGAGTTTAAGAAATCGAGAAGAGCAAGCGAGGGAGTTTATAATGGGAAAATAACGACCTTCTCTGTGAATTTACCAAGAGCAGGTTTCTGTCTTTAGATGCACAATAGAGCACTGAGAGGTCTTAGACTGAAAAGACATGTTGAGAACACTTAAATGAGTCTCCTCATTATAGCCAGAAGGGTTTAATCAAAGGACTCCAATGATTTCACCTACACCAACTTAAAGCAGCAAACATATTCCTGCTCTGCCATTATTCCTCTGGAATAACACACACTTGAGAAAAAGAGGGGAAAGACCTAAAAGAGGTTTTGGAGTGGCGTTTTCCAAATTCTTTCATCTTCAAAGATGCCCTCTCTAGTGTTAGGCCAGTTATCCAGTGAGGAATCTGGCCTCAGATAGTTTTACAGCTCACTCCTAAAGCTATAAAAACCCACCCGCTTCAGTCTAAGAATTCTGCAATAGAGCTAGGAATTTTTATAGCACACAGCCCGGGAGGATAAGTCTCCAGCATTAAGGAAACTGATTTAAATCATTTACTTTTTATAATTGCAGGCTGACAGGTGACTTGCATGGACAATTACTTAAAATGACACAGAACTCTCTACGATATTTGATTCTAATTGGTCAACTGCAGCTTTCTGCATTAAATACTGTTGCATAACAACAACCATTTTCAACATTCAGTATAAACTACTGTTCAAAGTTTGGGGTCGGTAAGATTTTTTTATTGTTTCTGAAAGAACTCTCCTACAATATGTTCACATATGTTGCATTTATTTGATGGAAAATATAGTAAAAAGTAATATTGTGAAATATTCTGTTTTAATATATGTATTTTAATTCATTCCTGTGATGCAAAGCTGAATTTTCAGTGGCCATTACGCTAGTCTGCAGTGTAAAATAAAATTAAATAAATATATACATACACATTTTCCTAACCCAACTGTACCATTACTAACTGTACCATTTGAAAGGTACTGTACCTGTATAAGTGTTGGTTTTATGTCTCTTGTACTCATGGTCACTCATGGTTGTATTACTATGTTTGCTTTATCTTCTCAAATAAGCAGTATAATGTACGGTCAGACAATAAATTATTTTCTTCATAAATGAAAAAGATGTCTTTGTGTTTTCATGACAGCCTTGTGGAAGAGACGTTTGTGAAGGGAATCAATTAATCACTTTCTTTAGGGAACAACCTTGGGAACAGAGTTCATTTCCCACATAACCCTCCATGAATATAAAGATGACGCATTTTTTGGTCAGTGGGATGTTTGATCTGTTGTTCCACATAGTTTAGCTTGACTTCAGATGAACGCATATCTGACTTTTTTATGGTTGTTTTTGTGTAATATCCCCAGCCTTCATAATGAACTCTGGTTAGGGGATGGGCAGAGCACAATGTGACAATGAAGTCACTGAGCACACATATTTTGCAACGCAAAGGACTTCCAAATGTCATTATAAACAACAACTTAGGCAGCAATTATATGGCCAGACCTCTGCTATGATTTACCCCGCCTAACAACAGTGGTTTGGTCCGCATTCAGCAGATCACATCAAGGGGGAACTTACCAGGAAGCTTCCCCTCCCAGGGGAAGCACATTTAATCTTATGTGCTAAGAAAGGATAAGAGTGATGAGGTGAGTTTCTCTCTGATCAGGCAGAGTGAGGACAAGTCTTACCTGGCAGATCCGGGCGACACGAGACAGCACAGTCTTGTCCGTAGTGCTCCCATCACGAGACGCTTCGCGGAAAAAGAAGTAAATCTTGTCATCGTCAGGGTTGTATGTGTCCGCGATGGGATAAGCGGAAATAAACTTGCCCTCTGTGGGGACAAAAGAGAGAAAAGCTGGTCAGCTTTAATTTATTTCTGTGATGCTAATCCACCAATCACTTTATCAGACTTACAAGAAAGTGTGGAGTCCTATTAAAAGAGCTAAGACCCACTGTTTGTGTGTGTGACAGAGTATAAAGACTGTATCCTACTGTTTAGTGTAAATGCTAGGCATTTCCTTTTAGACGCAGAGCAGACTGTTAAATTGGTATTTAGGGTTGGAAAATAGACGGTGTGGGTTTAATCTCCATTAAATTGCATCAACGTTCAGCTCTAAAATTCAGAAGAAAACCAAAGGTGGAAGAAAGACAGTCATTAACTCAATGAGAAGACAAAGACTATATTATGTTGGACTCTCCGCAAATGACTAAGATAGAGAGGAAAGAAGATGAAAGTGCCAGCAGTTGTTCACTCAGAGGATGTCTATAAAGGATTGATGTGTTACTCTCAGAGTTACTCAGAGTCCAAGCAGAAGATAATACTTTAACACATTTAGTTTTTCAAAATAGATTTTTAAGATATTCAAAATGCATACTTTTATCTATTTATCACTTTTATGGGCATATCAAAAAGCCCTGATTTGAGTTAATTACAGCAAATGCAAGTTTGAAGACACTGGCAACTCAAACATACCTGACTATCAGTAAACATATTCTGTGCTGGTTGATTTGACTCATCGTTTCTTATGATTTAAGGATCTTTTCTAGTAAATTACATAGGTTGTATGTCATAGACACACAGGCAACACGCCTCAAATGTGGCATCTTTTAATGCGTAATAACTTTTCCAAAGACTGTGAGAAGAAATCAGTTTGTGGTATCCGTATATTAATGACTGCGCCTTTTCTATTTTCTGTGGTTTTGGTTTTTCTCAATCTGTCACTTATGCTTTATATGTGTGTTAGCATGAGTGTGGGCTTGTGTGTGGCCAAAAAGCTGTTTTTATATGCACTACCATTCAAAAGTTTGGGGTGAGTATTTATTTATTTATTTATTTTTCTCAGAATGGATGCATAAAATTGATCAAAAGTGACATTAAAGAAATTTTTATTCAAACGATCCATATAAAGATATACTATATTATGATTTCCACAAAAACATTAAGCAGCACAACTGTTGTCAGCACTGCTTAAAGTAAAACCAAAAATAAAAAATCAAATTTGCAATACTTACTTTGTATTTTAACTTAAACTTTTGATTATAGTCCATTTGCACAAAAGGCTGGATGACTTTTATTATGATTTTATGACTTGTTTTTTTTTTTGAGCTTATCACAATTTTTTTTCATTGTATTCTTCAAAACTCCTTTTGTGTTTCATGCAAGTCAATCTTTGAATGAACATGAGGATAAGTAAATGATGACAATTTTAACTTTTATGTATTTTTTTTTTTACTTTTTTATGATTTCCACAAAACCGTTAAGCAGCACAACTGTTGTCAACACTGCAAATAATATTAAATGCTTCTTGAGCACCAAATCAGCATATAAAAAAAATATTTCTGATGGATTATCTGACAATGAAGACTGGAGTAATGGCTGGTAATTGGCATCAAAAGAATAAATTACATAAAAAAAATAAATAAATAAACTTTTAAATGAAAACTGTTATTTTAAATTGTATTGTATTATTGTTTTATTAAATAACATTATGCAGCCTATGAATGGTAGTGTATATATAATAGACACAATAAGAAACAACATTCAGGCTGCCCATAAATACCGTACCTATGGCTAAACTGCAACAAGTAAACCCTCACTGCAAAATCCCTTCATTAAACTCCCTAACTTTAAGATCTTGTTATGCACAATAGCATTAAACTTTCCACATTAAAAGATCACCGGTTATCCAGTATTCATTATCTAAAAAATTTTTTTTTAAACTAAACCAAAAACTCTTTCAGCTGTGCCTAACACGTTGTATGTAATTCATACAAGTGCTGGTATGAGTGTATTGAACTGGACTGGTGGGGAGCACTGACCATTGATCCAGTAGTCCTCAGAGATGTCTGTGCGAATGTAATGCTGATCCGGGGGCGGGCCAAGAGAGCGACTAAACGTGCTGTCCTTGCCCAGGAAATCAGACGTTGTGCCAGCATAGAGATACTGATCTGAAAACAGAAAGGGATAAACAAAACAAACACTGAGCTGTGGTCAGTCAGGCTGCAGACATTAATCATTAGCCTCAGCATTCTCTTGTTTTCTTTTCCTCACACGTGTGATATACAAGCCCAACTGAGATATTACAGTATGTTCCATAAATACAGTCTCAATAACATCCATGGCAGCTAAAATGGGTATATGGATTATGTTTTTAGAATCACTCAGCGATTTCTATCTGAGTTATCATTTGGTGTTTGGGCCTCCACCCTACCTCACCCATCTCTCTAAGTATGTGGTTTGGAGCAAATCTCGATGACATCAAGGAGAATGTGCTCTGTGTTCTCCCAGAGTTGTTCCCTGTTGCTTATGCCTGTCCGTGTAAATAAACACCCTCAACCACACTGTTGGAGGAGATCAACCAAAAGTAAAAAATCTCATTTGCAATACTTACTTTGGATTTTAACTTAAACTTTTGATTATAGTCCATTTGCACATAAGGCTGGATGACTTTTATTACGATTTTATTACTTTTTTTTTTTTTTTTTTTTTTTTTGTAGCTTGTCACAAAATGTTTTCATTGCATTCTTCAAAACTCCTTTTGTGTTTCATGCAACTTAGCCTTTGAATGAACATGAGGATGAGTAAATGATGACAATTTAACTTTTGTGTATTTTTTTTTTTTTTTACTTTCCTAATTCCGGTCTTTTATGAAAATTTTATTTTAGCAATCCAATTCCTGTTAAGAAGGAAGTATCTGTGATGACTTGTGGCCATAATTAATCAAAATTTGTTCAGCTAGAAAAATTCAGGCTTCAATACAACCCACAAAAATGGAACACAAGAAAAGAAAAAGGAAACATTGGAAATTGTACAGCTGGTATTCTTGACAGGGTGTGACGTTTCTCTGCAGTCCTTCATTGCAAACATAAGGGGCTGTTTAACTTGAAGCCAAAAACAAATGAATGACAGACAGTACAGAGGAGCCAGATTTTTCATTGGTGAAAGCCTATCAAATGCAAAGAGTAAAATGCTCTTTATATCAGGTTTGCGTCTTTTAGATTCATGCTCACCTGTGAGTACTGAAGCAAAAGGCTGGAGTGGGTCAAAAGGACATTTCATTCGGCCGGATTCCACAGTGTTGCTGTGAATGTGCAACCAGGTGTCCTGCAATCATTACACCAAACACTCACCATTAATATTTACCATACAGGAGAAATTATTTTATAATGCTTTAATACTCTTTCAAGATTACCAATAAATAAAACAGAAAACCTCGAAAAACTCAATATAATCAATATATGTGGAATCAGTCAATAATTGAATTCCTTGCCTCTTTGTGACCTTTGACTTCTAAAAAAGCACAGGTGGGGTGGAATGCTCCAGTTCCACAGGTGTAGACATGGGTCCGGTTATAGATGTGCAAAACTCGAATGAAATTAGCACATTCGGTCTGAGGTAGAAAGAGAAAGAGAGAATGGGAGCATGTGCAGTGGCCTCAAAAACTGTTTGGACACATTTAATGTATGGATGTCATTGCATTAAAAAGCCTAATATCTAACAAACTGTCTTTATCAAGAAAGATATCGTAAGCATACTTTTTAAGCATTTCAAAATGGAGTTTGTAAGATTTCAGATGAAAAAACAAACAATATTCTTTGAAAAAATCAAGTGATATAATATACACTACTGTTTAAAGTTTGGTAAGAAAGAATTCTCATTATCAGTGTTGAGTTTGTGAAAATTGTGAACCATGCAGTGAAGTCCGCGATCTTTTACTATACAGGTTTGAGTTAAAGAGGACAGGCTGTGTATTGAAATGGTCATTCAACAGACATATATGCTGAGTGAAACTTACGAGAGGGTTTTTGCCAGCCAGTATACACATATCCACCCTGTCTCTTGGAGCTGGCCAGCTCAGCTGCAAGTGAGAAACACACACACACACACATACAAAGCAAGTAAATTCAAGTAAAAATACAAGCAAAAAATACCTTCTAATTTAAATTGTCAGCATATGTGATTACAATTGTCTCTCGGGGAATTGTTTTTAGAAAGGTAATTCAACAAAAGCTTTGATTTAGTCTCAGATCAAGTCGAGACTCAAAGTAGGACTTTAAACAAAGTTTAATTCATTGTATATATAACAGATGAAAAGCTGTACACATGAAATACTGTACAAACATGAGTTCTGGGTTAAGCCCCTGAGAGGGAGGATGACGTACAGATAAAGAGTGATGAAGGGGCTTCTGGCCCTGTCTCTGCACTCGTGTTATTAAAAGCTTAAGCGCTTATCACACACAGGCCTGACCTTTGACACTGACTTACCAGAACCGTCTCTACATGTAATAGACGATTCATAAGTACACATGCTCATGAGATGACTTTACATAATGTACTTTGAAGACTGTCATGCCTACTGCAAATCAGTGGGCTCAATCAGTGAAATAACTAAGCACTTCTTGGAATTGAAATTATGAAGTGAACTAGAGGAAATCTTGAGGCAGAAACACACAGACACACATAAACATACTTGAACACCCACTACCATGAATGTATTCATAAGCTAAACATATCCAGAAACTCTGACACCTTGCTATCAGGCATTTTTGTGAGATTATAAAGGTATAAACAGTTTTGATTTGTACTTGGTTTAACTCAGATTATGTTGTCTAAGTATAGGAGTATTATCAGTCGACAAGTTAACAGTTTTATAGAAAAAAATTAAAAAATATTTTTTGCTCTCCCAATAAAACATGCACCTGTTTGACAAAAGGCAGACAAACATCAAATTTATCAAATGAAGTGACCACCTACGAACACTGCCAAGCACATTTTTTCTTCAGACAATATACAGGATCTAGTTTATATTCAATGTTTCACACAAAACATATATTTTATATAATTCTACTCACCAAATGACAAAAAAGGGTTTGGACGAAACAACATGTTCAATCAAAAAACAATTTGTAATTATCACATCTTTTAAAAACAGTTTTTCTAAATTGAAGAAATCTGTCAACCAGTCTGAGAGTGAGTGAATGCACTTCTAAATGATTCTATGGAAAAGTTTTCCTCCAGACCACACATAGTGTAAAGTCTTCACTTTTCTTTTCACTGAGACCTGATTCTGCATGTCTGCAGGTTTGAGTCCTTTAATGTGTATGTATTTACCTTTTTGGGGTGTTTATTGATGTTGTCTGGGTCCAGTAGGTAGATGTGGTCTTTGGCTCCCAGCAGTAATCTGCTTTTTTCTTCATCCAATAGGACTGTCTGAAACCGCAGTCCCTCGCTGGAACCCACAAACGGCACCACACTTCGAGAATGAATCAGCTCTGAAAAAGTCAAATGAGGGTGAATACATATATGAAAGCACATAGCATGTACTATATGCACAAACATACTAAATAACTTGTGTATCAGAACAGTGACTTGTGCAAGCATATAAGAGCTTTATGTGTGAATATGTGCACAGGTGTGCATTTTTCTAAGCATTGCAGTGTAGCAATAAATTGGAAATTGTATCATTGCACAGCTATTGTTCTTTCTTCCAAATCTCTCACTCTTCTAATATACTGAGAGGCACCATTACCTTTACAGTCCATATTATCTACAGTAACAATAGCTTTGGGGCTATCTGTCATCTATGTGTTCAGATTCCATTCTGATAAGGTTTCATCCTCTCTGTAACATCAGCCCATCTACTAATCCTCCT
Organism: Carassius auratus; assembly: GCF_003368295.1. Lineage (NCBI taxonomy): Eukaryota > Metazoa > Chordata > Actinopteri > Cypriniformes > Cyprinidae > Carassius > Carassius auratus. The sequence goes on from NW_020524189.1 coordinate 549,093, forward strand.
TCCTCTAGCCCTTACTTCACCTGCTGAACATGAACCAAAAGGCTCTGAGCTGTCGGAGAATTCAGCTGGAATCAGCTACTCGTTCCACCTATCAATTCTCACGTCGAACAATGGAAGATTAGCTTGATGGTTCATTTGCAGTAGGTTTCATATTCCATTTCTCCTCTCTGAGGGAGCAATGACATATTCTGTTATTCTCACTGAAGAATTGGTATGTACAAGCGGAACTCTCTAGATACATAATTCTTGAGATATTTTTGAAACACGTAATTGCATTTGACCAAAGCACGCAGTTTTAGTAGACTTGGATATAATCCTAACATTTCTCCACCCAGTTGTTATGCTCTGCATGCACACATAAATAACCATCTGCCAGCAGCCTCAAAGCAAGAAAACCTGGCAGTGTGCACTTAAACACTATAGAAAGCAGGTTTGTAGATTTTTTTTTTTCTGATATTCTTTTACTTATATTTGAATTCAGAATTTCACATATACATATCATTCCTTATTCATTCTTTCCATCTCTCATTTCAGCTACCTTCCTACATGTCTGACATGTCTGCACATCGTCTAAACATCCACGTTAGGGTCGGGTCATGGGGTGTCAGAATCTGAGTTTAGAGCATCAACAAGCTGAATAAATCCTAGGACTTAACTATTAATTCTCTGGGGTGCAGGGTCGAGGATGGGTCATTTCGGATCAGTATTTATAAGACAAAAAAATCCTCTTCAAAATAAAACCCCATTCATGCTAATGCCTGACTAGCTGACGATAATCTACTCTGCAAACAGTTTTAGGTCAGAGCCCTGCTGAAAGATTCCTGCTTTGAAATTAGGTCTAGAGAGATTTATCTGGAGTTCTGGAGTATTATCTTGACCCCTCATGGGAATAAATTCTCACTTTCTTTCATAGCAGTAGTCTGTAAATTACAGCTAGACAACGTTTTTTGAGGATATTTAAAATGTGCATTGACAAATTCATTAGAAAGATTGAATTCTCTTTCCTAAGTAATACCGGAGACAATATAATGAGGAGAAGATGGATCTCATGTCTTAAAAGGGATAAAGTTCAAACCTATATGATTTCTTCTATATGGAAGGAGACATTTTGCAGAATGTTTAAGCTGCTTGTTTCCATTCAACAGAAGGAGATGGAAACCAATGTTTGTCAAGCTCCAAAAAGGACAAAAAATGAAAACTAATCAAAGTAAAAGTAAAACTCAAATATGCATATTTAAGTCATTATTCAACAAATATATGTCTTACAGCTGTGTTCACCATTCACTTTCATTGTATGAATAAGGAAATCGTAGATATTTTTGTATAAATAGTTGACATATCCTTGTAATTTCCCTGTTTTGAAATATTTTGAAACATAAGCTTGCATGGCAAAACAGTTTAATAATATTCCAGTTCAAGTACCAAGAGGCTATACTTCCATGACTAGAAGGAACATTGCCAAGGCTCCAAAGAGAATTTCAAGTTTGCAGCATAATGCTACACTTCTGTGGTTTGCTGACCGTAGTGGGTTAATAATTGTTTTTTATGAGAAATGCAGACTCCTTGTGGAAACATAAAGAAAGTATTGTCCATTCAGTTCAATATACATTGTGCTGTACAGCTCAATCTTTACAGAGCAAGCTATTTCAGCCCTACAGGTACATCATTTATCTTCAGGCAACAGCAAAGCATAAAGATCGATGAGTGAAATACAAACCTATGAAGCAATGGACAATCTTAGGGGTTGACAAATCAAGGTATAATCAGTTATTTGCCAGGAACTGGACCACACATTTAAAGCTAATGTCACAGAGCAAGACTTATTTTAAGATTTCTCACATGGTAAAGGATTATACTCTTAGGTGTAAAAAAATATCCTGCCTGTGGTTTGGGAAGAGAGCCAAACTAGTGGAAACTAGTGTAACTCTGTGTAAAGTACATTAGGAAGACTCGTAGCCATATTTATGACCTGCTTGTTTTACATCTGTTTAGGGAGCCATACAGTTCATTGTATACTATACTGTGAGTTCTTAAATTGCTGTTTTCCTATTGCAAAACAAGGATTTGTGTTTACATGGTTCACGTTAATATCTATACCATCATGCATGTACACTTTATGTCAAACAAAAGAATATATACCATTCATAAAACAATCAATAACCTTCACTCAAGACCCCTGGGCTGAAGGAGACTGTCTTTAATAGAAATATTTACACAACCTGAAGATAATATTTTGATGCGTTTCACTGGACATTATCAGCTAGGAGTGATGTTAGCGACAAGCAAGAATATTGTTTACTTGACTCCAGAGAACATTATGAGATGTACTATATCTAACACAGATCAGATGTTCCCCTTTTAGCCTTCCTTTAAGGGAAAAACAAGAGTAACTTACTGCTGCTCGTCCTTGAGGTGTGCGCGCAGGCCTGCATTCTTCTATATAATGACACACTCTGTTTTAAAGGACTGCAGTGATACAGATATTGTGCAATGTTTTTATGAGACCATCTGCCCAGATGATGGATTGTAAAAGACTGTACTTCTGCATCCTCTCCAACAGGACCAAACATGGAGCGGAACAGCAAGTTTTAAGATCAAACAGACCCACTCAGTGCAGCTTTAAGGATTAGAAAATCTTGTAAAAAAGCCCAAAAGGAACCTATATATTATACATAAATGTATAGGATTTTGTTTGTTGTTTTTTCCTTAACTAGTATTTATTAAATTTTAGATTTCTGCTTTAAGAAAATGAAAAGAATGGCAATGGGTTAAGAAAAAGAAAAATCAAGAAAATCTCTTCAAGAGCTGGGTCACTGCATGCACAAATCATAATCAAAGTCAGGCAGCTGTCTGTTCTCCCCTCTCTTTTACATCATTCTCGTTCTCGCCAAGCACAGCGGCTAAAATATGGCAAACTGACACACAGCATGTCGGATTTTTATGCTACAGAAACTGAAAATAAACAGACGCCCCTGCACAGTCACTCATATTTTTATTGGGGTGAGTTTCCTGACATGGATGAAGGTCTGGTTCAGTAGTGCTGGCATGCTGTGTGTCAGTTTTTAAGGATCTATAACTTTTATTTCCCTCAGTGGCATAAAACAAACACTGCATTCACTTCCTTCCACAAATCGAGGCAGGGATTGAACACAGAAGAGAATGGAAGAGAGAGAAAGAAAAGAAACAAATTAAGAAAAATACTTTTATCACTTCTTAAAAAAAAAAAAAAACATTAATATCTAAAGTATATTTTGTCACTTGTCAGCGCTATCAAAAACATGTTCTGGAACAAACTGGTATCTAATCAAAGTTGCTACTGCTGTTGTAAAGCTTGTGTAGTTTTATCATACGTGTAGGTCATTTAATAATCCATGTCTAATTAAGTAAGGATACGTTGTTACTTTTAACAGTTGTTTCTTTTAAGCCTCACTCATTTTATATCAACATACATGTATCTTACCCTGAACTCGTGCCCATAGTATTCACAGCATGTGTGTGTGTGTGTGTGTGTGTGTGTGTGTGTGTGTGTGTGTGTGTGTGTGTGTGTGTGTGTGTGTGTGTGTGTGTGTGTGTGTGTGTTTGAGCGTGTAGCACTGCTACGATGTTGTCAGGATAACTCCAGTGATAATCTAAAATGTGCTGTGCTTGTGGGATCACTGTTGCGAACAGAGTTAACGCCTTATTGACTTATCAAACCTTTGAAGCCACAGCTGCAGTCGAGCGATCACACACAACCACAGGTAGAGGGAGGGAGGGTGATCACAGCATGGACCAGTGGTTAGCAAATACAGCAAGAGATGCAGACAGTTACAGTGAGGTACTGGGTAAAATCCCAGACCTTAGCAGTCATGGCCTTGTTTAACCTCTCATTATGAAATGGTCATTTTGTCCTAAAACTTCTGACGCAGCAAAATACACAGCACAACTCTATAAACAAACAAATGCAGGTGTACTGTACATGTAATGCATATTTACTGATCCAGATTTTTACATGTGAGATGTAGGGGTGGGTGATATGATCCAAATCTTAAATAGAGATATGATTAATTTTATCTCATGAAAAAAAATATATATCATGACATAATTATTGGGTTGGAACGATTTGAAAATGTAAAATACAATTAAAATGTTACAATTCTTATCTATATAGAAGGCATTTATCAAAAGTTTAAGAACAAAAGTGGCAGATTACTGGGGACATTTGGGGCTGCATAATTGAAAAAATTATGTAGCACATTACTTATATACACTCAGTCAGTCAGAAATGCATTCTAAATATAGACCTGATACAACTGAGTTGTAAAACTCTCCTCACTTCCCTACATGTGCTTCAAAATGTATCCTTTCAAAATGACAAATGCCCAAGCAGATGTTTAAAATAAATACAAGGAAATTTAGCAAAACACTAAAGATTTAATAGATCATCTTAGAAAGAAATCATCTGCACAGAGCAACAGACAAACATTACCTTTGTAGCTGAGTTTAACTCTTGGCATGCTCTCCTTCATAGACTTCACCTCTGGCAGATAAAAGAAGAGCATCACGAATGTACACCACCAGAAACTGGAGAACCACCCCATCTGGAGACACTGGTGTCTGCTCCTCTGTCTCTGTTTGTCTGGTTCCTCGGCAGACTTCATGATGGGAGAGGAGCGTTCTGCTGCTGTGGACCTGTGATGGAGTGGACAGTTAGAAGGAGTCATCTAAGGGAGTGGTTGAGCATCACTGTGGGAGGTTTATGTATGTGTGTGTTTGAGGTCTTGTTAAATCCCAAGCTAAAGTTCAGCTGCTTTACTAGGGACTCTTTCAGGCATGTCTATGCATTTTAGCAGCTCTGGATCAGCTGCTGCTCTATTCAAGTCCTTTCTTTTGTCCACCAACATGCATTCTTTCTTCCTCTCTTTCTAAATCTGTTTGTCTCTAAACAAAAGGTCAGCTTAATGAGGGCAGACACTTTCAGCCTTATTTCAAATGCATTTCTTTTATTTTCTCACACCATCCTTCATCTGCCCTGTCTCCGTCTGCCTTTATCTCTTCTTCAACAAACAGTTTTCTAAATACTAGGGCGACAATCATGTCTGAATCTGCTTCATTAGATTGGCAAGAAATTGTGGGAGAGAGTGAGAAAACTGTAGTATGTCTTTTTAATCATAGTAGGCTTCCTTCAGCAGGGAATATTAGAACAAGGATTCACACACTCCAAAGTAAGGGCTCTCAAAACAGTCCTATGATTTTGAATAAAGGAACAAGGGAAAGGATGAATGAAAAAGAGGAATGAAGGGACTTATACTATGTTGTCAAACATCCAACTAGGGAATTTACATGGATCATTACCAGTGTTGCTTTAAGGGACATGAATTGACTTCTCAGTGAGGGTTTGAGCGTGCTGACAGTGTGCTGGGCTTTGGCATGCTGACAGTAAAATCCTCCCTGAGAAGTTTCGTCTCTAAATTCATCTTTTAAAGCCCTTTTTCCCCCCAAAGCAATCAATTTTGGAACAAATTCACCATTACTGACAATAAAATTCAAGAGAATTACTGTAAGACTTCAAATCACTTACTGACCAACGTTGCTTTTATTATGCAGTATATCTCTAAATATTGTGAGGACTATGACTGTTCAGTGCAATAAACAGTTATATACTCTAAAAACCATTGGGTTATTTGATTATACACAATTTGAGTTGATAATCATTTATAATCAATAACCAAACTGTGCTGGGTTGGAAATGTTTTCAGTGCTTATTACAGGTTTCCTATATGTTTGCTAGTGGCACTCAAAGGAGAACTATTTTATTTGGTGGAAGAAAAAATGAGCAAATAACTGTTCAAACTGATTCAATAAGGTATTCAAAATTCATTCAGCAGTGTTCACTGATGTCATGAACTGACACAAAGGTAGAAAATCCAAATGCAGTAGTTTATTGAAGGGGTAATCCACAAACATAACCCAAAGGCAAGCAAAGGTCATACACAAACAGGCAATCCAAAGCAACAACAGAGCAAGGGGATAAGAAAAACAGATTAATCCAGAAAACAATCAGAAAAAAAAGACCAGGAACAAGACAAGGGAGAACCAGGATACGCCAGGTTCACACATGCTCTGTATTTGCAGTGTGTATGCAGTCCATGTGGTGCAGAAGCTGCATTCAATGTAATTTCAATGACCTACTGCAACCCAAACACATCTACTAAGCTAAACAGTACATAAACAGAGTTTATCTAGCTTTTAAACATTTGTAAAAGACATACATGTATATTGTCAATAAGGAATGTTTCTCTAATACTGAACATTTACCAACAGCAGACAATCCTATCTCTAACTCTAACTTAAAGATAAGTCAGATTTGTATGTTTATTTAAAGAACAAGGCAACATCACAGATAGCTTTGATCATGATGGATGATACTGCATTCATGAAATGTAGAGCAGATTTAAAGGGGTTGAGAAAGCTATCTCAGAGAGCACAAGGATATCAGCACAGGGGTTCTTGGGTAATGCATGAGGCTTGTAAGTTCATATCAAAAAATAGAACTTCTTTCAAAAGTGTATATATATATATATATATATATATATATATATATATATATATATATATATATATATATATATATATATATATATATATATATATATAAAATAAAAATAAAATTATTATTATTATTTTTTTTTTTTTTTATTCCTCCTACACAAAGACACTTTTTTTATGTTTTCTTCCTCCTCCACAAAGACACATTTTTCTTCTCCTTTGACATTTCAGCAAACATCTCCTGGACGGCTTCTTACACATACCACAGAAATTGTTCACGACATTATTTAATCTTTCAGCTTTACAAAAGGTCAGTCCAAGTTCATTATTATGAGCTCAGGTTACATATTTTTGTTATCCCTGGCAGGGGTCAATCTTCTCGCTGTGGTCATAGTCGGGTGTAAGGGTTACCCCTACCTCTGTGTAAATAATGTTCATAATATAAGCACACACAGACACCAAGGCCATGTTATGTTTTCATAATCATAACATACAATGAAAATTTGTCATCATTGCATTATGAGTAATTTGTATCATGTTCAAAGTGATGGTTGGACTCAGTAAGCCCAAAATGTAAAAAAAACTATATCCTATCATTTGACCCTCATATTTTTCTGTCTTTTATTTTATATAACCCAGTCACATTATATCATACCCACATCTTAGAATTGCAGCTCCCATGGCTTCAAGCTTTTGTTCAATAAGACTGAACAATTTGAAAGCTCAAAAAAAAGTATTGTTATAAGAAGCAGAAATATGGTTTTGTTGCTGCCAGACAAAAAAGGTCTGATTGAAATGAGTCTAAATTAGATTGGCAGTTTTAATTTATAATTTCACATGACTCTCATTGTACTCTAATGACCGAAGTTGACTTATAAATAAAGCAAAAGTTATGTATACTAAGTGTAAGAAAAAACAGAAACTTAGTCTAATTAGTAGATGCTGTTTGTTATAAATAAAAACAAACAGAATTTCTTTACAAGACTGTAAGTGCAAATAGTGAGAGATGCTACTCACACATTGTGTAAATGCTTTTGTTTGGGGCTTTTTTTTGTCCCAGTGGTCTTGGACTTCATACTGACACCGACTGGTGCAAAAGTAAATGTTTTACTATTCATATTTCTATTATGATTGAAAACAGTTGTACTGTAGTAGTAACAGCTGTGATCATGTGACCTTGACATTGCACTAGTCCTACAAAGAAGCCTATTTTAGAAGACTGACTGGGAAAATCAGTTCAAATTATAACTATGCTAAGTATTTTTAGTGAATAAATAAATGTAATGACATTTCGACGGTATGCATTTACTCACTCAGACTGATATAAAAAGGTGTCCAGTTATATTCCGGTCATAACTCCACAAAAATCTGTGTATACGTGATACTGTGACCTGGTAATATATCCCATCTCAATACCTATAATGAAAACTTTGTAAAATATGATTTCCCCTATTAGTTAATACATTATATTTGCCTCGGGGCATTACTGAATGACTGACAGCTTAAATTTGCAGTGAAAGGAAAAGAAGGCCTTTACTTGAACTTGCTGAATAGTTTTCATGTGACATTTTGGACAGTCCTTCGGCCTCGAACTAAATGCCCAATCACACAGCACGAAAGCAGACACATAGGCGGTGTCATTACGATTCAGTCTAAAATTTAATTTCTAATCCTCAACAACTGTTTCCTGCAGTCTGTAAGTTTGACTTAAGGCGACCGCAAATATCACCGCATTGTTAGACGGGAAAAAGTACAGTAAAAAAAATATGTTCTGCAAACTTTTAAAAGGGTGAAACTCTGTATTTAGTCCTGCCTGTCTGAGCCAAGTCCATGTTTAATGATATGTTTTTAATACCCTTCTCATCTTTAAAGGAGGAAACGTTTTAGCTTTCATACCTGCACTTAGCTGAGAGAGAGAGCCAGGTGCATATCTAATGACAGAGAGCAAAAAGAGAGCGGTGAAGAAATTCCTCTCTGCCAACATTCCCGATCCTCATTATATGCCTGGAATACCTGACACTCTGTCTGTCTGTCTGTCTGTGAGTGACAGGTTTAGGGAATTATGGGTAATTCAATACGTCCTGAGAGGAACCTCCATAGCCGTAATGGAGAGCAGACAAAGTGCTCAGCTAATGTCTCCTGTCGATTAGCTGTGTTTGGAGTGAGCGCATTAAAATCCGCACTGTTCGAACATACAGGTGAAGAGGGGGCAGATGGTGTAAGCTTAAGGCCGTGTGAAGGTAGGATAAAGATGAGGTGTTTGACATTGTTCTGTGTTTTTATCAAGGTTGTTCAAGTGTGTAGTGCCGCTGACAGGAGCCCTTTGAGGGAGACAAGGCTGAACGCAACATGTCAGTCAATCATTTTAAGATACAAACATTCACACACTTAGTGAAAAACAGGAACTCAGGTAACACCATTTAGAGGTGTGGTCTGAACAAAGGTCTGCTTTTCTTTTGGAACAGAACTGTGACAAAAAACAGAATACATAAAGATTTCACAACTGCAAAACTATACTTACATTGCATTCAGGCTAACAATTTTTCCTAACATGTGTTCCCTGGGATTCGAACCCCCAACCCCCTATCACAATGCTCTACCACTTGAACTACAGGAACACTAATGGAAGTTGCTGTGTTTTCTTGCCTTGTAAATTTGTTTCAGCTCATGATATGTTTCAGCAAAGAAGTAAACTCTAAACTTACTCTGAAACTGAGCTTTGAGTTCTGAGTTTCTTCAACTAGCTTAGAGTAACAGGCCACTACTGAAGTGGCTCCCTAAATGATACTTTAAATAGTGAGGTGTGCCATTCATTTTCTAAACAATCAGATGATTTTCATATGGTGGATGATTAAAAAGAGATTTACACTGAAGAGCAACACTGAGAAACCAAAATAAAATAGACATGGTTCAACCACACCCTAGCAACCACCTGGCAATGCCACAGCAACCACTTAGAACACTGTGTCAACCATGTGGCAATCATCCTATCATGATAGATACTTGTGCACAACAAACACCACTTCTTCTTCAAAAAACTAAAACATTACATACCTTTTTTTAGTTTCTTTCCTGCACTTTATTTTCTTTCTGCCTTCTAAATGAGACAAGAAAACTGAGATAAAAAAATTTAAAAAAAATTCTAGGTTGGTTTGTCTTACTGGCTCATATACTGCTGATGTAGTGAGGAGAGACAGTGAGGTGGGGCAGACGAAGAGAAAATGTATGACAGAGAGAGACATAAGACTATATAATCAGTTGCACTTCTGTGTTAGAGCCTTTTAACACCAAGGCGGCACTATGCTCCACTGGACATATTAAAAACACTTAGGACAAGGACTCATACACACACACACACACACACACACACACACACACACACACAAACACAGCAACAGAATCCATCACTCTTGAAATCCAGCTCCCCACCTTCTCTGGTATCATGTTTTCCTCTCCAAATATATGTCAGAGGTCCAGTTTGCTGAATTAAGCAATGCAAAACCTTTTATTGAGAACACAGGTACAACTATACTTGCCGGCATGTGTGCCTATCCATGCGAATTAAATAAAAACAACTACACTCATGTTATACCATTAAAGTTTATTTATTTATTTATTTTTTTCAATACAGATACATTAACTGCTAATATTTATTTGAATCAATCCTTAATAAAACACACACACACACACACACACACACATAGTGTGTAAAGTGTGTATACGACATCTGTGGCTTATGACTGAGACTTTCTCTTGGTCTCACCCCATAAAGCCATGGGTGTGAGAGTGAGAGTTTCCATAAAGTCTGTGTGCATCACAGAGAGGTATTATCCTGCCCATTAACACAGGGCAAATGCTGCTGGGAGAGAAAGAGCCCCCTCTACTCCACTCAAGTACTATGTTCTGGCTTGCTTTCAGCCTCTTACTCTTCTGAAGAAGAACAGAGTCAACAGTTAATGCCAATCCCAGCTCAGCTGTTGGCGCAGATGTGTGAGGAGGACCAGAGGGAGACTGAGAATCTCCCATCTTTCATTTCTTGACAAGACACCACAGACACACTTTACTCCCATTTAACATTCCGCACCAGCAAATCTGGCCCGCCGTTTGAAAATAAACCTTATCTGCTTTCATAACCTTATTAATCTTTTCCTTAATTTAAAGTTGCTTTTGAGGCCTTCAATATGCTAGAAAGCTGATACAAATGAGCAGATTTATGCATTTAAAACTTGTAAATAAAACCTACTGTACTCACATGAGGTAAATGTTCTCTAGAATAAGATTGAACTGTGCCAAATGACACCCTAAGCCTCTTTGGTCATCTTCTGAATCCATACTTTGGTGACATAATGCCACATAGACTGTCGGGCAGTAGCCTGTCCTAAAAACTGAATAAATATGCACTTTTCTGAAACTTAATAATATTACATCTTACTCCCATCACAAGTCTCTAGTCCTCTAATACTACCTGGCTCTGACTAGAAATTCCAAAATTTAATCGTGATTCAAAGCTGTGAAGAAAACCTAAGACAATTTGCTATTAAATAAAACTGCAATGGCCATATTGTGTGTGTGTGTATATATATATATATATATATATATATATATATATATATATATATATATATATATATATATATATATATATATACAGTATTGTTCAAAATAATAGCAGTACAATGTGACTAACCAGAATAATCAAGGTTTTTCGTATATTTTTTTATTGCTACGTGGCAAACAAGTTACCAGTAGGTTCAGTAGATTCTCAGAAAACAAATGAGACCCAGCATTCATGATATGCACGCTCTTAAGGCTGTGCAATTGGGCAATTAGTTGAATTAGTTGAAAGGGGTGTGTTAAAAAAAATAGCAGTGTGGCATTCAATCACTGAGGTCATCAATTTTGTGAAGAAACAGGTGTGAATCAGCTGGCCCCTATTTAAGGATGAAGCCAACACTTGTTGAACATGCATTTGAAAGCTGAGGAAAATGGGTCGTTCAAGACATTGTTCAGAAGAACAGCGTACTTTGATTAAAAAGTTGATTAGAGAGGGGAAAACCTATAAAGAGGTGCAAAAAATGATAGGCTGTTCAGCTAAAATGATCTCCAATGCCTTAAAATGGAGAGCAAAACCAGAGAGACGTGGAAGAAAACGGAAGACAACCATCAAAATGGATAGAAGAATAACCAGAATGGCAAAGGCTCAGCCAATGATCACCTCCAGGATGATCAAAGACAGTCTGGAGTTACCTGTAAGTACTGTGACAGTTAGAAGACGTCTGTGTGAAGCTAATCTATTTTCAAGAATCCCCCGCAAAGTCCCTCTGTTAAAAAAAAGGCATGTGCAGAAGAGGTTACAATTTGCCAAAGAACACATCAACTGGCCTAAAGAGAAATGGAGGAACATTTTGTGGACTGATGAGAGTAAAATTGTTCTTTTTGGGTCCAAGGGCCACAGGCAGTATGTGAGACGACCCCCAAACTCTGAATTCAAGCCACAGTACACAGTGAAGACAGTGAAGCATGGAGGTGCAAGCATCATGATATGGGCATGTTTCTCCTACTATGGTGTTGGGCCTATTTATCGCATACCAGGGATCATGGATCAGTTTGCATATGTTAAAATACTTGAAGAGGTCATGTTGCCCTATGCTGAAGAGGACATGCCCTTGAAATGGTTGTTTCAACAAGACAATGACCCAATCACACTAGTAAACGGGCAAAGTCTTGGTTCCAAACCAACAAAATTAATGTTATGGAGTGGCCAGCCCAATCTCCAGACCTTAATCCAATTGAGAACTTGTGGGGTGATATCAAAAATGCTGTTTCTGAAGCAAAACCAAGAAATGTGAATGAATTGTGGAATGTTGTTAAAGAATCATGGAGTGGAATAACAGCTGAGAGGTGCCACAAGTTGGTTGACTCCATGCCACACAGATGTCAAGCAGTTTTAAAAAACTGTGGTCATACAACTAAATATTAGTTTAGTGATTCACAGGATTGCTAAATCCCAGAAAAAAAAATGTTTGTACAAAATAGTTTTGAGTTTGTACAGTCAAAGGTAGACACTGCTATTTTTTTGAACACACCCCTTTCAACTAATTGCCCAATTGCACAGCCTTAAGAGCGTGCATATCATGAATGCTGGGTCTTGTTTGTTTTCTGAGAATCTACTGAACCTACTGGTAACTTGTTTGCCACGTAGCAATAAAAAATATACTAAAAACCTTGATTATTCTGGTTAGTCACATTGTACTGCTATTATTTTGAACAATACTGTATATATACATACACACACACACACACACACACACACACACACACACACACACACACACACACTACATACATTGTGTATACGGTAGAATAAAAAAGAATCAGCCCCCTTTTTCACATTTTGTTGCTTTGCAGCCTGAAATTATGACAGACACAGTTTTTGTTTTATCCAGCTGTATTTACTCAGTGCAACTTATAACATCCAAGTGAAAGATATAACACCAACATGTCAGAAAAAGAAAACTTTATTACTTAGTTGGAAAAAGGATCACCCGCTTGCCTCAGCACTTTGTTGAAATTCCTTTTGATTTAATTACAGCCTTTAGTCTGTTGGGGTACGTCTCTACTAACTTTACACATCTAGACTTTGCAATATTTGCCCACTCTTCTTTACAGAACTGCTCAAGTTCAGTTAAATTTGATGGCGACCATTTGTGGATGCAGTCTTCAAGTCATTCCACAGATTTCCAATGGGATTTAAGTCTTGGCTCTGACTTGGGCCACGCAAGGCATGCTTTTTCTACTTCAACCACTCTGTGGCTAGTTGAGCTGTGTGCTGTGGGTCATTGTCATGTTGGAAGGTTAACCTTTTTCACACTGACAACTTTCTGGCAGAGGGCAGCAGATTGTCTTAAGGAATTTGACTGTATTTTGCCCCATCCATTTTTCCTTCTATGCTGACAAGTGATCCAGTCCCTGCTGCACAGAAACACCCCTATAACAGGATATTTCCACCTCCATGCTTTACTGGAGGAATGCTGTTATTTGGATGGTGAGATGTATTGGATTTCCGAAAGACATATAATTTGGTGTTGAGGCCAAATAATTAAATTTTAGTCTTATCTGTCTCAGAATCTTCAAGGTTTGTTTTGGCAAAGCTCAGTCTCAGTCAGACTGCAAGGGGCCTTTCTTGAGGAGTGACGTTTTTCTTGCAACCCTCCCATACAAGCCACATTTGTGGAGAATGTGATATGGTGGTCACATTCACACAATGACCACTCTTTATCATTAATTCCCACAACTGCTTCTTGGTCGCCCTCTGACCAGTTTCCTCCTGGCTCTTTTATCCAGTCTGGAGCAACGTCCTGATCCACAGAGGGTCTGTGTTGTACCAAATACCTTCCACTTATTAATAACAGATTTAACTTTGCTTCTAGGCATTGATAAAGCCTTTGGATTTTTTTGCATCCATCTCCCAGACTTGTGCCTGTCCACAACTTTATACTGGAGATCTTTTGACAGTGCCTTGTCACCCACAGTTGATTGTTTGCTTCAGTTGCAAGACCAAGGACAATAATGCTCCAGGAAAGCTGTTCTCATGCTGAGCTAATCAAAATGTGCACGGCGGATCACAGTTGAAAGTCAAATGGCTTGTTGTGCCATTGAGAAGGTGATTAGCTACACCTGATTGAGTTTAAAAGTCATTTTTAGGAGGGGGAGTGATACTTTTTCCAACTCAGTGATTCTGTTTTTTATTGATGTTTTTCTGACATGTTGGTGTTATATCTTTTACTAAATACAGTATCCTATACAGCTGGATAAAACAAAAACTGTGTCCGTCTCCATTTCATGCTGCAAAGCAACAAATATTATTTAAAAGGGGACTGATTCTTTCTTTTTTTTACCCTCGGTGTGTGTGTGTGGGGGGGGGGTGTATGTATAAATTAAAATATGTAAAAAAAACATACAAACACACACACACATAGGCTTATATGTATGTATATGTATACACACACACGTATCTATAGTCAATGTACATAAAATATTATAAATTGTAATAAAAATGTTGATATAGATGCGTGCTTTTGTAAAGATGACGTTATACGATGACTCCATGTAATTGTTAAAGTCAAATATTTGCTTTAAACTAACTTGCCAGTGAGGTCTTATTTATTAATGCGCAGCTGCGATTGAAATCTTTTGAAATGTAACATGTTTCGTATCACATACAAATCTGAGAAGAATAAAGAAGAGAAAACGGGAGAGCCATGCATGATCAATTACCTCAAACAACATCTCTGCAAATATTTATCCTCATGAGAGCAGCAATTACTTTTACACACTGAAGTCTGTATCGCCCGCAACAGACATGCCACTGTTTAACGCTGGTGTATCTTTATTATGGATGTGATAATAATCTAGCCTAATGTTATAATACTATATAACTATCGAAGAATTGTTGCTATCGATTATAGACCGTAATAATTAAAAGATACAATCTCTGTCCTTTATCCTCTTAGTGATGAACCCTAAAACTTACTCAAAATATTTGAACTGGTGAAAGTTGACACTGATGACATTTTAAACGTATCTGTTCAATAGCCACCAATGAAATGCAATAAAATACTGAAATATTAATAATAAAAGGATACCTGTGAGAGTTAGTGTCTGTCGTTATTTTCTGAAAGTCTGGGGCGCAGTTTGACACTTCAAGATCCGTTATTATCCAAAGTCATGCTTGAAATGTCTGCAAGTGTCCACTGTTCCTAAACTAAGCTCTCTTCGACTTAGTGAGGGGAGACACATAAACCGAAAACAAATAAAGACTAAAGAACGGTTCTCTGAGTCAGACTGGACTGTGAATTTGGCTGAGGTCTCCGCGTCTGTGGCGCTCGTGGCTGCTGGCTCGAGCTGAGAGCGCCAATTAGCGCCGCGTGCAGTGAGGGGAGGGGAGCGCGAGAGAGCAGCGCACGCTTCATCCTATTCACACTTTTTTTCCCACGACTTGGAGATACTGTCGTTTGTTCTGAGAATTTTATTTTATTTTATTTTGGAAGAACTATTAATATTGTGAAATAATAATAATAAACTATTTCTATAATGAAGAAATTATTCTATTTTAATAGAACGCTGACTGAACGAGATATTTTTTTTTTCCTTAAGTGAAAATAATGAAAGGCTAAGGTGTTGAAGTCGGATTAGATCGATGAATCGCGACCACTGCGAGAAGTCTCGATTGATGTAGGCTATAAAGAAGCACTGCTCTTAAGTTTATGATGTATAATATCTATTATAATGTAGCCTATATACTATGAGAATACTTTTTATTTGGTTGGCTGTCAGTTAATGGCTATCTTTAACTGTTTGGTTATCAACATGATCTTTAGAATATCACTTTTTGTGCCCAACAGACAAAAGAAAATCACATGTTTGGAAAAATTATAAATGATGACAGAATTATCAATTTTGGGTGAGTAACATTTTACCCTTAAGAATTTACTTTACTGATGTAGAAAATTAATGGGAAGAATCATTCGGTATCCAGTGCCATAGAAAAAGTGGTGGCTACTGCATTTTACATTCAAGGTTTGGTTGAGGTCTCAATATGCTTAATTTCTCTCTGGCTGCCAATGTCATTAATTATAGTTAATGTCATTCATTTTTGCAGTGACTTGCATAGTTCTTTATGAATGCTGACACATTCAATGCATTCAGAAGCCTGTTACTGTACAGAATGTATTGTACAATTCAGTCATTGTATGAGCCTTTGGCCGGCAAGACTGCCAGAGTGAGAGAGAGCACTGAGAAATGGCATACTTCAATTGATGTGATTTTTCACTTCCACATTTAGAGTAGCATGAGGTTGAAAATGAGCTCTGCTATACTTTTCCCTCCCCATGAATTCATCAAGACACACTGCACTCTAAGAGCTTCAGAATGTGAATCTAAACTCAGCTGCCCTTCTGGGTACATTAATCAAATCATAGGCCTTTTTGCTAGGGACTGTAACATGCAGTTGTATTATCTGGCAAAATATAGTGTAAGCAACTGAAATATTGTGATTAATCTGGAAGCTCCTAAAAACCAAGGGCAGTGTTGAATGATTACTGACCTTTTTGGGATGTGTTTTGGATAAAATGCAGGACAGTCTGTGTAAAAACAAATGGGTGTTGTTGAGAAAAGTGGCTTGCTGTCCCACAACGCTGCCCAAATACGTAAGAAGTGGAATATTTCCCTGGAAAGAACTTGTGTGTGTTGTCTATAAGTGTATATCTGGGTGTGAGAGTGTGTGTGTGTTTTGCTAGAAACATTATTCATGCAAATGTACAAACCCATGCAAATGCATGGCCAATGAGTGTGCGAGCACAATGGTAACAGACCTTTGAATTCAGGGAGACAATGTCATTTTAGTAATATTTTTATTTGTAATCTTTTCTTTCTTTCTATTTCATTTTCAGTCTAATTTTAGTTAGAATTTAGACAAATGTTGTATTGTATTTATTCTTTTTTAAGTTTTTGTTCATTTTTAATTATGACCATAAAGTTTTAATACATCAATTAAAATAAAAAAATGGAGAAATGTTTGAGGTGTTTGAAACCTTTCCATTGGACAAAAGGCTCTTAAAAAGGTTCTTCAGAATCTTACAATGTTCTTAACTCAAAGTAAAAAATATATATTTTCTGTGAAAACCATATTTTGCAAGAGTGTAAACGGAAATGTCCATATTCACATTTGTATATTTGCATAGAATATGATTTGAGCCTTAGTCTTTAAATGTGTAATCTAGGAAGTGCAGTAATTCTTTTTTCGAATACAGATATAAAACAGTCTTCATTTTCCAACAGCAAGCCAATTCAGCTTCCATCTATCCCTGTCATATAGCTGTAAGAATGTTGTGAGAAATCTGTGAGTAATTTCTGAAGTAATCTGTAGTAGAGATCAACTGCGCTGAGGGCACAGAGCCAACACACTACACCAAGGGACCTTTTAGTTCCCGTTCCCCACACAGAGCAACTTATTAGTGCAAAGAGAGAGAGAGAGAGTGATTAGACAATCATGCCATTAGTGCAGTCTATGAGCCAGGCCTCTGGCTGAGCACTCCCACAATTCAATGGGCCATGCTATCCAGGCTTATCAACGATAAGGACAGGTATCAATAATGAAATTACGCCAGTAGCTTGAAAAATGGGGGGGGGTTATCAACCATGAAGTTTCACTGAGGGTTTGGGAATGGGTGGTAAAACATGCCACACTTGGATATTCTGTATATAAAAGAAGCAACACAGACATTTTCCTTAAAAGAGAGTAAAAATGATAAATAATAGAAGAATTAATACTGTAACTAGTAATATAAATCTAGCAATGTCTAAATAATGGCAATATATATATATATATTGCATCACAAGAAGGCTTATGAATATATATACACTAAGATGGAAGTGCAGATTAGTTGGGAATGTGAGTGAATTTATCAGCATTATAGAAGTCATTATTATTTCCAAAATTGTTTTTTTATATATATATCTTAATCTTAATAATTAAAGTTTTCTATATTCTGAACCGTTTTAAGAATTTTTCCCATGAAAGGACATGTGAATGATATTTGTGTGCTTGTGCATATGAGGGGGTCATTTCATAGTGTGAATAAAGACATTTTGATGTCTCTCATTTCACATCACACAGACTTAGGGTGAAAGTATGTGCTTTTTTTACCTAAATTCTCAATTTCTAAATTGCCTCAAATGTCTGGGTTTTGACTGTTTTCCTATTATTTTTCTGTCTTGCTGAAAAGGAGTTTGACCAATAGACTTACAGTATTGTACTTAATCGAACAGTTGTTGGTGTGAGAAGGTGAGATCTACAGAAAACAGTTATAACAAAGAAAAACGTACATAAAATGTATGAGGACTGCACAGAACTTAATAGGAAAACAAAGTCCACACCCAGACATTTTAGGTAATTTAGAAATCTCGGCCCTGATGTGTCCTGGAAAAAAATAAAAAGATGTATGGTCACATACCGTACAGTATGAGTCCGTCAGAAATACATGGGCATACATTAGCACACATTCCTCCTCATACTCCCCATTATATTGAAGGGGGTTTTCGGCATTCTTCACAACCGGGCCATTAAAAGCACTCCATCCATCCAGAAGCAAAATTTATGCCCTGCATTAATTCTCACCGACAACCATCAGAACAATTTCACATCTTGATCAGAACATTAAAGTTTCTTTGTTTTATTTTGCCGGTTCAGATCCCCTACAAGTTGTCCCCTCGTCTGCAGCCCTTCCACTAAAAATAATCACTGCTTTGACAAAGCAGGCAGAAAGATGCCCTGATATCTGCTGTCTGCTGTTCACGTTTTTTCCGATGTACAGTATGCAATCGAGCACAGGTTGTTTTCAAACCAGGCCTGAGTGAATTCTCTGTAAATAAACAGTGTGGCAGTCTACATAGTTTCACTCTTCCAGAGGTAAACACTAAATCCATTTAACCACAATTGCACTGAAAACATGTAATCAGCCAAGCAAAGTTTTCTCTCATTCTGTGATGTGTTTATTTACCCCTCACTTTTTCACGACTGGCAAGCGTCCATGCATAGTATTATTTATTACTTTTCTTCTTGACCAGACAGCTGGATTCCCTGATGCAGCTGAGGTGTTTTGTTTTCCCCAGCGGCAGAAATCTGAATCATACGACACATAAACACACCCATATACAGTATATACTGTAGTACAGTGACATTCAAAGGTGTGTCTGCTCTGGTTGACATCATGCTAGAAAAGATAAACAACTGAAATGCATCTATGTGAGTGTTTATCTTTGAATAGATGACGACACACAAAAGTAACGTAATGCATATGTGTTTTAACACCAACTTAAGAGGTCTGGCGAAAAAATAAATCTGAATTCCACAAACCAGCTATGTTTTTTTTGTTTACAGTGTGTCATACACTATTATCCACATACTTCAGCGATGACATGTTGACATCTGGCAGGAAACCAGTTTCCTCTGAGCTTCCATTCCTGAAATCGAAACGTAAACACTGTGAACATTTCAATATGAACGCAAAGTCTTCCGAAGTCAAATAATCTGGACTATCCACATTGATTTTACAGTATAAATCTATATTACTACTCTCTGCCAACAGCTGTCTCATTTGTTCCATTCTTTATTTCTCCTAAGGAATATTAAATCTAAGACCAAGCTGATGAAACATAACGGCAAACTCGGAGTCTCCTGAGAACAACCTGTGAGCAAAATATTTTCTTTTGTCTATTTGCAGCTTTGAAAAAAATAAAATGCAACTTGAGCTGAATAAATCAAGTACTTGAGTGGGGGTTGAGAGATTTTTATAAAGACCCGGTGTGAGATGTCTGTGCATGTGGAGCAAAACTGATATGATTTTTTAAGAAAAAAAGACAGAAAAGGAGAACTGAGGAGGACGGAATGGAGAAAAAGGGGACAGCAGAAGGGAGATTATATGCTTCTGACCTGCAGGGGATGTTCGGGAAATAGTTTCAGAGAAAATTTGTTTCAAGTGTAATGTCAGCCAGCTGGTGGACACACTCTTGCTTGTGCCTCGATAATGGGGAAGCATTTGTATGTGTGCATATATGTGTTTTAGGCACTAAAGGATGTAAGGTGTTCTGAGTAATGGTGCAGGTGTTAAAAATGTATTTGGCTTTACATCACTTTGACCTACAACAACCGTACACCAGCTTTCATGTGACACATGTGTAAAAGCTCAAAACGAATGCCTTAACACTAATAACAGTATGTTAACAAGAAAGGAGATGAGCTGCATGCAATATATCATATATGGGCAAACTATTCCATGCTTCACATGGAAATGATTAACCAGATCCTGAAAGTAAAATACTGGCTTTGATACTTTATATTTGTGCTTGGAAAGGTCAATATAAACTATAAAAGTCCTTCTTCCCACGGTTCCACAGTCACAATCCACAAACATCAGGGTGTTCACCTTCCCTTCCCATCTTTTTCCCCTCTCTCTCAAGCTCCAATTCCACCCGTGCCTTGGGCTTTTCCACTTTGGCATGAAACCCAGTGGACACCTTTCCTTGTGAATCATATCAAAGCCATTTGCAACGATTGAATTACCCTGTCAGCTGAAAGTATCCATTTTCATTTGCAAAAAAAACCCGAGGTGATGTGTCAGCAGTGGTATTCCACTGAAAATAACACACTTAACTCTGTCTTCTTACTAATTATGTGTGTGTTTGTGTGACTCATAATGGCAATCATATTATGTCTGCACCTCCATTTAATTACTGTAGTTTGAATATCCCCAGCCTCTTCAAATCAGAATAATGAGACAACACCTGGGTCATTCCTACTTGGTGCAGTACCTTTTGACCTCTTTAATCTTTCATAATGAACATGGTGTGTTTGTGATATAATTTAGGGAGGCATTTATATAAGGCTTTTCGAAATATATGGTCATATATCAGGTCAGACACTTAAAATGTATTAATGACAATTAGATTATTTACATAATGGCAAGACAAATAGCACACAAACCTAGCAGAATAAAAAAATAATGTTAGTCATTCTAAGTGATGATTATTAGCTGAAATGTGGGTGATTTGGAAACAAAATCACTATTAATCATGGGATTGGACGGGACTGGAAAAATTTCAGTGGGAGTGGGCTGGACTGGGAATCATAATAACGCTTTGATCCCCAACTTTATACACAAATATAGCCTACTTTTTAAATAAATAAACTATAAACTGTAGGCTTATATTTAAATTTTGAACTCAATTCCACATGCCATGTCTTTTTATGCTCTCCTCCTGTTTGCTTTGGTGTGGCTGGTTAAGTGAATGATGGTCTATGTGCTAATACAGTAGCCTACCTCGGGCAAGACATCCAAAAGCCCACCTATCATTCATAGACCTAAAATGTAGCTTTTCATCTAAAAGGTTTATGTAGTAACAATACATGGCCGCTAAATCTAATCTTAAACTACAGAAATGTGTGCTATTGAAGTGTGTGTGGAAACTGAACAGCAGCGCAGGCTCACAGCTGAACAGATGGAGGCACCGGTTGTCTCACTTGCTCTTAAAATACTCCGTCATTTTTGGTCATACAGATCAAAGTAATAAATCTTTCGATTCTGTATACGTTTATTTGTGTGCTCAGAATAACAATGAAACGTTGTGCTTCTTATCAAAGCAAACAACTTGTGGTTTCTGCTGTCTCGGTCATGTGAACTTGAGCGAGAAACTTCCTCTGAAAAATTTCGGCTGCATCCGAAGACTGAAAAATGCTGCCTTCGGGATTTAAAATGCATCTCTATGTTATGTTAATTGATATTGTGAATAATATAAATATATATATATATATATATATATATATATATATATATATATAAAAATTCCAGATTTTTGGTTTGGTGATAAAGCCATTTGGTTGATGTCCTTCAGTCTTTTTTCTTGTTTAATTGGCAGCTCAGCTGTGCAGACGCAGTGAGACTGCAGTGGCAGTCGGTCAAAGTCCCACAGCTTGTGACAGAGAGGAAACAAGGGTGAGAAGAAGCATGGGATCGGCACTTCCTGCCTAGTGACTGACAAACACCACTGGGCTTTGTTCTTCTCCCTCTGGTACTTACCGTCTGCTGGCCTTTCTTTGGCCTGGGTGTTGCTATGATGGACAGATAGCCATATAAAAGAGGGGAAGCTAAAGCAAAGATGACAAATCTAAGTCAAAGAATTCTGGAAAGTAAAACTGAAACCAGTCTAGAGTGGTGTCTGGTCAGGCTTGTGCTCAGCTGATGATATAGCTACAAATAGAGATACAGATAAGAAAATAACTTTTTTTGCGGTGTACCATATACAAGTTAAGCAACAAGGCGAATTGAGTCAAGTTTCAGCACTAAACAGTGGCTGCAGGGCAAGATAGCGGAAGAGAAGTGTTAGTTACACAAGGAAGAATGGTCAGAGAGTTCAGAAAGTGAGTGTGAATAAAAGTATAAACTGTTAGACACAATTCATGCTTTGTAAAACCTTCAATACTTTCCATACGATTGTCTCATTTCTGAACTCTCTCAAAACAATACTCCTCCAATCAAAAAGATGTCACGTTCTTCTTCCTCTTGATAATCCTCTGTGATCTACAGGATGAGAGTTGCACCCTACATTTAAAAACTAAGGATATTTTCACATCAAAATCCATTGTATTGGCAAGGATTTGGAGTACACATACATTTTTCATTGCAAACACAGTTTTTGCCTAAAGCAAGATGTCATTGGCCGGTATTTTGATTTGGAGTGATTTCAGCACTGAGCCTTCATATCGTAGTCAGCTCTACTAATAATTTAGCAAGATAACAACATTCTGACTCAGCCCACTGACCAACCTCTCTCTCTTTTTCTTTCTTTCTTTCTTTGGAATACGTGTTGATACTATACTCTTTCGTCTGCAAATATTGACATCAATGGTTCTGAAAGGGAGTTTGAAGCATACTGTAGTATATTAAGGGTTTGTATGCAATGCCTGTGGTACAGTCGAACAGCTTTATGCTTCTCTCACCTTATCGGACATCTGCACTCTAGTGGGAAACTGCACAGGACCCCACAGGCTGTCAATATTGCTGCCTGCTGGTAAAATACATTTATCAGATCTGAAACCAGATCTGTAAGTATGAGTGTGATAACCCACTCACTGTGTTTTCTTTCTTAAAATAATATCAAAATGTCACTGATCCGGCAGGTAAATCTCAGGCGTTTATTTATGTATGAAGCAAGAACATTACTGAAATACAGATGAGATTTCTAAGTAACAATCTGTAAAAACAGAACAAGTTTCATATGACCAGTTGATAATGCCACTGAAAAAAAAAATGGTGTAGAAACAATTTTCACTCAATAAATGCTAGTAAATTTAACAAACAATTACAAACAAATGGCAAGTAACACACTTAAGCATGACATTTTGAAAAACTGAAATAGTATATACTTGTAAAATGTCCTCAAATAATCTGTTTATTTACAACTTCAAACAAGTTTTATACAGAGAAGGCTACTGTTAGATGTATTATTTATTTATTTAAATCAAATGTAATCTTTTTTATCACTTTATAAAATATTAATTGCATTTTTAACTTATTTATTTGTATTTATTGCGTATTTAAATCGAATAATAATACAAAAAAAAATATATATATATATGTATATATATATATATATATATATATATATATATATATATATATATATATATATATATATATATATATATATATATATGCATGTGTGTGTGTGTGTGTTCCACATTCCTCACATGAATCAGTTGGATTTAGAGCTGTATCCTGTGAGAGGCTCTAATGGCGGTAGTTTGTAATTGTGCTCAGTGGAGTGGGGAGAACTGTTCAGCGATAAACTGTCTGTTCCTGGTTAAGTAAACTCAACAGGTCAGGGGGGAATTGTTGTAGAGATGACCCTTTATATTCAGTCTGACCAGAAATTGCCATTAAAGACTGAAATGGTTGTGCACTTCTGTCTATGTGTGCATGTAAATATATGCATAAGTATGCAGTCGTGCAGTTATGTGGCTCATGTCCCATTTAGTATTTTTACAACCCCAGTTTAGCCAGATTTTATAGTGAATGACAGTCAGCCAAGGGACTTATGCCGAGCTTTAGATCTTTAGGTCTTTATTTAAATTAATAATTAATGAAATTTGTCAAATTAACTACATTTGTCTACATTTATTGCAAATTATGGTGGAAAATATGTTGTTTAACATTACATTCACTGATTATTTCTTGCTATATGTATAATAATACTGGGATCTAGATGAGTTTGTTTCTTCAACGGATCAGATTTGGAGAAATTTAGCATTACGTCACATGCTAGTCGTATTGTGGTCTAATGGTTAGAGAGTCAGACTCCCAATCAAAGGGTTGTGAGTTTGAGTCTTGGGCCGGCAGGAATTGTGGGTGGGGGGAGTGCATGTACAGTTCTCTGCAAATAAATCACAATTGAATATACCTTAGCATTTAGCTGCTGTACTGAAAGGATACAAAACAAAGTACTAATTCCAGAACAATTCAAAGTCATCAGCAGCGTGGGAGCAGAGGTGGTGTGTTTGTTTGTCCCCAGGGAGGTCATTACTGAAAGGCTGGTTTAGTAAAGGTGTGTGTTAACACTCTCAGTGCCATACATTTGGAGGACTGGCTGATTACAGGCACAGAAGGTGTGGTGTATGTCAGGCCTACTGACTGCTAACACACATAAAACACTTTTCAACATCAATTAGGAAATAATTCATGCATTGTGCATCTGTGAAAAATAAAACAGTTAAAAAGTGTCTCAATAATGGCATTTCCAGGCAAATACAATGAAAGGGTCTCTAGTCCTGTGTGTGTGTGTGTGTGTGTGTGTGTGTGTGTGTGTGTGTGTAAAGATTATGTGGTTTAAATTGGTGCCACATTTAGTCTAAAAGTCTGGCACAAACACAACGTTGTTATCTGCCTCATTACAGAAAGATATTACCACCGTTAAAGTTTCCTTTCACATGCAGGGCTCTAATTACCACATACACAGCGTTTACATTTAACATATCTCTTGCTAAGTTCATTGTATGTGCTGTTGAGAGTCACGTGGACAGTATACAAAGGCAAAAAAAATTATGTTTGCTAAAATTTTGGTTTACTGTGTTTCTTATACCTCAGTAATAGTTCAGCAATTCATTTAATCATTGGCTATTAAAGAATAAAAATGTAACTACAAGTGCCAATGGAGGTTGGATAGATAGATAGACTGCATAAAGAGCTGGGGGTGTACACTTTTGGAAAGGATGATGATGATTATATTTTTCTTATTTTGTTTAAATATAGTATTATATATATATATATATATATATATATATATATATATATATATATATATATATATATATATATATATTTTTTTTTTTTTTTTTTTTTTTTTTTTTTTTTAGTTCTCAGAAGCTAAATAAAATATTCC
The DNA here is from genome assembly GCF_003368295.1 of Carassius auratus. Lineage (NCBI taxonomy): Eukaryota > Metazoa > Chordata > Actinopteri > Cypriniformes > Cyprinidae > Carassius > Carassius auratus. The sequence goes on from NW_020524189.1 coordinate 574,614, forward strand.
CGGAAACAAAATATGTTAAATTTACCCTGATTATCCGATTAAAAAAATGTACACCCTCTGGCTCTTAATGCATCAAGTTGAAATCTGGAATATCAGTAAATGTTTTCACCTTTTGTAATAACTGCGAATGAGTCACTCAGTTGTCCTGAGTTTGAAAAGATGGATACTCAAAATGATACAGTCACTACAGGAAAGTGGTCAAATATGCAGAAGATGCTGGAAAACCAAAGAATGTGCAGGAGCTGGAGGAATTTTCCAAAAAAACTGCAGGCAGCTGACCTGTTCAGGACACACACAAAAAAAAAAAAAAAAAAAAAAAAAAAACTTGCAGATCATCCAGGTAACAGACCAGTATTAAGATTCAAGGATGTGTAAACTTTTGAACGGGGACATTTTATGTTTGTTTTTTTTTGTTTTTTTGTAAAGTATATGTAAATCTCTAAAATAGCTTATTCAACACATGACTAAATAAAAAAATAACATATACAATTTTCATGATCCCTCTTATTTTGTTAAAATTATTAAAAGTTTGCATATACTGCAAGGAGTATGTAAAAATAAAGTGCAACCAAATATGCCATTATTGCTTATTTACCTTTGCCAATGAACATTTGAGTGTGATTTGGATTGGTTTTATTAAAAATGGTTGCCTAATAACACATTCTGTGTGAAACAGACTGGTCTTGTTTTTGGTCTGTTTTTTTCAGTTTGAACTTATATGATAATGATACCAATGATAACCCCAGCAGTCCCACAGTAAATCTCCCCAAACTAATCAGACCAGTACTACCAACTAACCCACATTTAATACCTCTCTCTGTGGCACCAGTCATAATCAAAGCCTTTTTTAAATTAAAAACTGTTGGAATTCCACATGCCGTTAAGACTATGAAACTGTTATTAATGCTTGATTTTGAATTGATTTAAATGTATATGAAAAGACAGACAGAGAGAAAGATGAACAAAATGACAGATACAGTATAATGACAGATATATAGAACTGAGTTGTAAATATTTATACATATTGGTTGTCTCTTTAATCATTTATATTCTTATAAATATTTTGACAGTTATATGGATTACTTTCCCTTTGTAAAATTAATCAAATCTGTTGGCAGTTGGTGTCTCCATTGTGTCTTGCTGCCTCCATCAGTTTTACAGATTTGCCACAAATTTGAATGTTCCTCCTTTTACCCCTAGACCATTTTAAGAGGTTCATAACAACTAGATAGAAAAATAGATAGACTGAGTTAAAGTTTATCCCCTCGAAAATGTATCTCTCTGTAATCAAAGTGAAAATGTGTCAATCAATCAGTGTTTCTATTCATTTCCACCATCTTTTGGAACATCTCATTGATCACATCACACACACTTCCTGTCCTGCTGTTTTCAAGCTATTGTATCCTCAAGGCTCTTCATGCTAATGTCCGCTGTGTGTGTGCAGAGAGAGAAAGAGGTTAAAGAGAGAGGTGAGGGGTCACAGGAAGCCCCAGAGTGCTTCGTTAAGAGGAACAGAGTGGGTTAAGCTCAGTGCACCTGTGAAGAGTGAACCCAGGGGAGAGAGAGTTCAGAGAAGACACACACACAGAGAGAGAGAGAGAGTACTGTGCATCCTGAGGCGTTTCCCTAGAAAACAGCAATTATTCAACCATATTACTCTTTGCTTAAATTATATGTTAAATGCATGCTTCTATATGTGAACACACTATGATTATATCAAAGGTTTTGGATAAAGAAAAGATGTAAATACTGAAATGTGTATTCTGCAAATATAAAGGATCCAATAAGTACCAAAAAGGCTTTTACAGCCTTTTTAAGAATGTTATAAAGAAGTTTCCATTTTCAAAACCTAAAATATTTATGTGGTCAAATTGAAATAAAAAAATTGAAAGTTTAAGTCGGAAATATTTAAGTTCAATAAATAAACTTAAATATATTAGGTTACACCAATAAAACAGTAGAAAAGAAACAATTCCAGTTAGCACTTTTTGTGCCGCAAATTAGTACGAACATTATTTAAGTGCATGTGATCTGTCTAATAATATTTTAATAATAAGTAATTTAATGTTTCAATGATGTTTCAATAAAGATGATTATCAGCGTAACAATTTTGAGTGAAAACTGAAAATTAAAAAAAATGACATTTATTTATATATAATTTACATATAATTTTAACAAGTAATTGTGCTTCAGTCTGATTAGCAACCAAGAAACAATACAGAATCGTACATGTTTTCTTATTCATCTTAGACCATATCATTTCACTTAGAATTTTTGAAAATCGTAAAATTTTATTCACTTAATATTTTATATTTTTGCTTTTTAGTTTTCATTGTGGTCTCAGAGTTTCATATCTCAAAAAAAAAAAAAAAAAAAAAAAAGAACTTCATGAAAGTCATAAAGGCAGGACATGACATCCAGTGACCCATACTGACATTAATATTATAATTCGTTAAAAGAGCCTATTTGTAGAATGACCCCTCATTGCTGTGGGTTACCCAAGGGCATCCTCCACTTACCCTTCAGGCAAGATCTGACAGGTCAACAGTCTAATTGGTCAATATTTCTTCCGTGCTGCATTAAAACCAGCATCAGCTGCCCAGAGCAGTACAGAGTCTGCTGTCATCCTCAGTTTGTCACAGCTGTATGTGAACCTAAACTAGATCACATCCACAAAGGACCACCACCATAAAGGGCCACTGTAACCATTATAAAGAAAAAGTTGAAAAGATAAACTTTAAGATCATGCAGTAAAGTTTTAAACTGCCCGGTAAATTGTCAAATAAATAAATGTATTTATTTATTCATAATCAAAATGTAAAAAAAATATATATATTTTTTTTAGTATAAAATATTAGCTAATAAATAAATGAATTTATTAAATAGATTTATTGATAATATACGCGATACACACACTTTTGGAAAAGATTTAAATTAAAACACTTACTTAATTATAATTAATAATAAATACATTTAATATTTAAAGTCCTACTCATACTACAATGATTACTGAAAATTGTTAATTAATTAATTAATTTAATAAACAAAGAAATGTATTTATAAAGAAATCAGATTAACAATATATTTACAAATTATTTTAATTTTAAACTTAATTATAATTATTAATAAATGTATTTTAACTGCATAGTCCTACTGTCATAAATGCATAGTCCTACTGTCATACTAAAATTCATAGTAAATAAACAACTACATAAATAAACTGTCAGTGTAAATTATGATAATGAACATAGAAATGGACAAATATTCAAGTTTAATGAACAGATTTTATTTTAAAAATTATAATTTTAATAAAAATAGTTCATGGTAGAGTTTGCTTAATTTGAGTGTGTGTGTGTGTCTTGACCGATTGTTCCACATAAGAAAGAAAATATGGGTTTCAACTGACGTGAGGGTGGAAAATAATTTTTGGTGAACTATTCTTTTAAAAGTGTCTGCAGATTTTATTTCTTAGGCATGTTTTTATGATTCTGTGCTTGCGTTTGAGGAATGTTGGTTTGTTAGCAGTCATCCAGATCACGCCTGTCCACATCATCTCAGATCATTATATCTGGCAAAGGTCCCAAGCAGTCCGTCACTACAGCTCAGACTGCATGACCTAATGTCTGCACTTCTCTTTGCAATAGTTGCCAAGCATATTTCGATCTTCCAAAGGGATACTTTAAACCCAATCATCAATCTTACTCGAGGGAAAACCTTGTGTCTGTAGCTCCCAGCAGACATCAGAAGGAAACCTATGTCACTGCCCAACAGGACAAATGCTTCCCGTTCAAGCACTGATGGGATACTTCGGCAAGGCAAATTCAATTCCCCTCCCTGTCACTGGAGATCTGCTCTACTGGTTTCATAATCAATCATATTTGGATGATCTATCCTTTTTCATCTGATTAACTTCCTGTGAGTGTTGCAGTGGTCTCTGGAACCGATTACAATAATTATGCATACGCAGAGGAGTCAGGTGTGATACATCACACCTGTCCACAGGACAACGTAATATTAAATGTTTATTCAACCTCTTTAGTCTCTGGATATCAAAACGTGTTTTAAAGAGAGAGACCTGGCCACCAAAACTGCTTAAAAACAATACATCAAAACAATTATGAACAATTAAGAATTAAGATGAATGTGTTTCAACGGAAACTAGGCAGCAAAGGGTCAATGTCTTAACAGCTGGTGTAAAACAGTTAGACCCTGCTGGCAGATACTGTAACATTTTGAAAAAGTTTCTTATGCTCACTAAAGCAGCATTTATTTGATAAAAAATACAATAAAATCTTAAAATATGATTACAATTTAAAACAACTGTTCTCTATTTGTATATATTTTAAAATTATATTTATTCCTGTGATGGCAAAGCTGAATTTTCAGCATCATTACTTCAGTCTTCAGTGTCACGTCATCCTTCAGAAATCATTCTAATATGCTAATAATTTGCTGCTCAGAAACATTTCTTAAGAAACATATTATTAAACATTGATAAGAAACATATCAATGCTGAAAACAGTTGTGCTGCTTAATATTTTTATGATTTTTGTTTTCTTTGATTAATAGAAAGTTCAGAATTTATTTGAAATAGATATATTTTATAACATCAAATGTCTTTACCGTCACCTTTGATTAATTAAATGCATCCTTGCCAAATAGTTATTTATCAAAATAAAACTAATCTCAAATTTTTGAACGTTAATGCATATTTGTATATACAGTACTTTACTTATACTTTCTATGCCTAAAATAAAAACTGGACCTACTGTAAACCTCACTCTCAATCTCTCGACCAAATTATCAATACAGGGTTTTAAAGAAACTTGATTTCAGTTTTTTATGGTTTAAATTCCAAATATTTATGGATATGTGTTTGAAATGAAAATAGACTAATGCTAAATCACTTTTGCAATTAAGTCAATTATCATTCTTTACCATGCAAAAATTAGACGTATTAATCAACAATACTATCAATACACAATGCTATCACTGCCTGTGGAAAATATAGACAGTGAATAGAAGTTTGTACAATTTTATCGATCATGGCAGCAGTTATTCATCAAATTATGGAGAAGAATATTACAACTGGGCGTATACTGTATCCAGACACAAACACATTTGGGTTGAGCTGATTCAGATACCAGAATGGACAGTCTCAGTAAATTACAAACAATATCTCAGTAATTTGCTCCATCCTCTACAATCTATCCATCTAAAATGACTATGCAGTACAAAATCAACTCATGATGTGCAACTAAACAAAATGTATAGTTGGTGATTTGTCAACTGTCTCTCTTCTCTTATTTCTGCACTCCTCAATGAAACTCAATCATTATGACCAAACAATCACGCACATGTCTCATTGCTGAAGTCCTCACAAACCCTTCCTGTTTGAAATATTCATAGGAAACACACCTCCGGCTTTCTATTACTCACATATCCATATTGAAGCAATCTTGTAAAGCAAGAGCAGTAAAGTAAATGAAAGCATGTGTGCATTCACCTACTGTATCCCATCAGCCGACATCTGTGATATTGTTTAACCTGAGCCCTTTTTTTAAAACCCTGTCTCAAAGAGGAGACAAAAACCAACTGCCAGCCTCTCAGAGTGAAACAGACTGAGAGAGAGTAGCAGGTTTGGCGTTTGAAGTGTTGATGCAGTTGTTACAGCTCTGGTGGTCTTAGACTGGCTGGCTGGATGGTTAGACAGATAAACCCACCTTTGTGAGCACAGGAAGTGACTGAAGACTTTCCACTGAGCGTTCAGGCCTCTTTCCTCCTCATGACCACAACTTCTTGTTGTCCATGCGGCAGCTTTTTAGCCACACTCTAAAGGTGATGGCTAGCAAAAGCAAAGATCTGACTAAGAACATAGCCAAATAAATACAATTTGTAGAAGTTTAAGAACTGATCACTGTAAAACAATATCAATTGTTCACTAATCTGAATATTTTGGACCATAGATATAATATATTGTGATCATGGCCATATTTATGAGAAAAAAAATAGTATTGCACTGTATTCCAAATCAAATCGGGGGAAAAAAATGTTTTTATCACCATAGATAGATATATAATTATCTAGAACAACCTAGCCACTTCTCAGAATACCTTAGTAACCACCAGATTGCCCTAGCAACCACCTGGAACAATCTAAAACCATTTAGAACAATCTGACAACCATCGGATTGTTCTAAATCTAGAAACCATTGAATATGCCATAGCAACCACCCAACGTGCTGTAGCAACCACCTGGAGAATCATCTAGAGAACAACCCCACAGAACACCTTAACAACCAGCCAACACACCCAAGCAACCGTTGATAACACCATAGCAACCACACAGAGTGCCCTGACCACCAACTGAAACAATCTAAGGACCATTTAAAACATGCTAGCAACCATACAGAACACCATAGGAACCATAGAGGGTGTCCTAGCTACCACCTAGAACTAGGAACCATCTATAATATCCTAGCAACCTTACACAACAATCTAGCAACCATCCAGTGCATCCTTTTCTGATCATTTGAATTCCTCTACCATAAAATGGACATGTTTCAGACATATAAATGACAGACGCTGCATCCAGTCCCTCTATTTGGTGCAAATGTCGCATATAGAACTCTATGATCAGTTGGGTTTGCTTATACACCACAGGAACCAGCCTAGAATGATCACACTGGTTTGATTATATGTGCCAAAAGAATGAAGGACTCACAGGAAAGATTCATTACACAGAAGAAATGATCAACTACTAAAGAATTCCCTGCAATGAAATAGCCAAATTCAGCCAGCTTATGCTAACTACTTTTGCTATGGGTGTGTGTTTATCTTTCAGATAGCAGCAGTGATGCATACTGACAAGGTCACGAGTCATTATCAGTCTGTATCCTGTTTGATGGGTGCCCACACTGATCTCTCTTACCTTTTATCCAACACACTTTCAGTGTGTGTTCTCCTGTTGCTTTTTTCATAGCTTGCCCGGTTGGATGGCACGGTTCATTTAGATGACACATTGTGGCTTCAGAGGCCATGCTGATTGGATGCAAACTACCGCCAGATCAAACAAGGTATATTTGCTTTCTTTCACACACACAATCCAGTTGTCAGTAGGAAAACATGGTCCATCTGCCTCACAAAAGGTAATGCGGCTTCCTCCACTTTCCCATTAGCCTCTGTGTTTCATACGCCAGCACTGACATAATGATAAATCATAGGAGGAAATCAAACACTGTCAGGCCTTTCATAAATAATAAAAACTTGGATGTGAGCGCAATGTGAACAGCCGAACTTTGTTTCCCTGCCAGGTCGGGGAGGGTAAAGAAGCCTCTGTGAGGTGCGACAGTCTCAGCTTTCCTCACACATTCATCACCGCCAAAACAAAGTACAACCAAATCTCAGATAGCATCATTCTAAAATGGTCCATGCTCCACCATCTCTTTAACACTAGTCCTATTCAACTAGTTATATTTGAGTTTGAGATGTGCATGTGTTAGATAACCTGTACAATACTTCATTGCTTCAGCCATGCAAAACCTGCTGCCATAATGTTAGGTAAGGTTGTCATTGGTGGTTGCTATTGTTATCGGGTGTTCTGCATGGTTGCAAGGTCACCCTGGGTGGTTAGTACAGTAGGGTGTACTGTGTACTAAACAGGGAGTGCTATGTGGTTGCTATGTGCTTTTAGTCAAAGTGAAAGTGAAGTGACTTGACCAAGTATGGTGTCCCATACTCAAAATTTGTACTCTGCATTTAACCCATCCATGTGTACACACACAGGTGTGCTGGGTGGTTGCTTGGGTGTTTTACGGTGTTGTGGGTTGCTGTTATGATGTTTAAGGGTGGTTTCTTGCTAGGTCTGTTCTAAATGGTCACTAGGATGTTTTAAGTCATTGCTAGGGATGTACTAGGAGGTTCTTAGGGTGTTCTAAGTGGTTGCTATGGTGCACTAGGTGCTAGAAAGGAAGTGTTACGTGGTTGATAGAGTAGAATGCAATTTTGACAGCGGTTGAAATGGGTACTGCAGTACAAATTCTAAATATTGGTTCTCCCACCACCTCATCCTCAGATTTAATTCTGTAGTTAGCCAAATTGATGACATGCAACAAGAACAAGCACAATGGACAATGGAATGTGAGGATCATTACACTACAAGTTTATGAGTTGATTCAACCGTGTTTTAATATGGCTGGTCTCATGCTGCTTTTTAGATGATACCTAGGCTTTTTAAGTCAGGTAGAATCCACAGTATCGGACCGATTTTATTTGATGACTTCCATGGCTGCAATCCACTATGTTTTTCACCAACTGACAATCCAGGGTGTGGAAATACTATTGGGTGAATTGGCAGTATACGGAATCACACAGGCCAAAATAAAACAAAACAAAAAACAGACATTCTAACATGGATCAAAGTAGAATAATTGGCTGTATGCAAAAGTATGCAAACTTTTGTGAAAATAATGTGTTGTTTTTATGATTTAGTACAGTGAATCAATGCATTCCTGATTTGCAAATCTCAAGTAATGCCAACGTAAGCAATAAAAGTTCAGTGCCGAAGGCTCCCGTTAAGCCATGACCAATCTCTTTTACGCTCTATTAAACGAAAAACTGAATATAACTGACACATCACTCTAGATTTCTAAGCCACAAAAGTCAAACTGAACTATTTAAAGTTTACAGCTGTGCTCTACTCATTATGATAAAAGACAAAAGGTTTTGTTTTAGGGGCTGATAAAAACCACACCTGGAGAAAGTGTGCGTGTTTGTGTGTGTGTGTGTGTGTGTGTGTGTGTGTGTGTGTGTGTGTGTGGCATTAAGCCTACAAAAAGAAAAATCTCTTTGACAGTAAAGCAGCAGGGTTTCAAGCAGTAACACAGCACCGTCCCAATTACTCCAACACACTCGCCAAATCATCTCCACAACTCAAAACATGACATTAGAACACCATTAAAGAGTAAATATTCTTTCACTGCATTATCACTGTCTAAAGATTTCACTTTCTATTTAATCACGACATGATCAACTATCAACAAAAATGTGCACATACAGTACTGTGACAAATGACTTGAATAATAAAACAACAAGGTTTATGTTTTTGTACATGGAAATCTATGTCTATATCTTTCTCACTGGGAAGGTTTTTACATTTAGATCTTAACTGATAATTTGTACTTGCGCCAATATAAACGCCAAGATTCTTCAAAGGATGACGGGTCACTTTAGGGGCCATTTAGCCATAGAAGCAACAACATACACTGAACTATGCTAACTTGAAATTTCTCATTATTAACCAGAAACAGGTGTGCTTGGCAAGAACCAAGGCAATAATTACTATATGTTACTGATTTAATACAAGCATAGCCTAAAAGTAATTTGGACAAAGTTTAAAGAGGGAGAGACAGACTGTAGTCTGCACCTTTTCAAACTCCTGAGATTCAAATCACTATTCTCCATTTATAGAGATGTTTGAACAGCTTGCTAATAAATCAAGCCAATGTGGATGCATTGGAGGAAAAACCTAAATGTGAGTTATGATTCACACTTTCAAAGTTATACAAGATACTGTGGCCTACTAAATATTAAGAAGTTGGTTACCTAGTGGCTGAATCGGTTCTATTCAAATTGGCTTACGTTTCATTTTCTGCAAAAGGAAAAGCATGCATCACAAGAAATTATAAGCTTTGTGCATACTTGCTTTGCACTAATGGCAATTTAGTATTTTTAGAAGCATCTTGGAATAATTTAGCATAATTGTTAGAAGCTGTATACAAAATATATGAATAAAGCAAGGGTTAGTAAGGTTTATATTATATATATATATATATATATATATATATATATATATATATATATATATATATATATATATATACATTTTTTTATTTTATTTTTTTCTATTTTTTTCAGTAAGGATGCATTAAATTGATAAAAAAATATATATTTCTTGAGTACTGAATATATTGTAGAATATTATAAGCATATTATAATGATTTGTAATAATTATATAATGATTATTGTAATAATTATAATTGTATTCAACCAAGAACATCATTTGCAAACAAGTAATTTTTAAAATGAAACTACATTGTCACAAATCTTAAATGTAAATTGTGCACATTGAAAGCCAAACTTTAAAGAAAAATAAAAAGTAATAGAGAGAGTTTGAGAGTGAATGAGAAAAAGGAGAGAGAAAGAGAAAAAAAATGTGCATCAAAAGGAACTGTGAATGGTATACAGAAGGATATGAATCTCCTACGTGTGTTTGATATTGAACTTTAGGATGAACTGCAGGTGTGGAAGAGTTCACAAGCTTTAAATTTACTCTACAACCCACTCTGTATTACAGTACGCAATAAAATACTGTATGCAGTAACATACACTACTGACCCAAGAGAGGACAGTGGACACACCGGCCATTAATATGATAACCATTCACCTTTATCAGCGATCTCATCACCGTTTTACGACATCCGCATCTGGGGGCAGCCGCACAGGCATCTATAAACTTGCAGGGGAAGTGCGGACTTGCAAAGTGAGGCTTTAATGACACTAGCAGTCCTGAATGTCAAGAAAAGGGTTAAAATGTCAGAAGTAGTATGGTAAATCTACAGACGTGAGCACCGTCCCATTCATCTTCCCATGCGACGATGACACCAGACACGCTGCAGTCAGCATTCGCCAGCTCTTTGAGGATTTCAAAAACAAAGGAGCTTACAAATCTCCCAAAGCATCAGTGCGTCGGGGGAAACAAGGTGTGTGTGTGTGTGTGTGTGTGTGTGTGTGTGTGTGTGTGTGTGTGTGTGTGTGTGTGTGTGTGTGTGTGTGTGTGTGTTTGTGTGTAATAGCCGGAAGCAGATGTTCACAGCTGCCTCATCACAAGACCAGAGGAAGCACTCCAGTCAGAGTGAGACTATTCTCAAAGACTTTTAACCCACACATGAGAGGAGTTTGAGTTGCTAGAGGAGAGAAAGATACATGACTGGAATATTAATTCCACATCAGAGACAGAAACAGAGGAGTTAACGTCATTCTGTGCGTCTTTACAAAAAAAAAAACAAATACTTTGTGCACCAGCACAGGTTTTCAGTCATACTGAGATGTATGAGACTAATGTGAATTTATGAGTACAGTAACATTAAAATGAACATATCTGGACATTGCATCAAAAATGTATCAATCAGTCAGTATGTTAGTATGTAACCTCAATGAATGTATGTTTCGGTGCAAGTTTTATTCTGCTTGTGAAGCTACCAAAGACTGCCCTCTAGTGACTTGATGCATCATCCAACAATAGTTTTGGGTGGAAAACAGTCCTGAAAAAGCAGTTTAAAAGGTGGAAAATAAATTCCGTCATCTTCTGCTAACCGTGTGTCACCAAACAATGTTTTTTTTTTCTTCTGTAACACAAAATAAGAAATTTAGCAGAATGTCTAAGTTGCACTTTACCATACAAACAAATGCAGCCTTGGTCAGTAAAACCAAATCTTTCAAAAACAAATTTTACTAACCCCAAAACTGTTGAATATATATATATAGAGAGAGAGAGAGAGAGTGATTCAAGTTGTCATTCAGTGGAAATCACCCAAGTGATTATATATATATATATATATATATATATATATAAACATTTCCTAAGTAACAATCCCTTTAATGTCAACATGAAATTACATATACAACCCATTTGCCCATGTTACTCGTGTAATCAGCTACATATAAGAGTTAAACAAAATATTCAATGAGGAAACAAATTCACTTAATTATGAATACAGTATGCACTGAAAAAGTGTGCATAACAAAAACTGACTTTACGTTGAGTTTAAGAACAAAAAGATACAGGAAGCACATAAATCTGACAAAGAATCATTGAATCATTACAAATATCTTTGGTCAAACTTAGATGACTTTCAGACCGCAGTGTCTATAGTTTTCATCATGTTCTTTCAGTTAACTGCACGCTTCTGAATCTCCACAAATAGTGTGTTACTGTCTCCATGGATATCCACAGAAACCATGTGAATTTGAGGAATGTTTCCCGCTGTGTGGGTCGTAAAAGAGAGTGTTTTCGCATTAACTGTATAGACGGCTGTTTAATGAGGTGCTCTTTCGAGGACAGAGTTGGATTGACAGACAGAAAGAGGGTCCTTGAGCATTTTAAAGCACTATGGTTACAAAACTTTAAATAGGGGAATTGATTTGCAGGCCTCTTTGTATTTTGCATATAAAACTCCAGGCATGACCTCTAGGTGTTGCTGTTGTTCATTTTGTAAGCCTGTACTTCTTAACCCTAATGCTTGCATTAAAGATATTTTAGAAGAAAATGATAAGCTTTATTACAAGCTGAATCTTTCATACCTTTTTGATATCCGAGGATCAAAATGGTTATGATTATGAATTATTTATTATACAGTTAACTGACCTTAGCTAAATATTAGTAGAGATAAAGTGCATCTGACAGGAGAGCGGATATTGCAACTGTTCTCTCCAAAATTAGTGATGTTATCACACTTTCAGTTAGAAAATCAACTAACAGTAATTTCAGCAAAACTGGGACTTCATGAATTTATTAATATAAAAACAAATATTTCTGATTTTCTTTGAATACATGTTGTCACTTGAACAACAGAAACGAAACTGATTAGTTAGTTGTGTGTGTTTGATTCAATGAGAGAGAGAAAAGAACTAGCTCAAAGTTATTTGTTTGAGAATCATACTACACTGGTAATGCAGTATGCTAACTGAACCAGATCATAATACTCATTCTTTAAGGAAACGGACTAGACTTGTTGTGCTTTATGCCTTTGATTCACTGAAAAGAACCAAATACAATTTAATTCATTTGGTTCTCGGATTACAGTTGTTGTGATGTTTGTTTTGATTCACTAAAAATAACAGACTCATAAGAGTCATTCATCAGGGGCATGTTGTTCAAGTTCAAAACGGTGCGCAACGTTTTGCTACGGTTTCCTGGTTGAACGTCATGTTTCCTGGAAACGGCGTGCACCGGTGTGCAACCATAGACAGTAAAAGAAATGGACACAGCGACCCCATTGGAACTCAATTGAGTCAAGTGAAGCCCATTTTTGTGTGTGCAAACTGCCATTGTTAATCTTGCAGAGACGGCGAGCTTGAGCGGGGAGTTCTTTTTCGTGAGTGAGCAGGAGTAAGTATTCTGATTAATTATTTTGTATAGTATTTTAAAATGTAACGCCAGTACGCCATATTAAGTTAATTGCCTGCGAGGTTCTCCTCCTGTCTGTACGGTAATGCGACAGAGAGTCCAGTGGCTATTTTTTACAAAAACTGCTTATACGGGGCCATAATGTAAAATAGAAGGTAATGGAGCCCTTTATACATTGTCATGTATCTTTAGAAATAAATAATGGACAAACAGAGTCTTTAAACGCCTCAGATGTAAAGTTATTCGCTGTCAAAGTGATGCCAAAATGAATGGGAGTCAATGGGAATGCTAAGTAACGCAAGTGAAGTTCTGCTGAAAGATGGCATCCCCCTCCCGACTTCAACTTCCGGTCGAGTTCCTTGCCGCCTGTGTGCAACGGGGTTTGAGATGCGTTTTCTCTTGTTTGGTGGATGTGTCAGAACTGCAGTCCAATCAGCAGCAACATGTATATAAAGCTCGCGGTATTAAAGTGAACTCGCACAATGGCTTCAAGGAAAATAATGTACAAATGTGTTCATTGCAGCTCGGTATACGCAACAACTGAGAATATTAGAAGAAATGTTTGTCGTAAGTTTTATTGTAAAAATATAGGATATCAACATAATGATGTAGTTGTTTATATTTTTAGCTTCATTGCAAGTTTATGACATTTGGTATAGAAATAAACAATGGTAATTAAGTGCTTTTCCTAAAAATGAGAAAGAAAATACAGGGTATTATAAACGTATGAACTACAAATAAAGTCAGTATGTGAGGCTAAATAAATGGCTCCGAAAATTCTCCACAAAGAATGGCCTTCTCAGCTGCCATAGTTGCAACTCTTGCGTCATCAGAACAGTGTGTTCAACGCATCACTGTTTCTGTTTAAAAAACGTTGTGCAACGTTTTGTCGGGGCTGAACGCAGCCCAGGGGTCAGGCTGCTTCACAGTTTACAGTAATATAACAGTATAGAGTACTTTAGTATGATATTCTGTTTGCATAGGCAGAAGATTGCACATGTGAGGACCAAACCCAAATCCAATTCTTTCAGTTTATTTCAAAATGCTGGTCTCCAGTGAAATCCATTTTTACCTCAGTCTAGCTCAAATAGATGTTTTTTAGAACCTTTCATGATGGTTTTATGATGTTTGAGTCTCATACTGGCAGAGATTGTAGGGAGTGAATGTACCGTGCTCTCTCCAACCTTCAATACTGTGTGTGCACGTTGGATAGGATAAATGCAGAGTAACCCAACTCTATATAAGGAAAAAGTTCTAAGTGAGCTTTACTCTGAGCAGAAGTGGCTGTAATCAAGACAAGCTGAAGCTAATTATCCTGTTAATTTAAGGAGAGGACAATTGCTTTTTCTCTAAGGGCTAGTTGGTGTCAAATAAATCTGTTCAGTCTACATAAATAAGTGAATAGTTCAATTAGTACAATTAGTTCACTCATGCTCTTTTAGCAATCACTAGATTTAATCTAAAGGCCCAAAAAGATTCATTCTTACTATTGAGGAAATTAGTAAAGGCATTAATAAAGCTTTCATCAGACTACACACAATTCTGATTTGGTTTTCAAATCTAGTCTTGAGGACTGAGATGTATATACATAAGTTGATATGTTCGTAATATAAGCACCTGCTGTCAGTGTGTTAAAAGAGGAAGGAAAACTAATTTTGCTACTGCTTATGTATATGATACATCTCACTATGTTGATGAACTCATTTTATACATTGAACCGCTGACTTGTTCACTCATTCACCATGCACTACGTATAGTTTGCTGTAAGAAGAATGAAAATTAGTACACTTAAACACTGTCCAGATAATACTACACTACAGTATTGTTCAAAATAATAGCAGTACAATGTGACTAACCAGAATAATCAAGGTTTTTCGTATATTTTTTTATTGCTACGTGGCAAACAAGTTACCAGTAGGTTCAGTAGATTCTCAGAAAACAAATGAGACCCAGCATTCATGATATGCACGCTCTTAAGGCTGTGCAATTGGGCAATTAGTTGAATTAGTTGAAAGGGGTGTGTTCAAAAAAATAGCAGTGTGGCATTCAATCACTGAGGTCATCAATTTTGTGAAGAAACAGGTGTGAATCAGGTGGCCCCTATTTAAGGATGAAGCCAACACTTGTTGAACATGCATTTGAAAGCTGAGGAAAATGGGTCGTTCAAGACATTGTTCAGAAGAACAGTGTACTTTGATTAAAAAGTTGATTAGAGAGGGGAAAACCTACAAAGAGGTGCAAAAAATGATAGGCTGTTCAGCTAAAATGATCTCCAATGCCTTAAAATGGAGAGCAAAACCAGAGAGACGTGGAAGAAAACTGAAGACAACCATCAAAATGGATAGAAGAATAACCAGAATGGCAAAGGCTCAGCCAATGATCACCTCCAGGATGATCAAAGACAGTCTGGAGTTACCTGTAAGTACTGTGACAGTTAGAAGACGTCTGTGTGAAGCTAATCTATTTTCAAGAATCCCCCGCAAAGTCCCTCTGTTAAAAAAAAGGCATATGCAGAAGAGGTTACAATTTGCCAAAGAACACATCAACTGGCCTAAAGAGAAATGGAGGAACATTTTGTGGACTGATGAGAGTAAAATTGTTCTTTTTGGGTCCAAGGGCCACAGGCAGTTTGTGAGACGACCCCCAAACTCTGAATTCAAGCCACAGTACACAGTGAAGACAGTGAAGCATGGAGGTGCAAGCATCATGATATGGGCATGTTTCTCCTACTATGGTGTTGGGCCTATTTATCGCATACCAGGGATCATGGATCAGTTTGCATATGTTAAAATACTTGAAGAGGTCATGTTGCCCTATGCTGAAGAGGACATGCCCTTGAAATGGTTGTTTCAACAAGACAATGACCCAAAACACACTAGTAAACGGGCAAAGTCTTGGTTCCAAACCAACAAAATTAATGTTATGGAGTGGCCAGCCCAATCTCCAGACCTTAATCCAATTGAGAACTTGTGGGGTGATATCAAAAATGCTGTTTCTGAAGCAAAACCAAGAAATGTGAATGAATTGTGGAATGTTGTTAAAGAATCATGGAGTGGAATGACAGCTGAGAGGTGCCACAAGTTGGTTGACTCCATGCCACACAGATATCAAGCAGTTTTAAAAAACTGTGGTCATACAACTAAATATTAGTTTAGTGATTCACAGGATTGCTAAATCCCAGAAAAAAAAAATGTTTGTACAAAATAGTTTTGAGTTTTTACAGTCAAAGGTAGACACTGCTATTTTTTTGAACACACCCCTTTCAACTAATTGCCCAATTGCACAGCCTTAAGAGCGTGCATATCATGAATGCTGGGTCTTGTTTGTTTTCTGACAATCTACTGAACCTACTGGTAACTTGTTTGCCACGTAGCAATAAAAAATATACTAAAAACCTTGATTATTCTGGTTAGTCACATTGTACTGCTATTATTTTGAACAATACTGTATGTTGTGCATTCTAAATGAGGAAGAACTACTTATAATCTGATTTTAAATGGAGCAAAAATAAGCTTGCAGACAGACTACATTCAAATGATATTATAATGCATTTAATAGACATTGTATCCCAACATTTTAATTTTCTTTTTAATGCTACAGTAGTTTCATAATCATATGACATGACTTTTAAAAAAATGGCTTCATATCTCAGCGCTCAGCGCACTCAAATCTGTGCAGCCATGCTGTGCAGCGTTGATTTTTATGAGTTCCATAACTCTCTTCTTCAGTGACAAAGACTATTGCAACAAACATAAGAATAAAAATGCATTCAATTATGCAAGAGAAAAGTCGCTTTGCTGTCATTTCTTGAGGAAATTCTTCATATTCACAGTATATTTTTATATAAGTAAAAAGGGCAGCATTCAAACTGTGCTGTTGTGAGTGGTAATGGTACAATTATTATTAAAAATAATGCCATCTATGGTTCGATGAAGAACCTTTAACATCAGTGGAACCTTTCCCTTTCCACAAGGGTTTTTTTTTTATACTGGAAAGGTTATTTAGATTTTTTTTCCAAAAGGTTCCAAAAGAAGGGTCTCAAAGTGATTCAATAGAAAAAACATTTTGTGTTCCCAAAAGAACCTTTCAGCAAACAACTCTTAAAAGAGTTCTCAAAAGTTTTTTTTCTGATGCGTGAAGAAAATCTAAAGAGCCTTTAGTGGTTCCATGGAAACCATCAATGGCTGTAAAGAACCTTTTATTTTAAGACTGTTCCCACACACACAAACACACTCATACACACACACACACACACACACACATTTTGGTTCTTTTTACTGTAAGATTCTTTTAAAAACCAAAACCCCTTTTGGAATCTTTATTTTTAGGAGTGTACCATACGGAAAAGCATTTAATTGTGTCAGAGCGATCATGTAAGTTCTTACCGGTCTGACATTTCTAATCCCTCTGAGGCTCTGATCAGCCACCAGGCCACTCCAATCCATCTGAAAGTGTTTAATCCACCTCTCTGCACACAAGTTTACTTTCAGATCCTCTTTACGCTGGATCACTAAAGGGGCACATCTATAATTCATTAATGTCTGAACTGGGTAAACATCACCAAGCATTAGTTTAAAATGGATGTATTTGTTTTGGAGAGCTGGGACAAACTTTGCTCACATGATGCTCCACTAATTGCCCCAGTCAGCACTGCGATAAAGTGAATGAAAAAACACCTGCGATGTATCCAAATAGTGTTTCAGTGTGAGAGATTTCAAGATTATGCAAGATATACACTGTTGTTTCCAGCAGGAAATGAGTTGTGTCTGAGTGAGTTAGTGCCTTTTTAAAGGAGTTTCAAGATATCAGTGATCATTCAGTCAGGATGTTCCCCTTCACCATCACCTCTACAGCAGATCCTATTTAGATTAGCAGGAAACAGAAGGCAAGAGTGTGAGATTGACAAGGCCAGGCTGCTTTATCTAATGCCCGTAAAAAACACAGAGCCAGGTGTTTCAGGATATGTTCTCATTGTCCGGTGAAAGAAGAGAAGCTGCAGACCTCCAATTCAAGAGCCAAAGTCAAATGTGGCTCACTGAATTGTACTGTATCGTCTCCAACTTCACTCACCTCAAGTGAACTGTCAAAAAAAAAAAAAGAAAAAAAAAAACTTGCACTATTATTTGATTTGCATTTTAAAGCTGAAGTGTGTGATTTCTGCACAACTAGCATCTCTAAATGGAATAAAAATATAACATTTTTTTCACATTTATATATTTATTTATAATATAATATAATATAATGCCAGTTTTGGAGGTCACTGAAATAATTCACTAAACATTTCTCCCCACTAATTTCTTTTTTTTTCACAATCTCTCAATAATTCACTCTCAAAAAAATGTACAGATGTACACTGCTTACAGAGCTACCAGCTGAAGTACGTATGTCACTTAAATAATTCACAGGTTCTGCTGTAATTCAATTTAGCATCTGGCGAGCATGTAAATGTACATGGAGTACATTTCACAAAAACACTCTTCACAAAATGACTCCTAGTCATATACCCTAATTGTGTCCAACTTCAGTCAATATGCACATTCTTTTTCCACCGAATGAAACGCAGAACTGATCAAAACATCCTTTTTCATGGGGAAATGCAGGAATACATTAAACAGATCTGAGCTTTCGGATGACCAGAGCACTGGATATGCAAGGCATTATTTTCACAGGTGCATCAGATGTTTTGTAGTAATAGTGTGCTTTGGTGTGGACAGAGATAATGCAAAACCAAAAACAACAGAACCTCGTAATGTTAATATGGTCCCAATTGCTGCTATTGAGGACACCTCTAGAGTCCCACACCTGCACAATTTCCAGCTCTACCTGTGTCATCAGATGGCAAAAAAAGAGCTATTTATTTCACAGGTATGAGTGGCTATTCTTCTAAACAAAGACGCTGCATGTATGGCAACAAGAACATAAGCGTCCAGGCTTCACGGACAAGGCAAAACACAACCCTTAAGGGCCTTTCTATTTGAATGGAGAAAAATAGGAAACACAGAGCGCATAATTCGATTACAGAAGGTAAGTGTCCATATTAATTAATGTCCAGATGAGGAACTCTCCTGTTTAGCACATCACAGGCTTGTGTTTCACTGTCACTGTCTGATTAGCCCAGGTAATGAATTAATGTGAGCCCACATTAAAATGGTCTGGGTGCCCAGGTCAGGAATAATGTGTAGACACAATTGAAGAGTGACACACACACTTCAAATTGAGATTTGTATGAATTTCACTGATGTTCTGCCAGGATTTTCTCAAATGAAAAAATAGTTTGAAGTGTTTGCTACAGCTAGAATCACTACTCATTTCATAGAGTCACTAGCTCATACTTTAAGGTTTGAACAAACTAAGCATTAAATCTCAGTGGGTAACTTGTGCTGCACTGTTTGTGCAGTATAGACATCCTATAATAATAAATAAAAATAAAAAATATTAAAAATAATAATAATAATAATATTACAAATGCTAAATATAATGTTAATAATGTTAATTATATAATTTCAAATATAAAACATCTGATTAAACCTTTCAAATTTCATAATATATAATAAAAAATAAAAAATGTCAAGAGACAGAAAAGTCGATTTTCCGACTTAAAACATATTTTTTGCTTAAAAATCTTAAAATGTTTTGTTGTTATTGTTGTTGTTGTTGTTGTTTTTGGACAATATAAATATATCTAAATTTAGAATATATATATAAAACAACTGACATAAAGTAGAGAAATATAACTATAAAATACATAAAATATTTATTTATTTATTTATTATTGCCCATACATTAAATGTTAATTATTTATTTATTTTTAAATCAAACTTTGTGCTAAAACATTTGCAATCAGAATTATGATTTCAGCCTGGTAGATGATAAAATAAGTAAAAAAATCAGACACACAACTATTTGTTATATTTAACAAATAATATCTAACGCCCCCTCATCTAACGAAAGGGTCTATGGACCCTTGCCCTGAAATCACTATGACCTCAAAAATGGCAGAACAGGCCCCTGGTTACCATGGTAAAAAAGAGACACATCAAGATAAGATTGTTTTCATTCTAAATTCACTCTGAAACAGACAAATGTACCTTTTTACTATACAGTCCATCCTAATTATATACAGTCCATCCTAAGCTGATTCCAACTATGCTGCCCGCAGTTGGAATCAGCTTCCAGAAGAGATCAGATGTGCTAAAACACTAGTCACATTTAAATCTAGACTCAAAACGCATCTTTTTAGCTGTGCATTTATTGAATGAGGACTGTGCAATGTCCGAACTGATTGCACTATATTTTCACTGTTTTTTTTTATTATTATTTTGTTATGTAAAATCATTTTATAAATGTTTTTAAATGTTTTAATAATTTTAAAAGTTTTAAAATTGCTTGTTTTATTTTTGTTCTTCATGATTATTTTACTTTCTTTTATGTAAAGCACTGTGAATTACCATTGTGTATGAAATGTGCTATATAAATAAACTTGCCTTGCCTTGCCTTACCTTGCCTAATTCTGTCTCCCTCTATATATAACCACTTGAGAGATGTAGGAACATGTACCAAATTTCCCCATTTCATTATTTTTCCTCTTAAAGTGTTTCACTTATGTATTGATATAAAATATTTTAAATGAACATTTTAGAATTGCATACTATTGTTAACAGAGGTCACAGGTATGCCATGTTTCGGCTGCATTTTTAATGGTATAAATTGTTATTGTGTTATTTATATTATTGGTATGTTGGTACCTATGGAAGGTATTTGTGTTACCAGAATCTTTAATAGTTTCTTCATCAACATCCAATCAAAGACCATATGTGAAACATATGTCTGGGGACAAAAGGTTGTAAAATTTCCCTTTGGCCTTGACTTTCCATTCATCAAGATCCTCGGATTCAAACTGGTCTTCCTCATCAACTCACTTCAGCAGAGACCAACTGGAGCCTTTTCAAACAGGCGAGATGTGCAAGTATCAAACTTAGTCTTATTAATTGATACATTAAGTATCAAATGCACCTTTTGAACTAAGAAACTGATTGTTTCCTTCAGGCTGTAAATCTGCTGAATATCAAACTGTATGATAGCTTCATGTTTTTTATTTCTCATCTCTTTATGCCAACTGTACGCGTGCATGTGTGTGCGTATGTGTATGTTGGACTAGTTTGACTAGAAGTGTTTATGTAGCTAATAAAGTCTTATTTATATCACACTTGAGGTTGTTCATTGTTTGCTCATAACTGAAGTCCCTAATCATGCAGATTTTTGTTACATGCTCTGAGTAGTATTGTACAGTAAAAAAGTTAATTTCCTAAACCAGGAAATCAACGTTCTTAGAATTGACAGACAGTTGACACTTACACTTGACACTTGAGGTCAAGTAAATACAGTAGTTATGATTGATTATTCATATTTCCCCTTTGAGCTGATTCGCTACAAAAATCTGACTGATTAGCAATAACTAGGAGCAGTTATTGTACTTCATATAAATACTTCGAGTACTTACATTTCGGTTGTTTTTAAAACCAGAGGCTGTGCAATGTTGTGGCATCTTGAAACTCACAGTTTTTATTGTAAGTTTGATGACACTGTGTCGATGTGTCTAGAGCGGTTGAATGTGGCGTCTACCTATACATACCTCCAGGTGCTATTGCTAACAACCATCATTGCAACCACTTAGCAATGTGCTAGCAACAACTCAGAACCCTTTTGCAACCCCATAGCAATGCCCTGGTGATCACTGACAGGTTGTTTTCAGGGCAAAGACAGATGTCACCAGATGGTACAATAGTGGAAGTATTTCTCTTGAAACTCTCTCTGCAACTCTGCTTCTAATTAATTTATTGAAAAGAGAATCACATTAGTCTGATTTCACGCCTCCAAGCTGGCTTGTGCTCTATCAGAACAAGGGGAAAAGAAGAGTTCAGGAGGGCAGAACAATGAGCTGGTGTAAAATTAAACAACCATGAAAACAAATTACAAGTACGGCCCATGGAAGAGTAGACAGGGGATTACTTCATTGTAACAATAATGGCATAAACAAACACTCTTAACAAAAAAAAAAAATGTTGTACAGAAATAAACTGATTATTTATATCTTGTGGTTCTAAGAATTGGTCAGCCAGGTGTCTGTGCATATTACAATTTGCCAGTTTTTCACATTAATAAATAACAGCAAAGCAATGAGTATTTTTGTAAGTTCAATTTGTGTTTTTTCCTGATGTACTCATGTACTTTATGATTTCAAACTAGTCAGGATCAAAAGCTGGTGTGTTTTTTTTCTTCTCACAACATTGCACTGAAAGTAAAATATGATATAAATATGTGTGTTTATATATATATATATATATATATATATATATATATATATATATATATATATATATATATATATATATATTACTTTTACAATTTCAAATAATAAAATATCAAACAAATAATAATTAATTATGTTAAGTCATTTCCTTACATATGACATCAGACACTCTCCCTCAGAAGAAAACAAAACCTGTCACTAGGCCTTTTCAAAATTTACTAACATGTACCATTTGAGTATTGAGATGCACCCTTTAGGGGTAAATAAGTGTGTACAAAGTTCTCAATCTGGTTCAGATTAGAACATGTAATGACAGACATTCTATACTGATAACTGTAACTCAAACATGCATTTGGAAATGAAATCCATGTGAATAGAAAAAAAAGCCTTGAGCCAACTGACAGTGATGGAAAAAAACACAAGCCAATTATTGTTCATCTTTCCTCCTACAACTAAACAAACGGCCTCATTTGCATATTGTTTAATGGATTGTTTGGGTAAAAGAAGCAATGAATAAAGGCCATTATTCCCCACCTATACCAATAACCTTTCAAAATCGCTCTGCAAATGTGTCCCTAGAGGTAATTCTTAGCTGTCAGAAGTATAAATTGCCAAGCCTTGGGCCCTGGTGTTAAACAGCAGGTGGGTCTCTTCTGGATGTATTTGTGAGTTTTACTGTTTTATCAGCTTTAATGAATATGTGCTTTCTGTGAGTGACCTTGGATATTATATATCATCAAAAGTACAAGGAATTCAAGGTATTCATTGAATAAAGAAGTATTAAAAATACTCAAAACAGCTTTGGCACCAAAACCTCACGCAGACTTACAATAATAATGGCTGCTTTTGCTGTGGTTTACTGCTGTATGATGTTATATTTTTTCTAATGGACTAAATGAAAATGATACAAAAAACAAGGGATTTGTATATCAATTTCATGTCAAAGACAAGGAAGCTTATTTATTTACAGACATTTGCTCTGCTCTATTTATATTTAATCCCAACCATTCAGGCTTTTCCCTTTTATCTTGAATTGACTAAACACAAATAAAACATTATTATTTAAGCTTAGACATCTTCTCAGGATCTCTTAGATGTCTTTTATCTCTTAGATGTTTTCAAAGATCAGAGCAACTTCTTAAGGATGTTTTGACTAAAATGATGTCTCAGGTTGTATTGTTTGTTTACGAAACAAAGTAAAGCAAAAACAACTGTCTGACCTTCTTGTGATTATTCTTTTATGCATTGCTTCTTGTTTAACCTTTATTTACATGTAAAATGGTGCTGGGTAATGCTTGGGTTTGCTCCGAGCAGATGCACTTGACCCTATCAAAGAGCATCTTTCGATATTAGCATCTTCCTCTTCCGCCACTGGCTCACTTCTGTGATCTATAATGTGAAGTGCCTCTTTTGGTGTTGGGAAAGGTTAAGTGTGTTAATAAATGCAAAGTATGGCTGTTGTTTTCAGTCTTGAAGGGCATGAGTCAAGTCATAACGGTGCTGAAAATCGAAAGCTTTTGGAGGTCAATTATAGTTATTTGTGTAGATTTTAAAGGGATAGTTCACCCAGAAATTCATGTAATCATTTGATTACTCTCATTAGATGACACAGTATATTTTACTATGACAAAAAAAAAAACTAAACTGAAAATTGTTATCCGAAAGAAAGAAATCTGAAAGTACTGTACAACCAGAAAAACTGTGTGTGTGCGTGTGTGCAGTGTGTGTGTGTGTGTGTGTGAGAGAGAGAGAGAGAGAGAGAGAGAGAGGAATACTAAAGTGAAAAATCAATAGTGATGAAGTTCGGACAATAGGAATTATCGATTAAACACAAGGGATGATAAATAATTGCTACATTCTGAGAAGAAGTGTAAATCACTAAATTATGATGCCTTTTGATTTTCACATTGATCTTTCTCAATAAAAAAAACATAGTACAAGCCCTTTTGAGCCATATTTCATAAGGTTCTTTCTGGAGGAGACTTGTTAACTGCATATAGATCAAGTTGTAACGTGTTCAATGCAAGCTAGGAGCAAAGTAGATGGAAATGAAGATTCATATCACTGAATTCACGGTTGGCTCAAATTAAAGGGATATTTCACTGCAAAATGAAAATTCTGTCATCATTTACGCACCCTCATGTCGTTCCAGTCGTATGATTTTCATATTTATTCCTTCTACTTTTCTCTCCATCTCTCCACATCCATCCGGCAAAAGCGAGTGATCGTATGACCATAGTTCATGATGGTGATGATCAGATGGGATCAGCTGATTTGTCCCAATAAACAAGACTGACAGCATCAGCAGTGAATTTGAGTAACATGTAAAAGTCTTATTAAATACATTCTCAACACTCTTAATTGGAAGGGCTGTGGATTTTTATCTCTTTTTAATATTCTAATCAATGGCAGATTGGCATTTTAATTGAGTTCAGTGCTGAAAAAGTGGTCTGGGAAATTGTGATGTGATCTCATATCATATCATTTGAGCAGATTCCACAACAGCCGGGCGGTTACTTAAAGGGGATGGAGCCAAAATAACACTGGGATCAATCCAAGCAAATTCTATGCACAAAGCCAATGCACAATTTGCCATGAATAATTTGTATTAATGTCTCCTGGTATTGTGAGATGAAAAAAAAGAGAGAAAAGAACATTCACAGTAACAATTACGGGTGCATTTAATTTGTGTCTAACAACAAATATTAGCCACATAAGGTGAAAAAAGTATTTTATGCTCAACAATCCTGCAATAATTTTTACAGTTAATACAGTAATATTGTGAAATACTACTACTACTAATAATAATAATATTAACCATTTTCTATATTAATTTATTTCAAAATGTAAATTATTCCTGCATTGACAAAGCTGAAATTCCAGTAGCCATTACTCAGTGTCACATAATCCTTCAGAAATCATTCTAATATGCAGACATTTTTTTTTATTCTGTGATTATTAGAAAGCACCAAAAGCAGCATTTATTTGAAAAATATGTTTTTACATTAGTGACATACAGTCACTTTTTATCAATTTAAGCCATCCTTGTTGAATAAAAGTATTATTTCTTTAAAAAAAAAAATCCTAATGACTGCAACCTTTTGATTGGTAGTGCAGAAATTAAGCCACTGCAGCACTTTCAAAAAGTGTATATTTGATCGTCCCAATTAGCAACTCACCCAGTGACATGACCTTGGGAGCGGATCTGTTTGCCCAATTAATGGTAGATAATTTAGTTAATAGTCATTATTTTTGCAATTCATGCAAGTTAAAATTAGGCAACACATTTCTATTTTTATGTTTTACAATCAAACTTATTCCTTACCATGCTGTGCAAAACTGAGAAACTATGGTACCGTGAAGATAAAACAATCCTTTTAGGCATCAAATTTAGTGCACCCTCTCTGTGCTGAGGGAGAACGATGGTAAATCATCCATCTGTTAAAACACATACACATGCTAGAGAGGAAAGTTTTCTCACTATGTGACACACATTCATACATTTGTGAGAGTTTTTCCCAGGGCTCTTCAAATGTGTGCATGAAGAGTACGGTGAATGAATCCATCTAATCTGGGCATTGGTATTCGTGACTGATTGTGCCGGTTGTGTGGTAGGATTTGGGAATGGCTGGAGGGGATGGAGCCCGTGAGAAGCAATGGGTATTGTGCTGGGTTGAGGATACCAGTCTGGAGAAGCTGTCTCTTCTGGGGACTATAGAGACCGAGGCAGTTCCCATGCTCCAGTGCTCTGTGGAAAACTGCATTGTGTGGCCTCGACTTCAGGCCAGCGATAAAGCCTCTCCAGATCTCTAATTACCCACAATTCTCTATTCCCTCCTGTTTGTCTCTCTTTATTTCTCTCTCTCTCTCTGACAGCACAGACTGAATATTTCCTCTATGCATTAGCAAAGTGCATTATTCACAAATTATTTGTTTATTTTTGACTGAACGTGGGAAAATTTGCTGCATGTGAAGAGAGTTTCTCTTGCTGTGAAGGTAAACAGAGTCACTCAATGAAACATTTTCAGCTTGAAAAGTTATTTTTGCTCCATTTAAAAAAACAAAAAAAAACATCAAATAATAAACTTTTAATATACATATTCAGATCTATACAAAATTACAATGACGGTTGACATTTTAATACTGCCTCTTGCTGGCCAACGAAGAAAGGTATATTTACATTATTTTTGTGTTTATATAGAAAGAAAATATTTTGAGTGAGGAAAAGAAGGGTTAAATTCTGGCAGAGGGAACACAATGAGCATCAGGTTGCTTCCATCCTTAAAATTTCAAAAACAGAAGTTCATAAGGACAAAGTCAAGCTGCAGACATTGGGGACAACACACCTACAGACCAGCATAGGGCAAAAACAACTCTACAATGACTGGGATGACCACCAACTCGTTCAAATGTCACTCAACAACCGTAGGATGCAATCAAGAGACCTACAAAAAGCTGGGTTGAAGTGCATGCCAGGAACGATTTGAAAAAGGATCAATTTATAAATCGAGTGAACGAAATAGTAAATCGAGGGAACGCAATAGTAATCGTGTGCACGTTTTAGTACATTGAGGAAACGAATTAGTAAATTGTGCACACGATTTAGCCTAATATTTTTTCCTGTATGTCATGTGCGGGGCTCTGTAAAAAGGAGAGCCAGGTTGAGGTTTGCAGAAAATCTCTGATGAGTACAGTTTTCAGCTTTGCCCAACACTTAGTCGCATAATGGTTAGACGGAGACCTGGAGAGGCCTAAAAGCTACAGAGTATCATACCTACTGTAAAATTTGGTGGAGGATCGGTGAGGATCTGGATGTGTTTCAACATTTGTCTTTGTGGAGGGTGCATGAATCAAGACACGCAACAAGGTTGTCTTGGAAAAAAACTAGCTTCTTTCTGTTTTGACAATGTTTCCAAACTCTAAGGAATGTTTTTTTCAGCAGGAAAATGCTCCATGCCACACAGGTGTGAACAGCTCATCTTATTGATAGCTGACTGACAACTCCAGAGACCCACAGAAAAAGAGAGAGTTGCAGGATGCAGGTTAGCAAGATTGTGTCTCGGTCTGTGTATGAGGTCAGAGAGCTGTAGAAAAAAAGACTACAGGAATGTGTTGGAAGCACATAATAGAGAAGGTGGAAGGAGGTGGAGTCGCAGGTTTTTACCCAACTTGGACTACACATGAGGACAGAACGCTTCCGTGTCAGCACGCAGATAACAAATAAATACACAACTTATCAACTCTTGAGTGAAAAAAGCTGTGGACGCCTTTACAATTAGCACACCAAAAACCTAAAGCACGCAAATGGCTCAAATCGAAACTACTGTGGGACAGTTCACCAATTAATTACAGTAAGGTGCAATAGAGATAACAAAAGCTTCTTCTCGGAAGGCACCATTATAGAATGACCAAGTAGTCAAGAGTGCTGCCATTCTGCGACACTTCCCAGCCAAGTAGCTAATAAAAAAATGGTTACAGAAGGCAAGTTACAGAAGAACCAGAGCCAGCGGTACAGGGAGATTCTTCAAAAGTTGAGCAAAACTCTCCCGAGAAAGGCTATCACTGATTTCACATCACAAGTCAGCTTGACATGTGTAATAGTATAAATATTTAATGCACAGCAGAAAAGATGAGTAGAAGTCTTATATGAAATATGGAGTTCCTCATTGGGCCTAATAAATATTTGACTTAATAAGCAGCTAGACAGATTAATGATTAGCCAAGTTTAAATAGTTAATAGAGGGCAGATATGAGGAGAAAAGTGTCATTATGTGCACTCGTTGCTGTCATTGTGACGTCAGAGCAAGAGAACAAGATAATGAAACTGCTCATAATAATGACGTTGGTGCAATGTTTCCTATGGCAAACCACCACTACCATCATGCTAACAACATGCATTTGTTTAATCAATAACAAAACTCAGACTCAATGAAAACTCAAAGTTACACATGAAAATATTGCAATAGCAGACCTCGATCAAGGAGTTATGGACTACATGCATGCAACCTTGAAAATGTTCTGCAAAAATACTTATACACTTTGCATAAGTTATACAGAAATACTCACAACAGTGTCTAAAAAAAAACGGTAAAAAGAGACTTGTAACTACTGGTTGAGTCACAGTAGGCTTCAGAACAATCATCTAAATCCAAGAATATCAGACAGAAGATAGGAAAGAGGTATGAAAACAGGAAGCCTGCTAGAACAAGCCCTCGTCCATTTGACAACTTCCTACAACAGCAACAGGAAATTCATTCATTCACAATGACCTTAAAAACTGCTGCCTGCTTCTGACAATTATTTCAGCGGAGCCCAGATACATCTGTAATTTTGCTCATGGTTTAATGAAAGCCCGATCCAGGAACATTCAAGCTCTTCTTAAAGCAATGATCACTTATAGGCCTGTGTAATTCATGGGTCAGGGAATTGTGCCTCATTCTTTCATTTAAATGCCAATGCCAACCTCAGTTGCTTGTACAATGTGCTTGTGACAACAAGTTAGATTGGCTGCTATTGAAATGCTCAGAGGGGATTTATTTCTTTAATTAAAGCTATCGATTTGTAAATACTTGCATTAATTGCAAAGAAAACTTTGTTACTGCCTACGTAGAAAGCATTTTAATGCATTATTCCATTATTCATTAGTGTTCCTGTAGCTCAACTGGTAGAGCACTGCGCTGGCAAGCAAGCAAGTGCAAGGTTGGGGGTTCGATTCCCTGGGAACACATGATATGTAAAAAAAAAATGATAGCCTGAATGCACTGTAAGTTGCTTTGGATAAAAGTGTCTGCTAAATGCATACATTTAATTATAGTTATATTCTCAGTGCAAAGCCTGTTCCAAAAGCTGGGCAATCACTATGAAATAAAAAACTGAAAGATTCATATTTTCTATTTAGTGCTTATTATAAATGATTTATCTGTGCCATTTTTTTATTCAAATGCCGTCATAATGTTATATTTAAAAAAAAAACACAACAACAACAACAACAGTCCAGTCAATTCTAGACTGTCAAAATCCAGTCCCACCTCTCATTTTTCTCAAGTCATTTTGATCTGATACTCTACTGTATGTCCCAGGACAGAGGTTAAAAGAAGATTTTCCATTTAATGACAACTTCAAAATATTACGTTACAAAGTAGTATACTGATGCATTGCATTTTATCCGTCCCAGAAGGAACTTTTAACTGGAACATCTCACAGTTCTGACTGACTTGAACTGAAGTGAAACAGTAGTTATAGATTGTTTATTAGCACATCTGTTTGTCTTAGTAAAATAACAGGATGCCCTTTCTGCCATCTCGGCCTCTGTTAACTGTGGAGCGTTCACAAAAATGAACCGAAACTCAGCATAGGCTACTGGCCTCATAGAAATATTTCTACAGAAAGCTCGAAATGTCAACTTTAAAATAAAACAAATCAAAACAAAATCTCAATTAATCCATGAAAGGCGCATTTCTCTCTGAAGCCACATACACTGTACTGTGGAGATGGCAAGTCAGCATTAGCAACTTCATCTATGCAGCTGACAATGACTCAGAAAACACTAGTTTATTAATAAATATTTAAAATATCTCCTTACTATCTTTCCAGACACATTCATAGTCATTAATGCGATTGCTAGTGCTTTGCAGCAAGCGTATACCTGCGGTTGAGCACAAATAGATTATCTAACCTACATTTTAAAAGGCTCGTTATGGTTTGTGTATACTGTATTTACAATTTAGCTCTGACACAGGCACAACGTGTTAGCAACTGGAGGATAGAGAGAGCATTTCTTTATGCACCTTTTCTTCAGGCATATATGTGTGTGTTGAAGTACTATCGTGTAAAATTCAAAATACGCTGGCCTCTTAAATCACCACCTCAGTCTTTTCCCTTGGGATATTACATGCACATACAGTACGTGTACC
The DNA here is from genome assembly GCF_003368295.1 of Carassius auratus. Lineage (NCBI taxonomy): Eukaryota > Metazoa > Chordata > Actinopteri > Cypriniformes > Cyprinidae > Carassius > Carassius auratus. The sequence continues at coordinate 605,022 of NW_020524189.1, forward strand.
TACACAAACACACACATGAATTCAGAAGGTTCACCCATGTCCCTCTATGGCTGGAGCCCACTTTGGTTTTATATGTCAAGGGATGTGTGAAGATGATCTCTGAAGATCAAATACACCACAGTGTGTGTGTGTGTGGGGGGGGGGGGGGGTTATATGCATGTACATGGCTTTCCTCAAAATAAGCAGCATAAACTCAATCTTACACAATCCAGCACTTTCTCTCTCTCTCATACGCACACGTAAGACAAACACACACACACACACACACACAGAGGCGAGAGAATGAAAATCAGGGTATCAGTTTCTCTCCTGACTCACTCATCTGCCATCAGTCACTCCCACACAGCTTCACACAGCCAGAATAACAAAGGAGGAATAAACAAATATTTAGAAATGTTCTGTAGCCAGGACTGCATCAGCAACGGAGAGATAAACTTATGGGGGTTAGAACTGTTATTGGCACATTCAGGCATATTTTTCATGTTTGGTTGATCCTAAAAGGGATATCTGTCCTTCTGTCTGAGACTTCCGTCACCATTTACTGACTGTCGTATCTTTTGAAACAAAAGGAAATATTTAAATCAGAAAGCTGCTTTTTATCATACAATAAAACTAAAAGATAGACAAAGCTGTGTACAACAAAAGATAATTCATAAATAAGAACTTTAGAGTTCAATCTTTTTCTTAAACAAAGCTATCACTAACATATTGCTTTTGGGGGGAGGGGGGGGTGGTCAGACAAGCACAAAAATATTTAATCTTTGGCAGAGGTGGAATAATGCAGATTACCACTGAAAATACAAATAATTTTGACTTGCTGCAGTGGCACTGAAGTGTTCTGGAGAGTGTAAAAGCAGAAATGTGAAGTGAGTATTTTTGTTAAGAACATCTACAAATTATTCAGCCAAAGCCAGTTTATTATTCAAGCTTTAAAGCCATGTAAATCATTCTTTTTGAGGTAGGAATACTTTTCTAGCTGGATGAACTTCTGGTTATGTGTTACCGATGTCATTGCTGTAATTGCATCACATCTCTTCCTGTTATCTTGGCACATACTGTACTGTATGAAAATTATAATATTTCGTATAGTGGTCCTGACATTGAAATTGGCAGATTACATAACTTTCCACAGACATTTTAGCAGATGATTCCATAACACTTGTCTCATGCAAAAACATAATGTTAAGGTCTTGTCAAGGTCTTTTTTTTTAAAGTGAATTTTAATTGCAATTTTTACAAGGCGCTATGCACATCCATTGTACCTTCCTGTAATAAAATAATAATAATAATAATAATAATAATAATAAGAAGAAGAAGAAGAAGAAGAAGAAGAAATAAATAAATCAATAAATAAATAAAACTGAGGCTCAGTCCAAGTGTTTGTTATTGATATTGTGACAAAAAATGCTGTAGATCTTAAATGAACAGTTCACCTAAAATTTGGTTGGACTCTCATTCTGACGGTACCCATACACTGTAGAGGATCCATTTATCCAAATTTAAATTTTGGCTTAATCTATTATTTTACAGTAAACCCACTAAACAAAATAAAATAAAATTATTGTTAATATTGAATAAGATTACCCTTCTCTACACTGCAAAAACTTCGGCAATATGCAGTTTTGTCATGCTAAAGCACACTAAATGTAATTGAAAACAGTGAAATATGAATCAATTAAAAGAGAAAGAGAGGGTGAAAGAGTAAGATATGCACAGTACTAGAGAGCAGACTTACAGTAATAGTTGACTCTAAAAGGTGACGGTGTGCATGAAAGTGACATGTATTCACATTCATGCTTTATTTTCATACTATTCGCCCACTGCTGACTTTGAGATCTGTTATACCGGCTCTGTGGGTGATAACACAAACACACATGTCTGCTTATCAGAGTCTTAGTAAGCTTCAAGGCACCCTCCACAGGCACATGAATAGATAGAGACTTAAAGTGTGTAGGGCCATGAAGAGATTTGTTGTTTTATACACTCAAGCCTGGCGATAGCTCCCATGGCGTATTGATTAGTTACACACCCACACACACACACCTCCCCCTATCCCATATTCTCTATTTTATTTGTGTAAACGCATGACTGATTTCAGTCAAGGCTGCACAGAAAGGTACGTATTTTCAGACTCCAACTCATTTCGGTGTTAGAATGACTTGTGAATCAGGGAGCGCACATCTACCGTCTTTTCACGGGGTGGCTGTTGAAACTTGGATGCTGAACTGAATTTGACTTGTTCAGGAACAAAACAGAAAATCGAATCTATGTGGTGAAAGTGATTTTGCAAAGTTGGATATGTTCCTGGATTGGCATCCCTGGTTCCTCAGATTTTAGGTTCAAGTTTAGGATTTGGGTTACCTGCATGAATGACTTTTACAGAAAAATGTATGAAACTGGGCCAAAAAGTTCCTAAAAAACTACATGAAACCAAAAGACTGTCTATGTTCTGTTTCAAATCCGAGGATACTTTTATAGGAAAGTGCACTATCCATTAAGAAGATGACATTGAATAAATGTAATTCTGTCATGACAACTCATAGTTGTATACATGACAATGTTAAAGGGATAGTTCACCCAAAAATCTAAATTATGTCATTAATAACTCACCTTCATGTCGTTCCAAACCCGTGAGACCTCTGTTTATCTTTGGAACACAGTTTAAGATATTTTAGATTTAGTCCGAGAGCTCTCAGACACTCCATTAAAACTGTGTGTACAGTATACTGTCCATGTCCAGAAAGGTAAGAAAACGGAGGTAATGAATGTAATCTAACAACAAATATGAACTAACAATGCATCTTCTTAGGAAATATTTCATTCTGATATTCAATCTGTCTATTCTGTGTGTGTGTGTGTGTGTGTATGTGTGTAAGTGTGTGTCTGTATGTCTATCAATTTATCTATCAATCATCCATCCATCCACTTAATGAATCACCAGGAATTCATCCAGGAACACATCCTGAAAAATCCACAACTCTCGACAGCTTTCAGTCGCCCACATCATCTTTTCAAGCAGCATATTCATAAACAAATGCCACTTATACAACTGATGAGCAAATGGACTTAAAGCTTAAAGTCAGTAAAGCCAAGATTACCAAACAAGCAAGGTGTGAAATGCTCATAAATCTAAAGCCATCGCATTAATCAGGAAAGCATTTGCAATAAACTCCAAAATACAGGCCAAGCACAGCCGTCATAAACACTCTCGATGATCACATTAACCGGCTCTATTGATGGGACATTGAGTTTTGATCTGATTGGCCGTGCATTCCATTTATTTATGTAAATGATCAGCTCATGAGGGAAATGCGCCGTTCCACAGTTGAATGCTGAGATGATTAATATATGACGTCCCAGATAACATCACAGAGAGACTTAAGGCCTGCCTTGTGCCTCGCGTAGCTAGCAGCGGAAACGGAATTAAACATGAACTAAGATGACAGGGACACACAGGGCTGATTGGACACGACAGCAAGCTTTGATAGTCTAATTCACAAACATATTCTACTTTAAGCTAGGACAAAAACACGATAAACAAAGGAACAAACGCATCTTGATAGATGCAGCACATGTAGCGAATTGCGCAATCTAAATCTGAAACCATTTCAGAGACTGACTAGATAGACTGCTAAGAGGTTAAGCCAGAGGAAGGCCGTTTAAAGGCACGCAAGAGCATTGTATTCTGTTCACACAGGCACATGAATTGTTGTTTTGCCCTTGGCGTATGGTCGTATTACAATTGAAATCATTCTAGAACAAACGCTCACATTTAATCCCAGATTTTCCCGCCTCCTCTGAATGATTATGTGTGTGTCTCTCTGCAGTCCAGTGCATCAAATCTAATGTACGGTTTACTTATCTCACGTCTGTAATACATGTCTTAAGCAGCACTGCAGCTCTAATCCTTCTGATTAAAACAACACGGTCATGACAATCAGATACTTTGACTTTTGGTTGTAGTGATAACTTTGACCTTATACTGCCTTTTTGGATTCCGTTTGGTACATTTCACCTTGCCCTCCCCCCCATATCGAGTTTATCTGCCATAGCACTTGGATTTAATACCTGACCTATTTCATGATTTTTCAGATATCTTCAGATGAGATAGCGTGAATGAAGATTTATTCCGCATCACAACAGATTTGCTAAACAGATTCTTGAGGACTCTCTTGTTATTTTGCGCTAATTTCAGCTGTGAAATGTTTTTTTTTTTTTTTTTTCTGGCAAGGCAGAGAGCGTGTGATTAGAATGTTATTAAATGCTTTTATGTCAGTGCTATTGAACTGACTGCCAAAGGAGACAGTGTGTGCCTTTGGCATCTCAATCTGCCCGCACAGAACACACAGCCCACGGATTCGAATGAGCACTTGGAAAACAGAAGCATCATCGTGATCCGTGTCTCTGTTTCTTGTGATTTCAAGAAGTTTTAATGCAGTAAACACTAATTATTCTCAGAGTAACATTTCCTACACCTTTCCAAGTCTTGGAATACCACTCTGCATAGTTATTTTAATACAGATCTATAGACTCTTATGTTGCCTCCATTATACTGTTTTTAATAAGGTGCACTGTATTTTTAATATTAAAAACTAAGTGAATGATATCCCAAATCATGTGGCTTGTTGAGAAGAGGTATGCTATTACTTTTTAAGTGCTTGTTTTAATGGTTTTTGCCTGGCGGACAAAAGGCAAAACAAATCCAGTAGGCCCTAGTAATCAATTAGCACTGCACATAGCAAAACAGATGTTAAGGAAATTGTAGGAAAAATATAACTCAATAAAATAAATAAATACATTCATACATTCATAATATATATATATATATCAAATAAAATATTTTAAAATAATATTTAAAAAATAGCATCCACCTAGCAACAACCCGGTAATGGCAACCACCAACAACATTTCAGAATCACAGTGGTGAGTTCTGCTCAAGTGAACAAGCACTCACGTTTCTCTTTCAGAAAAACAAAAAATAGTACTAGTTTAGTATCCTATATTGTAATTTCCTGTAAGTATTCTATACCATATTTGGCCTAAACATCAAATCAAAAAACAGCCTTTAAACAAACCTTCTGAACACAGCAGAGCTGGCATCAACTTCCCCTCTTCACAGGAAATGAATGCTTTCATATCACATGCTAGAACGATAAAGAGACTTGGCTAAGTTTTATTAGAAATCAATCACTGTCAAATTGGAAATGAATCCTTTACATAAGCAGTAAGATCTCTGTGTGTGTGTATGTGTGTGTGTGTGTGTATGTACTAAGGGATGCTGACCACACAACTTTGCACAGCTTTAAATGCTTGTGCTTTTGTGTGGGACCACATACAGTATTATTATAAACTAGTGAACAAATACATCAACAAGCTGAAATCCATCATTCATTTAGGATTTCATCCACTTCTCAGGGTCTGTTTACAATCATGAATAAACCCATTATGGCTCAGTGTGTGTATTTATGTGCAGTTGACGCAGCCATGCAGTGTGTAAGTTGAACATTAAGGAGACATCTCCAGAGAAAAATACTGCTTTCATTTCTGTGATCCTCCGCAGGGCACTGCAAGAGTCCAGCACTCTGAATTTGGGAGGCAGAGAGAGAAATCTTTTTTTCTTCACCTCTCTTCTGCCGTGGAGAGCCTCTTTTCATGGGGAGCAGCTTGAGTCTTCACAAAGACATGAGAGGCCAGTGTGTCCATCTAGAGGGGCTCAGCCAGGAGAAACCTGCCGTTGCGTGTGTGTGTGTGTGTGTGTGTGCTCTTGTTTTTGTGACATATCAGGACACAACTCTGTATAATGACATGGGTATGACACAGGTATTAAAAGGAGAGGGTGACTTATGAGGACATAACCCACGTCCCCATTTTTCAAAACGCTTATAAACCATACAGAATGAGATTTTTGAGAAAGTAAAAATGCTCAAAGTTTCCTGTGAGGGTTAGGGGTAGGGGTAGGGTTGGTGAAAGGCGATAGAATATACAGTTTGTACAGTATAAAAACCATTACACCTATGGGATGCCCCACTTTTCACAAAAACAAACGTGTGTGTGTGTGTGTGTGGTCCACGCTGCAAACAGAAAGTTAGGGCTGCCATGGCTTTGGGCAAAACTTTCATTTTTGGGCAAAATAAAGCAAACTAACAATGTGAGAAATATACGATCGCTGCAAAAACAAATAATTTACCCCAAAATGATGTTGTTTGAAACCGATATTTGTTGTTCTATGAAACACAAAGGATTTTTAACAGAATGTTTAGAACAGCTGAAGATGTTAAAAACAAAAAACATAGTAAAGATGAGGGGGTTGGATGGAGACCAAACAGACAAAGAATACCAGATTGGGGTTGGTAAGTATTTATTTACTTATTTATTTAGTATTACTGTAAAAAAAATATATATATATGATTAAATATGATTACAATATAAAATAACTGATTTATATTATTATACATTTAAAAATGAAATTTATTAATGTGATATTGTAATTTCCTGTAAGTATTCTATAGCATATTTGGCCCAAACATCAAATAAAAAAACAGCCTTAAAACAAACCTTCTGAACACAGCAGAGCTGGCATCAACTTCCCCTCTTCACAGGAAATGAATGCTTTCATATCACATGCTAAAACGATAAAGAGACTTGGCTTAGTTTTATTAGAAATCAATCACTGTCAAATTGGAAATGGATCCTTTACATAAACAGTATGTTCTCTGTGTGTGTGTACTAAGGGATGCTGATCACACAACTTTGCACAGCTTTAAATGCTTGTGCGTTTATAGAATACTATACTCTACCAGATTAGGGTTTGTAAGTATTTTTGTTTTGTTTTGCTTATTAATGTAAAAACAATTAACTGTAAATTAAATTAACTTTAATTAAAATAACTGCTTTTTTATGATAATATATTTAAAAATGCAATGAATTGATGTGATAGAAACACTGAATTTAAAGCACATTTCTGATTATTATCAGTATTGAAAACAATTAACTTAATATTTCTGATGAAAACATGCTACATTTTTCAGGATTCTTTGATGAATAGAAAGTTCAAAAGAAAAGCAATCCTTTTAAATTCCTTAAAAAGCATTCCTTAAATTCTGTACATTCTACATTACAATGTTACATAAATCAATGGCATTTATAAGTTTGCTATAAAGCACTTTTTAAATACAGTTATATAAATAAAGCAACCACCCAGAACACTCTAGCAACCACCATCATAACCACATGGTAAACATTAACAACAATCCAGCAATCTTTTTTTTTTTTTGCTGTAAACGTTTATGGTTCACCCCAAAATAAGTTACAGTAATTATACTTTCAAACAAAAGGACACAATATCATGAAAAATACCATTAGGTATCATAGAATGCGAAATTCATGCCTAAAATTTGTGCTTTCAAATTTGCATATTAAAACAAACTACAGCATGTTCAACATCATTAAAATAATCCAGCGTCATTGATTCCTACATGACAGCCTTCTGAACTACAAAAGAGTTAATAATTTTTAACAGTGGTATTATTCACACAGTTTCAAATAAAAAGGTACACAAACACGCTCATAATCACATACCAACATACAGATGCTGAAAGGCTCAATGGAGTGAATAGTGAGCTATTTACAGACGATCCTTATCTAAACTCAGTCCCTCCACATCAGAACATGGAACAACCAGAACAAGGATGTTACATCACAAGTGAAAGTTTAATCATATAACTGCTGCACTCTTGAACTGTACATTGCTAACTTGTGGAGAGTACAATGCCAAAATGATGTTTACATCACAGACAGGCTTGGCACGTCTCAACTTGAATGCCATCCAACTGATAAAGATACCCAAAGATTTCTTAATATCTGAATCCTTAACAGCAGGGCTCGTAATGACATAAAGAGTAGAGAACAAGCCATGCTGGAGTGAGATAAGGAATACAAAAATGACTCTGTACTCATCATCAGCTCCAGATCAGTGGAGGGTATTTTCAAAGGGGAACAAGTTGAAACTTTGGGCTGATGCATGAATTGACTGTCCTATTTTTCCATTGAAGGGGAGATAAAGAAAAGGAAGGAGAGGATATGAAAAACTGGCTGGCATATAAATATCGGAGGGTGAGGAGTATAATAATTAGCCCATTTAATTAGCTGTCTGTGTCGGACTGTGTGCAACTGTCCCAAATGACAGTAAGTGGCACTGACGCTATAAACGACCACAGAGTGGACATCTGAGACCCTGCGAACAGCACCACACGCTTTCTGACTCTCACATAAAAGGACACAAGCTCGCTGAGAATGAGCCATCCAAAAACAGCTCATCAGCGTAGCCATATGCTTTACCACACACACTTTAACAGTCCTTTGGTTATGACTCCAATTTGTAGCACACACACACAGAAACAAACAAAGAAAGGCATTAACAAATACATTAAAAGATATTGCCAAATTTGTCTTTCATTGGAACTATTTAAAAATAGAAATAGATTTTATACCATTAAAGAAAAAAAAAAATAAACGCTTTGGTTAATCATTTAAAAAATAACAAAAAAAAAGCTGTTTTATGCTGCATGGCACAAAAATAAAACATTAACCATGACAAAAACTAACATAAAGCAATATGATATTACCATTGATTTGTGAACATGGTACTGTAGGAATAACAAAATACAATAATACTCTTTGATGCAAATACCTTTTTAAATACTATGCCATATGATATAAGTAATCATTCAACATATACACTACTGTTCAATATAACAGTTCAAAGATTTTTATATATATATATATATATATATATATATATATATATATATATATATATATATATATATATAATTTTAATTATTATTATTATTTATTTATTTTTTTTATTTTTTTTCTTTGTTGATGTCTTTTTTAATATGTCTTTTATGCTCAACAAGACATTAATTTGATCATAAATACAGGAAAGACTGTCATATTGTAAAATATTATTACAATTGAAAATAAGAGTTTTCTATTTGAATATATTTTAGAAATGAAATTTCCATTGATGCAAAGCTGTATTTTTTGCATCATTACACCAGTCGTCAGTATCACGTGATCTTTCAGAAAGCATTCGAATATGATTTGATGCTTAAGGAAAAAATCTTATTAATAATGTTAAAAAAAGGTTGTGCTGCTTAATATTTTTTGAAAACCTTTATAAAAAAAAAATCAGGATTCTTCAAAAGAAAAGCATTTATTTGAAACAGAAATATTTTAAATTTATATATACTATATATATGGATTTGGGAACAAAAAAAAGATTTCTGTGATGGAAGAAAGAGGGAAAGTCTCTCTGACCCGAGGGAAGCCTCCACAGATAAATTGAATGTGTCTATGTTACACTGAGATAGATTGAATCATAAATGTTAGATCATTTTTTATCAAATCGCAGGATTAAATATTAAACAGATGGATAATGAACTGCACTATCCCCTGTTCTCAGCCCAGGACACTTTTCAAAACGTCTGTCAGACAGCGAGTCACCGTGACACAATAGAAAGTCCCACAATAACCCTGGCTTCAAACCGCAAGCTCAATCTCCCTAACTATGTCAGTCTTCATTATCTCGCTACATGTTTTTTCCACTTATGAGGACTGCAAATAGTAGTGATGGGTCTTTTTTGAACAATTTGTTAATTTTGAATCTTTAATATGATGAGGGAACGACGAGTCGTTTCAGTGAGGGATTCATTCATTTTGTTGACCGCGCATGGGTGAGCGTGACTTCACCAAGTACAACATGTTCCTGGATCAACATCCTCGTTGATCAACAACATTCCAATCAACCAATCAGAATTCAGATATAACATTTCAGGAAATGTCTGTTTTAGGCTTAAAATCAGGGTTAGGTGCTTCTACACTCTTGTTAATCAGCTATAATTTCCCACTGATTTTAGGAATAAATTATGGGTAATTGGGTAATTAGGATTAGATTTAGGGGTAAAATCGATATTTTTAATAATAATGTTGATCCAGGATCAACAAAAGAAGTTGATCCAGGAACATGTCGTACTTGGCAAAATCACGGCGACCACCGCGCATGCGCAACATCCACTGGGTTCTGTACAGGTAACAGAAAGTATTAGTTCACCTCTCGAGTCTTTGGGTTCGGGTTTAAGTCATTCGTTCATGAAGAGTTGGTTAATGTTTTATCTTTTTAACTTCATCCGTATGATGAAAATCACTTTGATAATTCCTAATTATTACACAACATTACAAGATAATGTTCCGGGAAGGGGTTACATGGCAAAAGAATATTATGGTTTATATAATGTGATCAACGTTTGCGTGAAATACATGTGTTGGGAAATTTGGATACAAGCGTGTAACATTTTAATTATATTCTGCTGAAATTAACAAAATGAGTAAAGGATTCATTTATTTTGCTGAACGAGATTCAAAGATCCGATTAAAATGATCTGAACTTCCCATCAGTAAACTCCAAGAAATCTTTATGTTTGCTTAAGTTGAATGAGAAGTTTCAGTTATTTCAGGCAGAGCTTTAAGCTTATATTATAAAATATGTCAGTAGCTCTTTTTGTTGCTAACAAAGGCTCGGTAGAGGAGCTGAAAGGAGTCTAGAAGCTTCTTCTCCTGTGTGACATTTTCCCCATTACCGCTGCAACTGTGGCACGCTATTGAGGATGTATCTATGGCACAGATCTTAGGCAGCGCTCACAGAAAAAGAGAAGAGTGACACTATCAAAGAGACGAGGCAGTCAGGAGCCCAACCTGGGGAATTAACTTCCTCTTTCTGACCTACAGGAGAACTCAGACACATACTACACACACACACACACACACACACACACACACACACACACACACACACACTCAAAGACTGTTTCATAACACTGAGGTAAATGTACCCCTACAGCTTAATGTTTCTGCTCATATGTTCTTTACAGAAAAGTGCTATGGTACAGTGATGGTATCAAATGGTAATGCCATAGTGCTTAGATAAATACACACACAAAGTAACAACATGATACTAAATGATTAACACATCCATAAAAAGACATTTGCACAGTACTAGAGATAATACAAAGAAAACCAAGGATGGTACATAAGCAAAAACATGGTATTTTTTATAGTACAATAAATGTGCAGAGTAGTACATAGTAGTATCATGGACTATCCTTTTAAAACTGCATTTTTAAGCACCATAGTATTACCATCTGGTACCATAACTGAACCATGGTTACCACCACAGCACTTTTTAAAGCCATTATCATGGTATTTCTGTTAATTGTTTTGTATTTAATATGTGTTCAAACAGACATGGTATTACCACAGTACATGAAAACAAAATAATATTATGTTAAAAAAATTGAAATATGGTACTTTTTGTCAGTTTATTTATTAGGAGACGGCACTAAAATCGTTTGCTAATTATTCAAGATTATTTAAAAATCCTAGGTTTTTTGTTTAACCTCGAGAAAAACATTCCAGAACAATTATCTGGACTCTCTAGGTCAATAATTTTTATAATTTAAAGTGGCCTAAAATAAATTTAGGTTATTAATTTCAGGTTTGCTATAAAAAAAAAAAAAGACCCGTCTTGACCCAAGGATCTTGATCTTATGGTTTTGTCTGCACGATCACTTTTAGGTCAGAATGGTGATCTTTGAGAATCTTAACAAAAATACAATAGGGTTTTCCCCAATAATACTCCAATCATCGCTGTTTGCTATATTTTATTTCTTTAGTATTTATATTACTGAATTTCTGCATTGTTTTTATAGACAGACAGACAGACAGACAGACAGATAGACAGACAGACAGAAAGACAGACAGATAGACAGACATACAGACATACTGTACAGACAGACAGACAGAGACCCGACAGATAGACAGAAATAGACAGAAACAGACAGACAGACAGATAGACAGACATACAGACATACTGTACAGACAGACAGACAGACAGACAGAGACCCGACAGATAGACAGAAACAGACAGACAGACAGACAGACGGTTGAAAAAAATAGTTTTAGGTAGTGTCCATGAAGTGAACACACATACACAAAATTCAGATAAAGTGATAAAGAGAGCAAAGAGAAGACAGCCGGGCTGGCAGATGTCTCCTCCATAGGCATCAGAGGAACGGAGGCAGCCGAGCAAGCCCAGCACAGCACACTCTCTCCAGGCTTGAGCATCCAGCTCAGGCCTCCAAACTGTGGGTCACCTCCAGAAGTTAATGACTCCCTCTGGGTCTGAACCGGTCCACCACAGGTGGCACATTAACCCTGCAGCACATAAGAAGTGGCCTGTAAACTCCACACAGCATGAGGACAAATTCATCAGATCTGTGTGAGCAAAGAACATTGACAACTTGGACAGCTAGACAAATCTCCTCAATTCAGCCACCATCCCTCAGCACATGATATGCCGATCAGCACATCTCTAACTCTTACTTACAGATAGGTAAGCACCCTCACATCCCCACAGAAACCACAAACTCACAGCCAAGTGGTGGCGACAAACCAAGGTTCTTCTCTGAATTTCTTGATGTATCATCCTCTTGATGCTTCTCATTGTAGCAATGCAGCTGCTGATTAATCAATAATTCAGTATGGAGAGTTAATGTTTGATGAGTAGAGCTCCTGTGGTCAAGTGCTAATGAATGGTGGCCGTGTCGAGAGGCTGGGAATGATTGTTTCGATCAGGATGAAAAGGCACACGGACTGCAACACAGACTGACGCGCTCCTAAAAAGTGCACTCTAAACTGCTTTGTGAAAGATAAATTAAGTGCACGCAGAGTATGGCTGCAGCACATTTACATGTTTTCTTTGGCGAGATGCTCGTGGGTATTGTGAAGTATCATAAAACACATTCCTCTGGCCTATTTTTTTAACAGTAAAATATAAATTGCTTTTCTTGTTTACAGCATTTCAAAAGGATGTTCTCCAAATTTCTATCAGCCTTATGGCTATAATTATCCGAACAGTGTATAAACTTTTTCACAGTTGGCTAGTTAATCAGAAGTAGATACTTCACTTTTTAGAGTTCACAAAAAAGGAATATTCTGTCATCTTTTTTATTCACCTTCATGTCATTTCAAACCTGTATGACCTTCTTTGTGCAGCTTTGCCGTATAATTACAGGAACAAACCAAATCAATTAACTGAATAAAAATAAAATAAATGCTTGATGAAAATCTTCCTCTTTGCCACAACCATCAAATTTTATTCACATTCTGTTGTGTAATCAAAATGTGGCACAAGATTTGACATCATTAATGCACTGATTCACTAACTGAGTTATTATCAATAACTAAAATTAAAACTAAAACTATGAAAGACATTTCATTCAGTTTATTTAAATAAAGGAGAAATAAATAAATATTAGTTAAAAAACAACGTAATTTTGAAATTGCTCTAACAAGTAACCTAAAATAAGTTAAACTTAAAATGAAAGAAATAAAGTCTTTTGGTTGCACTTTATTTTACAGTATGTGTACTTACATGTACTTATAGTGTACTTACAGTTTATTTATCTAAGAAAGTTCTGGTAATACAAGGTAACTACATGGGGTAGGGTTAGGTTTAGGGGTAGGTTCAGGGTTAGTACCAAGTTATTACATAGTTATTGTAATTACTATAATAAGTACATAGTGTGTACATTGGGAACAGGACTGTAAAATAAAGTGCTACCGATATTTTTAATGCTAAAACAATATTTTGAATTTGAACTCAAAAGCTAACTGGCAATATTAAATGATGCACCTTTAAGGCGTATCACTTTGACTGTAAAAAAAAAAAAAAAAAAAAAAAAAAAAAATTGTGACATTTACGGTAAAATACCGGCAATTGTGGTCGCCAAATCTACACAGTTAAAAATATGGTAGCAACATTTTAGGTTTTACAGACTTAATTTAAATTCACAATAAAAAAATGTTATTTCATTAACTGATGTAATGTTAATAAAAGTACTAATATCTATTTTGAATCATTGTAATACTAAAAACCACCAAAAACATAAGTTGATGAAAAAGTCACATGATGAATCAAAGCTCATCACAAACAGTTCTTCCAGAACTGAGAACGGATATATATATATATATATATATATATATATATATATATATATACACAGTGTCATTCACACAAACACTAAACACCATCATGGTGACACAGAGGATACTGAAATAATGCAATAAACTTTAATTTAACAACATTAGATGTTAGATAAAACCCTGATGTACACAACTGATAAGAAAAAACTAAGAAACATTTATTTCAACGAAAAAACAAAAATATGAAGTGTCATGCAGGAAATTCTGATAGTGGCAATTCATGGTTATTTACTGTAAATTATACAATTACTTTTTCTTTTTTACACTTCTAAAAACAGTATTTTTAACAGTAATTTACTGTAAAATTACATTAAATGTAATCACAGTTATTCACCGTATATAGTATGGAAACTTACTGATAACCAATTAACATGTTTTTACTGTAGCATATCTTTTACTGTTAAAATCACAATAATTTTTTACAGTGATAGCATCTGCATAGCAACACGCTAACAACACTCAGACTCACAAGGTGCTAAGGGCGTTAGCAGTACCGTGCTGGTAGTAGTAACCTAGTGTTTGCTATGCTGTTGCTAGGGAATACTAGGTGATTCCTAGGGTGTTGTCAGTGCTTGCCAGGCCATTGTTAGATGATTGCTAAGGTATTATGAATTTCGTTTTTCAAAATGTAGTTTTTGCATTGCTATGCAGTTCACAGGGTAAACTGAGTGTTTACTAAAATAATTACTAGGTGGCATGTATGTCTGTCTGTTGAGAGCCTTAATGCCAGAGGAAAAAGTTTAATGTATCACACAGGGAATAAGTTTAAAATCTAGATTGGTCTTTAAAGTCATTGACATACTTTGAGAGTTGGCGAGTTTTACAGCCTCAATCTGGTGTCCATGCCTCCGTTACCAAAACTAATTATCATCCATCCCTGCAGTCATTGCCATAAAAAGTCCCCAAATTAACAAACACATGACGTCTCACCTTCACACACCCCAGACGGCTAATCACGACGTGCAACAGGTGTTTGCTTGATGCTTATTTAGTGATCTTCTACACTCAGTTAAAGATGTTAAGATGCTCCTTTGTGACTATAAAGAGACACAGATGAGTCAATGTTTTATTCAAAGTCGGAATTTGTACTGAATTATCAGAAACAGTACTTCACAGATCTTGTCAAGTCAAGGTGACTCTTGATCTCGTCTCTTCAGTCGGTGGTTGCATCATGTAACTTAAGTCTCTGGGAAATCAAACAGCACACAGTTAAAAATGTCATCAATGTTCAAAAGATTTTAGGTCTTGTTTCTGTGGGATTGATGGGTTAGTTATGGTGGATCTGATGTACCATCCGTGGCTGTGTGTATGTGTGTGCACAGACTGAACTTTAATCAATCAGTGGAGCATGGCTGCCATTGTGCAGTTGATAAATGAGCCATTGATAATCGTATTAATATGTGGACTGTGCTGAACATTAAGGCCATGGATGTCTACAGAGGGGGAACAGATGGACTCACCCCATGTGGGGGAAGTGTTAAACTCTCTTCCACTGTCTTGCTCTCTCCATTTCTCACTCTCTCGCACTGACTCTAATTCTGCACATGAAAACGTCCGTGGGGGGACGTGTGAGAGGGTGGGCTTCATCCTTTTCCTTTCCATTTCCTTTCCTTTAATTTACTAATTTCTTCAAATTTTTATTTCTTCCTACCTTTCCTTCTGTCATTCATTCCTTCCTTACTTTTTCATTTCCTTCCTTCGTTCTTTCTCCTTTTGTCTTTATTTTTTTGTTTTGTTACCTAGCTTTCCATTTCTGTCAGTCCTTCCTTTCTTTTCCTATCTTTCTGTCTGTCATTCCTTTCAGTATTTTACATAACTTTGCTTTCCTTCTTCCTTCATTTTAATTCCTTGCTTCATTTATTTCTTCCTTCCTTTCACTTCCTCCCTTTTGATTCACCTCTTTTCCTAAATTCTTTGTTTTTTACGTTTCCATCTGTCGTTCCATCCTTTCTTTTACATAACTTTCCTTCCTTTCCTTTTTCATTTCCTTGTTTGTTCATTCCTTTTCATCCTTATTTTGTTTCTTTTTTTCTTTAGTTTGTTCATTCCTCCCTTCCTTCTATCATTAATTCCTTCCTTCCTTTTTCCTTTGTTTGTGATTCCCTTCTTTGTTTGTTCCTTACATCCTTTCTTCCACCCCTACTTCTCATCTCATCTTTCCATTCCATTTCCATTTTCCTATCCAACTTGTTTTCTTCTGTTTACCTTCTCCCTATTTCCTTCTCTCTTTCCCCAATCCTATCTGTCCATTCCTTACCAAATTTCCACTTCTTTTGTAACTCTGTTTCCCTCTTCCCTTGTTTCTAATCCCACACTTCACTGCTTACTTCCTCTTCCCCCCTCTCTTTTACCAACATCTCCGCTGGACAATATTGAGAGGCACCCAGCACAAAAGATCTGGCTTTACTGTGTATGGATGTTTGTGTGTACATTTGTGTGTGTGAGAGAGAGAGAGTGAGACAGATAAAGAAAGAGAGAGAGAGGCGTTTGCCCAAACAAAGCACTTCTGTCCAGCATACATGCATGCAAACGTACAAAGCCTCTATTCTTCAGAGGCCCAGCATGGAGAGGAGACTGTTGCTTTAGAGGCATCCATCAAAAATGCAGTACCAGCAGCAGGGCTCTGAGAAACTACACTGGGAAACAGCTTTGATTGACAGGCTGATCATGGCATTCACTCCTATTCAGATGAAGCAAAGAGAGGTCAAGGGCAATCCAGCTAGGCACTGATTGTTGTGCTTAGTTGAGATGTTCAGATATTTCTCATATATCTTTCTATGTCATGTTTACACTTTTAGGCTACAGCCAGACTGCAAACTAAAGTACCCATTTCTGATCTAAACTAAACTAAAAATAAATAAAAAGTTATAATAATAATTAAATTAATTGCTGTACATTCATTGAAAATACAGATCAAAATACAAATACTGTGTCAAGTGAGGGACAAAAATCTGATATTGGACGTACTCAGCTGTAGCATCAAAATGTCTTTTGTTTTGATATGTAGCCTACACTTTTCGAATTAAATATTACATAAAAAAAAAACTAAAAACAAAACAATGTTACAAATAATAACAACATTATTATTATTATTATTATTATTATTATTATTATTATTATTATTATTATTATTATTATTATTATTATTAGCTAGAGCAGTACAACCTGAATTGTTGAAAGCCAAAGTTAATTGGGGCAGGATATAAAAATAATAATAATAAAAAAAAAAACACTTTAGTTTGAATCAAAACCAATAAAAATGTATTAAATTATTATTAAATTTATTAGAGCATATATGCTTTTAAATGTGTGTATATATATATATATATATATATATATATATATATATATATATATATATATATATATATATATTTAAAAGCATACATGCTCTAATAAATTTAGTTAAAGTTAAGGAGGGCACTAGCATATAGGCCTCAGAGCTAACAGGCATAAACAAACACTCCAGTTTTGATATAATGGGGCCTTAGATGAAACATGTTCATTAGTCACAGTAATATGCATTGTATTATTAGTAAAACAATTGCCTGAAGACCTATTTATAAATTCTTGTCTCCACATATTCATTTGTATAAACACAACATATTCCATCTAAGAACACCCAGCAAGGACTTTAAAATTGGCGATTACATGCCTCAATAGAGATATTAAGCAATGACAGAGAGGTTACATAATTCACATCAGTAGGCGACTCATAAAAGTCTTCCATCTGGAAGTCACTATTCATTCCCAACAACATGCATCCCCATGCAATAACACTGGCACATTTGTAAATCTCATATGTAGCTGCAAACGGCCTGTTAGATTATCTGTCACTTTTAGAGGACGGAACCAGAGAATGACAGAGAGAGTGAGAGAGAGAGAGAGAGAGAGAGAGAGAGAAAGAAGGATAGAGAGGGAGGAATGGAAATGGAGGTGGTCTAACAGCACACCCCGGAGGGTCCCTGCTCAAATAATTCCTCTCAAGTCTCATTTGTTTAGCGGCAGACCCGGTGTGGTATTAATAAATGCTGCCTATTTCCTTTCCCCTTGCTGCACATTACTCACTATTGGACGTCACCATTAAAATGGCATAAACATTGTTTCAAGATTGGACTCCACCTCCTTGCGTATCTTTTTATACTATAAAAATGCATTATTTTAACTTTAACATAAAATATTAGAATGTACAAATGTATATAAACATGTAAATCATTTCACCTTAATGTAAAGATATACTCATTTTAAGCTCATATACTGTAGATGGAGAAGTACAGTTTATATTTTAGGACACTCCTGAAAGCAAAACTATATAAATTACGGATGTACTGTTAAGAGAAGAACGTGGATATATATTAGTATTAGTAGTATTTGTCAAGATTATTGGAGTATGTTTTACAAGAAAATATTGTTGCAGTCTTTCTACTTCAAAATTGAATTCAATCTGCTGATGGGAGTTGTTTTTTTTCTTAAATTTTCGCTCAAAATAAATATATAAATATACTTAATATTAATAATATTTAATTAAAAATAGCAATACCTTTAATAGTGCGTGTGAGCGTGTGTGTGTGTGTGTGTGTGTGGGTGCATGTGTGCGTGCGTGGCTGTGTGTGTGTCTGTGTGCGTGTATATATATATATATATATATATATATATATATATATATATATATATATATATATTTATGTATGTATGTATTTATGCCTGCATTTAGCTGGGTAAACGCGTGTTTGTGTGATTTTGTGTCAGTGCTTGTACTACATTATGCAAAACATCACACCATGCATGCCAACTAGTTTATCACACACACACACACACACACACACACACACGCACGCACACACAAACACACAACAATCAGTTAAACATGCTCATTTCCAAATTCCACTCCACACTTCAGCGACTTGAAAAAAAGGCATCAATAATTAAGAGTGAATCAATTATTACATTTTTTCCTTCTCAAATGAACATTTTGTATTTCTCATGCAGTTAAGTGCGGACAAAGTAGAGCGCACACACACACACACAAGTGCAGCCATGCATGTACCTTTGCTCCATCCAATTGCAGCCCATTCGAGGGGAACCACAGGCTTAAATGCTTGCATTTTAATGTCACCCGACAGACCTCGTTGACATCACGTCTGAGACAGAATGGATTAGTACTGAAGGACAGAAATCTAACTGCACATCCTCCACTGTAAAGCACAACATGCTCAAATGTTTAAAAGTGTCCAGACGTCTCAATAGGGTCACCAAACTGAGACAGGAGTGTAGCCACACACAATAAGGATGACAGACTTCAGATGTTAAACTGGTTATCTAAACAATTACCTTAGATTGAATGAAACTGAATTGCATTTGAATATATCTGAAAAATATGCAGTGTTTATATACTATTCATAATGTTGATCTATGCATTAATATTACTAATAAAATTATGACTTCGGACAGAATCCTAGCACACCTGAGACCCTGACCATGTGCTCCTGTAGGTTATGTTTGTTGCTCTCTCTCTTTTCTCTCTCTATACCTCCCAAGCTCTCAAATGCATTATCTAGGTAGCTGATCTTAATCTGTTTGTGCGTGCAACTCTTATTAATTGTTTAAAGGTGTGTTTTCTCTCTTTGGCCAGCATCCTCTCCAGATCGATTGTTGTTGCTAGGAGACAGAAGCATCCTGAGGCGAGGCAGCATCCCAAACGTCAGACGTGTGTGTTTTCTACTACAGCAACGGCACTATTTCTCTCACTCTCCCTCTCGCTCGCTCGCTCATTCTCTGATGAGTGAGGGCAGTGTTGTCAGCCTCTCTGCCGCGCTCCCCGTGTGCGGACCCACACAAACGGAGTTAGGAACAGTTTGCAATACGGCAAAGAAGAGGAAAAATGCAAGACTGCAGACAAAAGGAATGTTTAACAGAGGTAATGCATTTTTTCACATAGAATATTAAATGAGATTTGCTGCGGTTCTATAATACTGAACAGTTGGAATGGGAATGAATGCAAAGAGAAATTTTGCTGTAGAAAAGCCAAAGTGCTGAGATGAGCTTCATAAATCAGGGCTGATGTGACATCGTTCATTTATGAGCATATAGTAATACATAAAAATGTAGGCAAAAAAAATATTAGCAAATATTTTAAAATTGTATATGGGGTTTAAAATGTTTTAAAAAGACTCCAGGATTGCGTGAGAAAACTTTGCATGTTCCCAAGCATGTCTCTAAAAAATGCGTCTTAGTTTACACAAATGGCACGCGTAAAAGTCTTCAACCACTTTGAAATCCAAGTTGAATCAAAACTTACCGGGAAACATTTTTTTCTTATATATATATATATATATATATATATATATAAAATTGTCTGCCTGTTTGGTGTGAATCGATCAAAACACAAGAAAACTGTTTTCCTTTAACAGTAAATGATTAGTCAACAGAAGAGACTGATAGCAGCGCGTGAGTGTTTTGCGTAATACTTGTTTGTAGATCTGTTGTTTAAATGATTACTTGCTGCTACAAAGGAATATTTCGTTCTCTAACTATTTCCACTTTGTATTTTTGCTGTAGATTGTAATTTTGATTGCACATTGAAACTGACTGGGATACTCCTGGAAAAAATTGTCCAGACGTTTTGTAAACAATAACTAAATGCATGTGGTTGTTTAGAAAATCTGGAAGAAGTGGTAGTGTTGCCTAGTAAAGAAAGATATGCAAGCCAGGGTTTTCTTAGCTTAAGAGTTTGTTGGTACTGGTGACTGAAATGTTGCAGGTTTGAAATGAATCATTCTGTCCTTGATCAAGACACATAATCTTTGATATCTCCAAGAGGACTGTCCTTATCCTTGTACCTTTAAGTTACTTTGGATAATAAACATCAAATAATAGACTCACTTGTAATTAGTCTCTTTTTGTGTCCTTGCAGTCAGTTTGAGCAGCGGTGTGGCAGCTGTGCTTTAGGCTTCACCTGGATCTGTAAGATAACCAAAGAAAAGACTGGGATTATTCATAATTTATTGCGTCGGAGGTCTGCGCTGAATTTTAATATCTCTGTTGCGTTAGGTTGGAGCAATGAATGTTATAGTGAGATGTGAGGTTGTAGAGCCTGATGTTGTTCTGACATTCATCACGCAACAGAGTTGTGGCTTTAACTCACTCGGAATGATAATTAGCACAATTAGTTCAGCTGGAGAACAATGCAGAAGTACAAACATGTAAAAGGATTTTCACTTCAACTCAGCCACCGATAAGTGTAAAGAAAGTCTGTCATCCAGGGTTACACTGGAGAGTGTGTGTCATTTAAGGTCTATAAATGTAATGATCCAAACGTTTGGATATATGTTTCTAGAAGAGTAATAAAAAAGTACTAAAAGAACTATTAAATTCATCTAGACACACACTCACACACACACATATATATACACATATGCACATAAATAAATATATATATATATATATATATATATATATATATATATATATATATATATATATATATATATATATATATCATATATAAATCATGCATTAAAATGTAAGGTATATACATAAAATACATTCAAATTGAATCATTTATTAATAATATAATGTATAAAATTGTATATAGTTTTTCAGAAATTTACAAAATAGAACAAATTATGATTTATATATATATATATTATTATTTATTATATCCGAATACATATATAAATATTTTTTTTCTTTTTAATAGTTTTTAGTATATATATATATATATATATATATATATATATATATATATATATATATATATATATATATGTATGTATGTATATATACATATACATATATATGTGTGTATATATATATATACATATATATGTGTGTATATATATATATATATATATATATATATATATATATATATATGTGTGTGAGAAAGAGAGAGAGAGAGAGAGAGAGAGAGAGAGAGAGAGAGATGTTTTGTTTTTGTTTTAGTTTAATTTGGTTTAAGATGTTTTAAAATGATGGTTGAAAATCACTTGATGATGTGTGGATTGTGTGTGAATGTGCGTGTGCTAAAGAAATCATTGTTACCGGACTGGAGGAGTTGGCCTTGTATACGCCAGACCACCTTGTTGAAATGCCTGAGAGTGTGTTGTGTGCAAAGCTTACAGTGCATGTGTTCTGTGACCATGCATATGTGCAAGAAATTGACAGCTTCTAAAATAAAATGTACACGTTCATGGACACAATAGCGTTAGCTAATTAATATGCGTCCAAAGTTGTTATTCAAACTGTCTCCTGGGATTTGCAAGATTTTATGCATGTGTGCACAGGTGTGCATCTCTCCTTTGACATGCATGTTTGTGCATCGGGCCATTTTGTACACGTGTGCTTGTGTAGAAGTTTGAATTAGCAAGATGCAGGATAGTCTTGTATAAGACCGGACGGCACTACATTTACTGAATATGAAGCAGTAAAGTGGTGTGCTGTAATAATTAGCCTTTCAACAGTGTAGTCCGCTCAGTGCATGTAAATAAGTTCTTCCACAGCCCAGCGCGCTATAACTAGACTTGCACATATGCTTGGCTATCAGTCAGTCAGATGAGCTTTAAATGAGACTGAGATCTCACTCTATTACAGACACATTAGAAATCATGTCTAGATGATGACATAAAGTAAACAGAGTAGCAATGGATTTTTTGCTTTCGGGCAATCGCCTTCTTGGCCATGTCACCAAACACATGTATTTTCAAACAACCCAAAACATGCAACAAACAGCATTACAAGTCCAACCCAAAAAGGGCAGGCATGTAAACCACCGTGAACACAGCTGAAGTATCTGTGAGCTCAGTGATGCGGATGCTGTTTATCTCCATAAGCGTTAAAGCATCCTGAGTGCTTATAATTTTCGACCTCCTACGCATGTGTTCTCTCTCCGCTTAGGAAGTCTACCTTTGTTAGACTGCGTTTTTCCCTGCGACGAAGCCCATGGGTGCAGAGCTCTGTTAGAAATTCTGCTGTAGTAAGAGACTCCAAGGCCCCATCAAGCTTTCAAAAGCCTTGCCTTCATATTCATTAATATGGAAAGAGTATGGAGCTGAAAACTAAAGATGCCTTCACTGCGCTGTAATATTTTTACACGTAGCACAGGGACATTGCGTAGTTGCATATGCATGCAAACAGGCACTTTCAAAGGGTTTCCTTACCTCAGCTTGCTAAAATATGACATTTGCATTGAAAGACATTATAGTGTAAGAGTAAAAGAGTAGCATTGGATCATAATGAGAAGAATGAGCATGTCAGATGTAGCATATGGTGGCGGCCAGTGTGTGGCATTCCTGCTGAAAGTGGTTTTATAAAGTAGGCTAGCCTCTTCAGACTCCTTCAAAACAGCAGTTATGTTGCATAAGTCATGCATCAAATCAATAAAGAGATGTTTGAGTTTGTCTGTCTGTGTGCATGCAGAGAGAAAGAGAAAGTGATATGCAGAGATTTCAGCAGTCTGGCAGTCCCCCTCGCTGCCAAGTAAATCCATTTCTGAGCAAAAAGAACAGCTTTGTAGTTTTTTTTTTTTTTTTTTTTTTTTGGAGGAGCAGCATTGTTGCTGCAGAGCACTTCTACACTCTACAGTGCACTACAATCTCACATTAACAAAGCAAACTGAGTCTCAAACCAGATGCTAACACATTATTATGAGAAAAATATACAAGTACAGAATGTTTTTCCTAGTGCAGCCTAACAGTAGGGGGTTTCAATTTAGTCGATTAGGTTTAGGCTTAAATTCTGCCACAAATGATTTTTATTCAAGGGCAATACAGTAAGGTAACAACCTTTCGTGTGAGAACATTTAATTCTTCCTCCAGATCAGATTAGTCAAACTCGTAAAGGGATAGTTCAACCAAATATGAACATTCTGTCACAATTCACATATTTTGAAGAATACGCTGGCACATGAATGAATGATTTCATTCCCAATCAGACTGACCCGGCTTTCAAGTTCAACTCACTGACTATCTGTAAGTCCAGTAATTGCAAATAATTATAGGTACAGTTTTTAAAATTTCTTCTTCTGTGTTCTTTGTCATGAGTTTGAGGCAACATCAGTATAATTAAAAGAATTTTCAATTTTGGCTTGAACTATTCCTTTATTTAAAAAAAAAATGGTTCTACATAGTACCAGATCAGGTTTCTTTAACAGATAATATCAGAAAAGGTCATAAGATCAATTTGTAGAAGACTGAAACAATGGAAACATGCTCAAACACTACACGCCGTTCTGTGTGTAAAGGTCACAACACCAGCTTATATTCGTGGTCAACTCATGGTATATGGTAGTTGGATTCTACATCAAGTTCTGGAATTCATAAATATTTATGATTATTATTATTATAAATATGTCACATGATCTCATTCGTTGTGCTGTGGCACTCATATGGCCACCTTGAGTTGTGAAGGTAGTTAATGTAATTGTACTATGACAAAATAAACAAATAAATTATGGTAATATTAAAATGTATTCATGATAGGTCAAATCCCATAAAATAAAAATAAAAGATCTAGATCATAATCACACCCAATAAACAATAAGAAAAACTGTACATTTAACCCAAAATATAAATAATAATAATGCGGTGAATATTTACTCACCCTCCCCAACCTGTATAATTTTCTTTAGCTTAGAAACTAATAAATTTTTTTTGCATATATATATATATATATATATATATATATATATATATATATATATATATATATATATATATATATATGCTTCATTCAGGCTTTTTTTTTTTTTTTTTTGGCATGAAATCTGTTTCTGTTAGATTCACCCAGTAGGTCTTATTTACTTATTTGCTGGGAAAACCCATGTATATACAACCTATAGTTCAGTATTGGGGTAGCAATGAACAGGGGACTCAATATCTGCCTTAAAATTCCCTTTAAGCACATCTGAAATGACAGGGATGTTAACCATAGCGTAACGTACATCTCTTCTACAATGGAATGAAGACTTTCTAATGATAGTAATTACTGACAGCGACGGCTTGGCAGGAGGGATCACAGTTGACTGGAAAAGTTTTGGGCATGTAGCCCAAAATGAAACTAACTACTTTGTCTTATAGGAGTCTACTGCTGATTGTGTCAGAAGATTTATCTATTTTGTGTGTGACTAAATAAATGATGTGTTTTATCAGTTTCAGTCTATGGCTCCTGACAGCGCTTCTCTAAATCGCCACTGCAGGGCCACTTCCCCCGCTGAGTCACAGCATCCTGACACACACTTTATCTCTCGGCTCTCTCCGGCTTCTCTGAATATCTTAAAGGGGGGGTGAAATGCTTGTTTTCACTCAATATCCTGTTAATCTTGAGTACCTATAGAGTAATACTGCATCCTTCATAACTCCAAAAAGTCTTTAGTTTTATTATATTCATAAAGAAAGATAGTCTGTACCGATTTTTCCCGGAAAAACACGACCGGCTGGAGACGTGACGTGTGGGCGGAGCTAAAGAATCACGAGCGCTAGTAGGCTTTTGCGTTGAGAGCATGTGGAAACTGTGACATTACCGTGAGGGAAAAACCATCATCCAAAACAAACCATGGCTTACAGTCAGATTCAGCCGTTCATTTATGATCCAGAATAAGATCCCGAGGCTGAAACTGAACGAGAGCAGCAGCAGCAAGGACTCGCTCGAGCGGGGCTTGAACCCGGGTCTCCGGCATGGGAGGGGACGCACTAACAAGGAGGCAGAGATATTTTAAGCAGTTTTACTCACCGCCTGCGGTTCCAACACACGATCGTGACCCTTTTTCGTTGGGATTGCATCATCCTTAAGAAATAAACAAAGTGCAAATCCGTCGTCACTGGGCCTTGTTTGTAAAACAAGCATCTTCGAAATGCAGGAAACAAACACAAACACTTGCACAACTCCGTTGATGCTCTGTAAAAATAAACTCCATCCACAGTGAATCGCTCTGATCAGTGAATGTCTGTGCTCTCAGTACTCTGCTATACGGGAGCGCGCGCTCTTCCGGCAGACGTGCCCTCAGGACCCATATAAGGAAATTCCGCTCCATCTAACGTCACACAGAGCCATAATCAAAAAAAAACTTTTCGAAACTTGTGATAAACAGGAAGGAGTATTTTGGGAACAAAAATACTCCTTCAAACGTACAACTTAATTTTTGAAACTTTGTCCATGTTAAGCATGGGAATCCAACTCTTTAACAGTGTAAAAAACTCAGTATGCATGAAAGAGCATTTCATCCCCCCTTTAATCCATAGAATGCGATTAATGGCTAACTCACACAACTCCATTTCATATCTCAGGAAATACGGCTTGCTTTTGAGTCAAACAAAAGTCCTAATAAAACACATTGTAGGTCACTCTGTCTTGCAGGACTCGTCCTCACGCTCAGCTTTCTGGTTTTGCTGCGTTTGGAGTTTTTCCTGGCTATACGTCGTGTTTATGGATCAGTGGCCTTACAGCTGTTAGAGAAGCATTTTTAATATTTAATTGTGTCCCTCCACTATTGCTGCTCAAAGGTCTTTTTCTAATCTGCAACACATTTATTATTGTCAAACATTCTTCCAATGCATCTAACAAAAGGATTCAGCGATATATAGTGCATTTGTCATACTTACCCGTTGTGCTTTGGCTCTGTGATTGCTAGAGGAGCTGGACAGTGACGGATTTCAACCAAACTTCATTTGGTTCCCATTCACAAGCTCAAATTCTAATACAGTAATAAACAGCACTCAAATTAAGTTGCATTTAAATGTTTTACTCCAATTCATTATAATAACCTTTATATAGTTATTTACTGAGGTAAATGTAGGGTTACGTGAAGTTGTTTTACTGACGTCTTTCAGACGATTAAACACAATTACATGCAAGAAGATACATTTCAGTAAGTTGTACTGTGTCTTTCAACATACCTCTTAATGTTCATTTGTTTATTTTGTTCACATCGGTTCACATCTACTCGCTTAAACTGAGGACTACAGCGTTCTGTCACACTACAGCAAAGAGCGCCAAAAACGTTATTTATCCTTCGAATTTCGTGTCCTTTAAAAAATGCGTCGATTTTTAACGCTCATCGTTCTGAAAAGCTCGGTGTGCTCTGATTGGCCAGCTTTTTAGTGCATTGTGATTGGCTGGAAACCTCAAGCATGTGACAGAAATTTTAGGCCCCTTACCAGGTTAAGGAAACTTTACTCCGTAAAATGCACTGCACACACTCGAATATTTGGGTTGTACTGTTCTGCAACAGTGTTGTAAATAAAATGTTACCATTGATTTCTAGTTGTGTCCTCTTTTGGAAGGCCAAACAGAGTTTAGCTTTTGCAATGAAACACGTACACAGCATCTCCTTTATTTCTTTGCATATACATTTGGGTGGTCATATGCAAACCGACGTAGATATATATGGGAGTGTTTGAACGAAGCGTTTTAGGAAGGACGTAGTTGATTGTTCACTTTTTTAAGGACAAATTCCAAACTGCTTTTTTGCCCCCTTGAAGGGCACTTCGGGGAAGGGGATGCCATTTTTAGGGATGTTCCAAACGAACTGAATCCTTTCAGGAAGGGCACTTCAAGAATTCCATTAGCGAAGGGTGCATGTGATGGATTCCATTTGTGATCATGTGATCTTCAGTTAGGAGATCTTGCGATCCTTTTTAAAGCAAAGATGATTTCTAATTCACATACAAACATAAATAGAATAGGTTAATGAAATGTATCTATTTTAAAAACAACATATTTTTTGTCAGTGATAGAAATATGATTAAGACGGTAGTTTAAGTTTAGTTTGAAAAAGTTTAAAAGTAAACAGACAACATTTGAATAAAATAATAAGAAATATTTATTTGCAAAAACTGATGGAGCACTGAATGCTGCATGCATGCGCAGCGTTGTCAAGGTAACATTTGGTCCGTCATTCCCTTCACCAAGGGAGTTCCAAACATTTATATGAGACATTAATTACCTACACACTTCAAAGAACACACTTCAAGGGATCTGCCCTTCGAAGGGAGTAGGGCATAGGGATGCTCACTTCCGTTTGGAATTTGCCCCCATATCTCTTTGGGTTTGAGACTTTAAAATGAAGATTGATTAAAATCGGGAAACTATATTTTCAACCCTCCCCAGTTGCTGGTGTGTTGTTTGTGTGATATGACTCTGTTAACTCAAAAATAAATAAATAAATAAAATAAAACTCAATGTAGCAAGTAAAATATCCCCTTGCGATTTGTTTTTTCTTTCTTGTTTTAAGCATAAACAACTTTAATATTTATAGTTGTACTATAAAAAGACAAAAAATACAAAGTAAGAAAATCCTTTTTTTTTCTTTTCTTTTTTTTTGTGATGTCCCCTTCTTCAGTCTTAGTAGGCCTATATGGGATTCTTTTCACCTGATATAATGTCCACTTGGCAAAAGTTAATGTATGTCTGCTTAGAAAAGTAATAGCACCACCTACGTATGCTCAACACCAAGCCACACATTTTGAGTGATCACTCATGTCTGTAGCAAAAACAATGCAGGACAATTTACAAAGTGTAATTTACTAAAGCAAGGATCACCATTACTATTGGTCATACTTACAATTAGGGATTTGAACAAACTCTTAACTCAAAGGTTTTTTAGTGCTAGCTTCTTGAAGTGATCCGAGATTGAACCTAGAGTCTTTTAATATGCAGGTCAGAACCATTAAGCAACAAACATCCTAACCACAACAGAGATTGTGTTAAAGCATGGGAAACAAATGAAGGGCTCTATGGCTCTGAATAGCTACTTCGTTTAGCGGGGGTTGATGGTCCACTGGGCATGTGTGTGTGTGTGTGTGTGTGTTAGTGCCAGGTTTCAAGCTTAGTGCCATCCCCTCTGTGAAGAAACTCAAGTGGATCTTTTAGTCCTTCTTAAAAAATCGCTTCAATAGCGGAAAAACATTCCTATAGGTACTTTAAGAACATACAACCAGACACAAAACACAAACACATACTTCAGAAATAAACTCTATTTGAACCCAAATGAATTGAGCAAAATGTGTGTAACTTACCGTACACCATTTACCATTCAGAATGAGAATTTGACTGGAAAAAAAATCATAAACTTGATTGGGCAAAGATTGAGGGAGGGACCGACCATTTATATATACCTGAATATCTTAGGTTGTTGATGTTGATATTAACTTTAATTATTAAGAAAATGCTCTTTGTGTACCTTTGGATAATTTAGTTTATTTTTTTATTTTAATTTGGAACTGCAAAAAGCAAAAAACAAAAAAATCAGGTATTAATTTGAATTATATTTTAAATTATTATTTTTGAGTTCTAGAATGTCAGTATCACCAGAATTCAAAGCTGAACTGAGACGACTCAACCTAATGAAGGTCAAAGGTGAGCTGGGTCTGCCATAACAGTGACAATTCAGCATCAATCCAGATCCTTTCTAAAGGACAACAGACGGATTCTATATGACCTCAACTACATCAGCACACAGTGACTTTAAAGAGATTTAGATGACAGCAGAGGCTCTTAATGAGCTGTATCTGGTATCAGACGCACCAGTGAGTGATACGTCCTCCATGCGTAATTTGTCTTTTACTCCAGTTCTATAACCATGTGCTAGCTTAATGTAGTGTGCTGTGGTAATGTCCTCCCTTGATCTGCTTTGCTGATTGGCAGATGAATCGATTGGCATGCTGGTTAGGACTCTCTGGCGTTTCATCATCAGAGGAGTTACTCACAAAGAGGACGAGTCATGAAAGGCTCTAGTCTAGTGCACAAGTTCTTGATGGATGATGTCAAATCTCCCGGCCAATCACAAGCTCTCGTTTTGCTGCAGTAAAATGATTTTGCATGCAATAAAACCTTAAGTGATTAGTAATAATAAAAGTAATAAAAATATTTTGATATAATATAATAAAATCTTATATTGTTCTTCGTGAATTTCAGAGTTGCCTTCTTAAAAGTAGTTAATGTAGACTTATTTTTCCTATAAATTGCATAAAACTGATAAAAATGTTTTCAAAACACCATTCACTTAAGGATACTGTACCAGTGATTCATATTTCAGCCACAGAAATTTTAATTTAATACAGTTATTGCTGTATTTAATTATAGTTATTGGTCACACCACATAATAAGTGGTCGCTCCTAATGAATCCAGGACTTTATATCGTTAAAAACCTCTTGAAAGAGTTAAATAAACAAGAAATTTCATACAAAAATAATAATAATAATAACAAAAATACGGATAGATTTGATTGTATAAAAATTTTATATAATTTTCATGAACACAAATATTAATTATTTTTAGAAAAATCACATACGTGCACCAGTTTCATTTAACTCAACAATGGAGACAACTGAATAAATACGTTTTGATTTCATTTTGATCAGAGCCATGTATAATCGTGTCTCATTACAAAGAGTTTAAAGTGAACAAACATTTAATTAAACTTGGCAATCATCATGCTGCTGATTTGGAATGTGTCTGTGTGAAAGGGCAGAATGTGGCGTTAACTGTCATTTCTGCTCAACTGACCCTTTGCAGGGTGTTTGATTGACAGGTGATCTGAACAATCATAATGCAGAATCTGGCATTTTTTCGGACAAACAAACCAGATTAACGCCGTTGGACTTGAACTTGTGAACTTGAAAATGGTGTATTGCCGTGGCTGAAACAAGATACTTTCTGGTGTTTATTCATGTATATTTTGTGCTATAACTAGTAAAAAGGAAGAGATAATCGGTTAATGTGCCGATTGAATCTGTCACGGCACATAAAACAGCACATCTTGTATTTTTCACTGCGTTAGAACATGTTGTGTGGTATGAGAGCACCATGGCTTGTCGGACATATCAATACCAAGTCTTTGCGAAGGTTCGATTTAGAGTAGTGGGAGATTTCTGGCTCAGGTTCTGAGATGACAGCATGAAAATCTTTCTTAAAGCAGAAAATGAAATCTGGAGTTTGTGTTTGACATCAGGGACAGAATAAACATGCTGCCTATAGCGAGCGTTTGTTTACATTGCTTGGCAGTGGCATCTGATAAATAAGATTCAAATAGTTATTAATAAATAAATAAGAAAACACCAATAAATGCATAATTATCGAATTGAAATTACATGTTCTATTTTATTTTATTGCATTTTTGTCATATTGTACAAAGATTAAAGATAATCCATATCATCAAAAAACAAACATCAAAATATAAATAAAAAAAAATATCTGTAATAATAAAAATATATATGTTTTTTGTAAGTTAAAGTGAGTATATACAAGGGAGACGTACTTCATATATTCATAAAAAATGCAATCAGACAAAAAAATTAGAAAACAATTTGGAAAACTATGGCTTACCATACTTTATCATTTTCAGCCCATTCTTACTGATGCTTTGCACTATCCATAGTACCATAAATCATTCTCACAATTTCAACAAAGTCTCATCTGTGTAAGCCAGCTACATAATGTTACCTTGGTGACATATTTAATTTGCAGGAACAATGCTATAATAGATCACAGAAAACCAAATGCTAAAATTTGAAAGGTATAAAAACATATACACATGCATTAAAAGCATTGACAATGCTTGCAGTGACAGTTTTGTCAACTGGTCTGAAACGCTCTCACACTGGCCCCGGGCCATCCTTTCTTTTGAAACTCTGCTATTATTCCTGAATTCTTGTAAAAGCACTGTATGCAATTTAATAGAAAGTATGCTGTCTCAAGAGGATCCACATTCTCTTCAATAAAGACTAAATAATTGCACCATGACAAAATAATTCTTCTTGCAACACACTCACTACAGTATATTCTTTGTGGCCCTCGAAGCTAGCAAAACAAATTTAATAGTTTTTACGGATGAAGAGCATTGTTGCTTGGAAAAAGGGATAACTTCTTTTTCTCTTTTTTTTTTTTGGCACTGGAATTTGCAATTGATTTCTTCGAGCTGACTGTTTGATTTAGGCATGCTGTTAAGGAACTGCCTGCGAGCAAAATCCAATTAATTCCTGAACCTCTCTGTACCCAAAAACGCCCCGTACCGCTCTTCTGTCCTACCCCTCTTAACTAATTAACAATTAACATGATTAGCCATGAAGAACTGCTTAAAGATAGGCTACAGTAGGTGGTTGAGGGAAGGAACGAAAATGCATTCTGGGGAATTGTGTTAAAATCAGACCTGTTTGATTGATTTGATAATGAGCGTCTTGATGAATATCATAACTAATTTAAAGATGTTCGGGGTTAGTCTGACCTTGAATTTTGTTGTTGATCACTTTTTTTCTGCCTCTGGATCGATTTACGGCGTGATGTACTATTTAGAGATAAAATCCTATCTAAATTAGATTTTTAATGATCAAAACTCATTAAAGTTATTTTTTTACTTCAATTCATATGGTTATGAAATGTGAAATGATTTTTTTCTCTCACATTTGTCACCTGTTCTGAACATTAGATTTGAACTTGGCAGAGAATGTAAATAATTAATTAGCACAAATTATGCACAGGGGCTCCCTTTGTGTATAATAACATACATCTGCATGGTTATTATATTCCCACTGATTTAAGACAGACATATTTACAGAGTTATATAATTATTTCATCTGTTAGGAAGTGCCTGGATCATTAAAACTGCACTGTATATGACAGGTGTTTGAAGGGCTGAAAAAATAAACGAATGTCTTTTCACAAGCATGACATTTTGATGTTGTTCTTTGAAATAATGTACACTAACAAATCATACATTATGTAAAGAATCTTTATTTGCTTACTAAACATTTTTTTTCTGCATTATTTCTTCACTGATATTTTCTTCATTTAATAAAAAAAAAAAAAAAAAAAAATTCATGTCCACTAAAATGGACCATTGAGACGGCTTTTTAAATTGCAGTTCTTAAAGGAATAGTTCACCCAAAAATGAAAAATCTGTCACAAATTACTTGCCCCCAATTTGTTCCAAACCTGTATGAATTTTCTCCTTCTGCTTAACACGAAAGAAGATATTTTGAAGTTTTTGGTTCCCATTAATTTCCGTATATTTTTTTCCCCATACTATGGAAGTGAATGGGGACCAGCGACTGTTTGGTTACCCACATTCTTCAAAATATCTTTATGTTCAACAGAACTCATGCTTGATGCTGAGCAAATGAAGCTTATAGGTTTTTTAGGCCTTACATATAATATGACAAATAGAATCATGGATGGATGGATGAATGGATAGATGATAGAGAGCCCATTTCAACTAGTGGATGATGTCTGACAGGGCATCACACATTGTCACTCAGTTATGCTCAGCGTCAGGGTGTGAGGGGGGAAGCGGGCATGAATTTTCTCGCGCCCACTGTGGCCCCAGAGATTCAGTGTGTTAAAACAACACCAGTCCACTTCTGAAGAGTCCAAGAGTCTGTCATCAAAGCAGAAAGCGCTCTCCCTCCCCTCTCCTCCGGCCCTCCAGATCTCCCGCTGACCTCTGAGGAGAGAGGAAGAGCACGAGCAAGTGGAGGCACTTTAAACCGACGGCGGCCGTGTAGCTTTTGCCCAGCGAGAGCACTATTGTTGCTGTTCGGCTGGCAGACTGAATCATGGAAGAAGATAATGAGGAAAGCTGCCGTTAGTGCGATTCTGCCAGAGGCCTGTGTGTTGTGCTTTATGTTGCATCACACGGTGAAGATAGCATCACTGCGGTTGAGTGTTATCCAGTCTTGGAGGCATCTCCGGGCCAGGCTGTGAGCCTTTGTGTAGCTGCCAGTTCTGTGGCAACCCGGCAAGACATCTCACACACCGCTTAAATCCAACAATCCCCAACCCCATTCTACGTCGCTACCACTGCCTGCGCTCGCCCACCCTTCTGCAAGGAAATGTGGAAGAGGGAATCAGATTAGAGACATTTTTTCCTAAGCCCTAAAATAAAAAAAGAAGGCTTAGAAATCAAGGCTGTGAGACACACATACCCAGCATCAGATTTAACAATTAGTGCCTTTCGCTTAGCTCTCGGAGAAGCTATTTATCCGACAGTTAAATCTGTAGCATTTTCTAAAAGTCGTAGGTTCAGGATTTAATTAGTATTTCATACCTCTGTCATCTGAGCTCCATTAACAAGGGGGAAATCAACTCCATACTGACACGGAAGAAACATTCACGCTCATTTGAGGAAGGGAAGCAAAAGATGTTACATAACAGGACATAATGGGGATTTAGCTTTACAATAGTTTCTCACACTCTCCACACTCCACAGACATGATTTTCTCAGGTGAATTCACAAACCGTTGCACAGATTTCAGTGTAAAAAACATAATTCACTAAATCACTATTCAGATTAACGAGGCACAATCTGCGCTTGCGTAATACTACGGCATGCACTGTCGAATTTAGTGCTTTAACACAGACTCAAAACAGTTCACTAGGCTTATAAATTTATGACATTTCCACACAGCAGAATGGAACTTAATCTGGGCAAAATAATTTTGTTTGAGATCACGATATTAAAAGTGCAGCTGTTTACTCAATTACAATGAGCTAAGCAACAATTCTTGAACTTACTATCACTATTTAATTTCATTATGTTTAATTATTTTGAATTATGTTGCTTTAGCTCATTCTAATTAAGCAAATGAAGGTGCAAAAATACAGGCGGCAATGTAGTATTCAAAAAGAGACACCTGCATAAATTTTCTATTGATCACAGAAGCAGTAATAAATTAAATTAAATGTGTTGATGTTAACGTAATTACCTGATTAGCATATTTCTTTTAGGGAATCAAGGGTTAAAAAAAACTGTAAACTAATATAAAATAAATAACATCAGTGGAATTTTTTTTTCTCTGTCAGCGAAACAGTTGCATCATCTGTCTGCGCTTCTGTGCTGATTAATTTATGTTTCTCATGTGTTTTCCATCCTTGAGAATCTGTTTTGACAAATTTGTTGGTAAGGGTACGGAAGGCACCGAGGAGCTGGTGTTGGGTGAATTTGTTGAGATTAGTTTGTCTGCGCGTTCATGTTGTACTTTTGGCATGTTGGTTTTGCAGACAATCTTTTTTCAGCTCTAAATTGAACACTGTGATTACAGAGAACAAACTGACCCTAAAAAACCCAGGAGAGCTCTGAAATGTCTAATGCTCAAGTCTGAGTCTCTTCATATGACTAACAAAAGCCTATTTAATTCAGTTCAAGCAAGGTTTGAAACGCCCCTGGCTAGATTCTCCTACAGTATATGCAGGTAATGGAGCTGTTCAGGTGGTAGTCCAAAAACCCAGAAGAGATTTAGGATTTTTGACCTACACGTTCCCTCTGGAATTTCCTTTGGGATTTAATAAGGTCTGTAAAATAAGGTCTGTGATAAGCAATGCTATAAGATACTTGGACATACTGTTCTACTACATAATTGCAAAGTTATACGATAAACATGTATTTTAATATAGCAAACACATATCAAGTATCTTGTAAACTTGTATTAAGCATGTATTTTATAAACCAAATACCAAAATGCTTTACGAATCAGACAACTATTCAATTTTTTTACATTAATTAAAGGGATAGTTCACTCAAAAATTTAACTCATGTCATCATTTGCTCATCCTCAAGTTGTTCAAAACACATATGAATTTCCTTCTTCTGCTTAACACGACAGAAGATTTTGAAGAAAGTGTGTAACCAAACAGGATTTGGTCCCTATTGACTACCATAGGATTTTGTTTCCGTACTATGGAAGTGAATGGAGACCAGCAACTGTTTGGTTACACACATTCTTTAAAATATCTTTCTTTAAGTTCAGCAGAAGAAAGAAACTCATAAGGGCCAGGCAACTATTGCAGTTCTTCTTCCACAGCAACTTGTTAGGAACTTATGTTTAAAAAAAAAAAACTTTAAAATACACATTTGAGGTATGATTTTGTGTAATTTATGTATTAAAAACAAAATATCCAAATATCGAAATAAATAAATTATGTAAATGAAAAAAATAGGTAAATAAGTACATAAATCTAATATTCTTAGTAACTACCTGACTGGGATAAGTCTGAAATCTCCAAAACTGTTTGTCAAGATTATATACCACTTCCATATTTCAAATACGATTTGCTCCTAAGGCTAAGAACAACCTGTATTTTTTCAGGCTGGTCCAGTTTATGTGCTGTCTGCAGTAAACAAACTTTTAACTGAAAGGCAGGTAGTCCTACAGCTGCCATATTGAGCATTAGGATTTCTCACATTTATATTTCAACACTTTCTCTGTTTCCTTGCCTTATAGTGTCTCTTTCTCTCTGTGTGTTTCTTTGCAGTTCAAAGGCTAAAGCCAGTGCTTTGGATCTCCATGAGTAACCAGACAGAGCTCCCTGCTTCCCCTTCATGCCTCTCTCAGTTCCTTGACGCCCACCTTTCACCCTCTCTTTCCCCACCTGACCATTACACCTCCTCAATCTTCTTCCCTTAAATGATGTGGTCTGCGATCCGTGCCCTGCTCCCGGTGCTTCTGGGTACCGGGGTCCTGCTCTCCAGTGGAGACTCTCCCCGCAAAGAAATTAAGATCGACGGGGACCTGGTTCTTGGTGGCCTCTTCCCCATCCATGAGAAGGGCATGGGCATGGATGAATGTGGCCGGATCAATGAAGATCGAGGCATCCAGCGGCTTGAGGCAATGCTCTTCGCCATAGATCAGATCAACCAGGATGTAGGTCTGCTACCAGGTGTGGCTTTGGGTGTCCACATCCTGGACACCTGCTCGAGGGACACCTATGCTCTGGAACAGGCGCTGGAGTTTGTTAGGGCTTCGCTTACTAAAGTGGATGATACGGAGTTCATCTGTCCTGATGGATCATACGCTCTTCAGGAAGACAGTCCGCTGGCCATTGCCGGTGTCATTGGGGGATCTTTTAGCAGTGTCTCCATACAGGTCAGAACCAGTCAATTTAATCTAAATGTACACAAAACAATACAATTTAATCAATTTTAATGAGTTTTTGCAAATGCACTACCACGCAACATGCCAGATCACATTACATACGTCTACTTTAACAGAGCATTAAAAATATTACTACACTATATATAATAAATTTCTTCATCAGAAATAGATAATTTAGCAATTTCTAAGTTTTTACAAAAAAAATATAATAATGAAAAAATCATTAAAATAATATATTTAAATATAATAATATTTTTATGTGGAATAAATATTGTTAGCAACTTAGGTTAAAAAGCTTAAATTTCACATTTGAAATATGATTTTGTATCATTTACGAAAACGTGCAAATATCTAAAGAAATCAATAAATAAAGAAGGTAGGTACACTGAAATAATGGCTGAAATAAACTATTTTCACTCAACAATAGTTTGAAAATGAAAAATAACAAATTATGTAAATTAAATTACAAAGAAACAGCAAGTGATGGAGACTAAAAGACTGAAATAGTATTTTCTAGTAACAGTATTTTTGAAATAGCAAAACATACTCCAGTTATCACTGATTTATCTACATTTATGTGTGTGTGTATAAGTGTAAGTAATAAACAAACTTCAAGTTTATGTCATGCCTGAACAGATCTATGGGAACAAACGCACTTCAACTACTTTAACTAAACTGTTTATTGAATAAATAAATGAATGAGCACTACAAGAAATAAGGAAACAACCATATTAAAAATAATATATATATATATATATATATATATATATATATATATATATATATATATATATATATATATATATATAATTTTATTATTATTATTAAGCT
Organism: Carassius auratus; assembly: GCF_003368295.1. Classification (NCBI taxonomy): domain Eukaryota; kingdom Metazoa; phylum Chordata; class Actinopteri; order Cypriniformes; family Cyprinidae; genus Carassius; species Carassius auratus. Next base: position 642,816 of record NW_020524189.1, read on the forward strand.
AAATAAACATAGATGGGTCATATAAATTAATAATAAATAAAAAAACTATTTAATTCATAAAAAAATATATATATATTTATACAGTGTTCCATATAGTCCCAAACAAATGGATTAAACATAGTCTTATTTAACAAATTATTGTAAATCAATGTATGCAATGAAAAAGTTGCAAAAAAAAGTTCAAATCGGAGTTTAATTAGCTCATGTACTCCTGTACACTAAAATTACCCCCCCTTGAGATCTTCCAGTTCACTTTTTGAGCACAGTCACCTTAATAAACCTATTTCATTTGTGTACAGTTTGGATCAATTCACCAATATTACTGAATTATTTTCAATTCCGGCTTTGTTAATCACAAATTTGTTCTTCACCCTCTAGAAACCTACTTGACAAAAAAACAACACAGCTCTTTTTCCTGACCAACTATGAAGAACTCAATCCATTATTTAGAGGGCCGTCCTCAAATAAAACTCTGCGCCACCCGTTTCCATTCGCTTGTGTAAATCTAGTTTGCTCTCTCCTTTCTTCGTGTACATGCACGGATTAGCACTGCGGCTATACTATTGTGTGTGTTGTGCATTGTTGCTTTCTACTACCACTGGTGACAGAACCATGGGAGTTAGCATTATTTTGAATAACCCTCTCCCCATTTGAGTCTCAGCAAAAGCTGACTTCCTCTATCAGTTCCAAAATCCATAATCTTTCTTCTTGTTCCCTCTCACTGTCTTTTTCCTGAGTTTTTGACTTGACTTCTCCTGATTTATTGATGGAAACAGGGTTTGTAATGCTTTATATGTTTGTGCGTGTGTTTCTGCCAGGTTGCCAACCTGCTGCGGCTATTTCAGATACCTCAGATCAGCTACGCCAGTACCAGTGCCAAACTCAGCGACAAATCTCGCTATGACTACTTTGCACGCACCGTCCCGCCAGACTTTTACCAGGCCAAGGCCATGGCAGAGATCCTGCGTGCCTTCAACTGGACCTACGTTTCCACCGTTGCCTCAGAGGGTGACTACGGAGAAACAGGAATTGAAGCCTTCGAGCAACAAGCCCGTTTAAGAAACATCTGTATCGCTACTTCGGAAAAAGTGGGGCGTTCGAGTGCGAAACGCTCTTCGTATGAGGCGGTGGTTCGTCAGCTTCTACAGAAGCCCACAGCCCGTGTGGCAGTGCTGTTTTTGCGTAGCGACGATGCACGAGAACTCATCGCTGCTGCCGCCCGCCTCAATGCATCTTTCCTCTGGGTGGCGAGTGACGGATGGGGGGCGCAAGAGAGCATCGTCAAAGGGAACGAATTCACGGCGGATGGTGCGATCACGTTGGAGCTTGCGGCTCAGCCTATACCAGAGTTCAACCGGTATTTCCAGAGCCTCACGCCCCTTAATAATCACCGCAACCCTTGGTTCAAAGACTTCTGGGAGCAAAAGTTTCAGTGTTCATTGGGCGGTGCTTCGGCAGCAGGGGCGGGAACCCCAAAGCCACCTTGTGACCCAGAACTGACCGTCGACAAGTCAAATTTTGAGCCAGAATCAAAGATCATGTTTGTCGTAAATGCCGTATACGCCATGGCACACGCCTTGCATCGAATGCAACGGACTCTTTGTGCCAACACCACACGCTTGTGCGACGCCATGAGGAGTCTTGACGGCAGAAAACTCTACCGGGACTTCCTACTCCACGTCAACTTTAGAGGTAACCTGCTTTATTTTTCTTCTCACAGTTTCTCTCAGTCTAGCACCATGCAAGTTTACGTTGTTTATGGTGTATTTGTGTCACTCTCCGTGGTTCTGAAAAGACAGGTTTACAGGCTCTGTAATTAGAGACGCTGTGTGTCTTGATTGCTACTAGGAGAATGAGGCAGGAGTCGAGCATCTTCTGTCAGTGTCACTGAAAGCTCAGCATTGACTGACAGCTAAAGGAGAGAGGCAGGTAAAAATAAACTATGTAAAAGTGCTCAGCATGCTCAGGTTGGCGTAGCAAGTAGATGGGATTATGCCGCACTTATCTGACTATGCACAAACTCATTCAAAGACAAACTCACAGAGGGAGAGAGCGAACGATAGCTGGAAGTTTAGAGGAGGAAAAGATGCAGAGAATTCTGACTATGCCAAACAGAGATGATGGCAACAGCAGCACAATTACATTATACTCAAACACTGCATAATGAATACATAAGGGATCATGTAGAGATGAAAAATAAACCTCAACTGGTAATCAAGACCCTTACATGAAACAGAGTGGTCTTATATCACCCTGAAGTGTGGGGGGGGGGGGTAATTTTGCAATAATGACCAGCACACTGTGCATAATTTATTTGATTACATGAATATTTTCCAAATAAATGAATAAATGGACGTTAAATATTGATTAGTGCTGAAATTTCTTAATTTGAGAGGAAAGAGGCTACAGAGAGATGTAAATAAATACCATTGTCTTAATATTAATATTAATATTGAAAACAGTTGTGCTGCTCAATATGAAAAAAACGTGTTACTTTTTTCAGAATATTATGGTACAAAGAAATGGTTTGTAGCATTTTAAATGTTTTTTACTGTCATTTTATATATATATATATATATATATATATATATATATATATATATATATATATATATATGAAAGACACAAAAACTACATGAAAAATTGTGCCATGAAACCTACATGGTATATCTTAAAATACCAGGTTTTTATCATCTGATACTATCACTGTACCGCCACAGTACTTTCTGTACAGTGCATATGTGTGCATGTGTATGCATCAAAAACAGACTAACAGAGGGAGGTAGCGCTAGTTTCACACACAGAAAAGAGAGAAAGAGACACAAAGAGCAAGAAAGGGAGAAAGCGAGCGAAAGATTGGGCAGATAAAATGATGGGAGAGAGGTAGAGTGGGCTGGTACGCATCAGCAGAAGAACATTCTCTTTGAAGTTCACCATCTTCATTTTTCAAGCGCAGAATCAAAGACGTGTGGGGTTTGCTGTCTGGGGCGATTGAGAGGGAGGCAGGAGGCAAGCCATGCAGGAGAACAGGACGGGAAAAAAACGTCATCATCATGCAGACTGAGGAGATGGAGGTAGAGAGAGAGACAGAAAAGACAGAATGGAGGAGAATGTGGAGTGAGAATAATTGTAGATGTGCTTGGAATCAAAAGAAGGGTGTTGGTATAGATGATCTGCAATATAGAGAAAGAGAGAAACAGAGGAAAGATGCAAGAGAAGAGAAGAGAAGCCCAGAACGATTTACAGTTTACATTCTCCTCCCTACAGTGAAGAATTAAATCCCTCTGCACTATCTAGCATTCTGACTCACAAAGTTCACACAGCTGCCCCTTCTCTAGCTTTCTTTCTATCTGTGAAGAGCCTATTATTACTAAAGGTGCTTTCACTAGAGCTTTTGGTGCGGACCTGAGTCTGTTTGTCATTCCTCTGGTTGGTTTTCAGGACTCGGATGCACACCTTTTGGCATTTTGCATGACCGGTGGCAGCCTACTTCAACTACAGACTACAGCCTACACTTGATATTAACATTTGCTCTGTTCCAGTACCTAGCGAGTTGGGAGTTTGGAATCGGGTTTTTCACACACAAAAAAATTAACACTGTGTATCATTTACTCACCCCCATGTTGTTGCAAATCTGTATTTCTTTCTTTTTTCTGTGAAACATAAAATATTATTTTTGGGTAAAATGTATTCTAATAAGCATTAAAATGAATAACACACACATATATTGAGTAAAAAAATCATTTAAAAAAGAGTATAAGAGACAGGTGAGAATAAGAGACTGGGAACCAAACAATATTGGAATCCATTGATTTTGAGACATTTCTCAAAATATCTTCTGTTATATTCCAGAACTGTGACATTTTAGTATTATTGAGATACTATTATATTTTTTATACATTTTTGAGTTTTTATTGTTTTGTTCCACTTCCTTCTAGAACATTCTTCCAGCAAGACCTGTTTATTAGGGATGGGCGATACCACATATTTTGTTTTCGACACAATACCGATACTTTTAATGACAAGTATCGTCTAAATCGATACAGATATGATACATCTAAACTTAACTTTTAGATTATGAAATGTATTGAATTATTATGAGTACAATGGGTAATAATATCTACTTAACTTTATATGTGAAATGCATTTTAACATTCAATACACTTTAATTGCAACTAGATTATATTTTGTTTACACATCGTTAAATTATGTTTACTGTAGTGGTAACTATGGTTTATTGTCATAAGGGACCGCCAGTAATAGGCTGTTGCATGCATAAAATGCAACCTTTTTATTCATAGAGTGTATGATTTACATTAACAATACAGAATAGTACATGAGCAATATGAACTTCATTTGAACTTTTAACATTAAAATTTAAATAAATGTACTGCACAAACAAGGATACAATTTCAATAGGTTTATTGTCAAATTACTCAAACATATAGCCTATGTTTTTTTCTGCGTTGTTCTGGGCTGCCTTTTCCAAAAACATAAATGCTTTCTTATTATAGGCTCTATTTAAATACACTGTCGGAAGCAGTGTTAATTTCGTTGACTAAATATTTTCGTCATTATTTTCGTCACGAATATATTTTTGCCGACGAAAACGAAACGAAAACTAAAATAGAAGGCACTGATGGAGACTAAAACTATGACTAAATTGATTGACATTATCGTCAACGAATAAAGGATGAGACGAAAATAGACTGTGACGAAAATCAAATCAGCAGACGGGAGAGATGCGAGGAATGAGCAAAAGAACCGGCAAAACAGAACAGACTGCATGAGAGAAGAGAACCAATCAGAGCCTGACTTATTGAGACGTGAAGCGAAGGTTTTCAGTTTTTATGAGCTCCCGGGAAGTCGGCATTCGAAGAGGTGATAGGGACTTTAAGCAACAGCCTCTGGTGGAACGGCAACGCCATTCTGGCGTTGTATTGCGCCTGCGCGAATTTAACTGCTACTTTATGACGTTCTAATTTAAAGGTCTACTACGGGAGAACAGCTGATTTGCCAGAGTCGCTACAACGTGAGAGGTTAGGTAAATAAATGTTATGTTTTTAGACTTATTTACATCATACAATATTAAAAACTCCTCTTCTGACAAAAGATTGTCATTTAACGCCAAAAGCAATCCTTCTCTTGCTTTTTTAAATTATATATTTTTTTGGATCTCAATAAATGAATTAATGCTGCGTTGCGCTGTTCTGTTATACCGTTGCTTAGTGACTTTTACGTTCTTGGCTACAGCGGTGTGACGGCAAACTTCCGGTCGCTGTAGCCGTTCCATTCGCAGCTGTTGCTTAAAGTCCCTACTGTCTAAAAGAGCGACAAAATGTCCACAGCTCACTTCACGTTTGACGACGAACAAAACAAAACAAAGTGTAAAGCACGCAGAGCGCTCATTCGTGGCAAGAACACAACCAATTTGAAAAGACATTTACAGACGAGCCACCCGGACATTTTCTCAAATGTAATTTTACAACGATGTTCTTTTGTTTATTGAGCTAAGGAAAATTGGAATAGTGCAGTGCGTAGATGTTGTAGCATTAAATATTACGAACTGAAAAGTACTGTAAAATAGCCCCTTCTTCAAATAAAATCAAATTCTAATACGTAATATCATGATAAATACATTTGATTAATACTAATGTTTAGTATATTTTATAATGTTCTACTTGTTGACAATATCACAAATATTTCTATATTAGTCATGTGAAACATGAATGTTCACATCCTATCATTATACATACAAATCTAGCAATATTGTAGTATTTAAAACATACAATATTGCTAGACAAATGAATACCTTATAAAATCTTGTTACTTTTTTTATCCACCTAGCTGCCAACTTATTAAATACTTACTTTAAATGTATGCACTTATTGTTCAGCTCAGCTGTAAGCTTTAAGGTCCTGGACCTAACTTTATTTTTCTTTTATTGATGGTCAATTGGCAGCTAGTTATTGTTTACATTATCATGACAGTGTTTGTTGCTGCATAAAAGCTTTTGAATCGAAATAAAGACACAGTTGTGTTGAAATAAAGTTGAATTTGTGTTTTATATATTTTGGTTAAGTTTGTTTCCTATACCAGCTGTAAAAAATTGTCTAGTAAATCTGTTATTGATTTTAGTCTTATTTTAGTCGACTAAAATACCAAGCAATTTTAGTCGACTAAAATACCAAGCAATTTTAGTCGACTAAAATAAGACTAAAATTAAAACAAATCAGATGACTAAAATTTGACTAAAACTAAAAAGAATTATAGTCAAAAGACTAAGACTAAAACTAAATTAAAATTTCGTGTCAAAATTAACACTGGTCGGAAGTGACTGAATGCTCTCTGTAATTGATTGATTCTGCCTTGCAACATTTGCATATGTTCAGATGAGCAGGAAAATCCCTTCCACACAATTATTTGCTAACATAGGTTATTCGTCCAATTTAAAGCATATTGTAGCCATTATTATAATTATTTTTTTAATAAACCTTATCACTGGTAAATACATTTTTTTTTTTAATAAATACTTTTTATTTGAGCATCGATACTTTCGATACTTGCATCAGTATCAAGATATCGATACTTCAGGATCGATTTGCCCATCCCTAGTGTTTATGGCTTATTGCATGTTAAAAGTGTTAGAAGCGGTTAGCTGAATGTCACAAAGTGCTATTCACAGACAGCTCCTCTTGTCAGGTGTGTTTTGTAAAAACCTTACCCTTTGCGTCAGACTTTTTCTGTGCTGTAAGGAGCCTGTCACATCTCCAAGAGCCCCGACTCCTTGAATACCCTAACACACTGTGGCAACATACTGTTGCTATAGCAATTAGGTCGCCACATGGCATCAAGTGGTGAGGTAATCCAGTAGGGTTACAGGGGGAGTTCTGTCAGTACTTCCATTGGCCACACTCATTTAGACACCAAGCAACAAACACACACTAGATGTTCACCCTTGTATTCCAAAAATGCACGTTCTTCAATGCTTTCTACTAACAACCAGCAACTCTATTCTATTCTACTAGCAACTGCCTTCTTAAGCAACATCCAAACTAAAATAGAACTTATTACGTGATACTGTACATCTGGAGCCACTGTACTTACAACAACTTAGTCAAACTTAGTCTTAGCTGAGACTGGCGCGTAAAGATTTTTGTAATGAAAGACTGGCCCATGTAATGTGAAGAGCGTGAGAAACTAAGTGCTGCATAACATGGTTAAAACATCTTAGTTAAAAAGAGCAATTGCTAAAACTATAACTGTAAGCCATTTTTTCATTACAGTGGTAGGGTTTTGTACATGTAAAATGACAAATATATAAATATTTATAGATATATGTAATTTTAAATGCATTAAGCAAGACCACTGCAATGCAAAAAAAAAAAAATAATAATAAATAAATCATATATATGACTACCTCAGTGCCAGCTATAGGTGATTGGCTACTAAGCATAAACAACCCTTCAGAAATGATTATTATATGCTGATTTAATATATACCTTAAGATTAGCAATGTTAAAACAGCTGTTAAAACAATAATACATTTTTAGAAAGTTCAAAAGAACAGCATTTATTAGCAACATAAATCTTTGTAACATTATAACTGTCTTTGTCAGTTTTAATTAAATGCATCCTTACTGAATCCTTATAAATCACCCCCACCCCCCAAAAAATAAAAAACAAAATGTATAAATGACCAGGTATCTAAAGTGCAGAATAATTGTCCCACTAACATTTTGAAACAGTTGGCATTTGTGTCGGAAACACCTGTGATGCTTCAAAATGACGTCTAGATAGGCAGCTCACTAAAATTCGGAAAAGAGCTATCAAGACACACACAGTAGGATATTTGTGTTTCTTCCTTTTCTCAGACACTTTCAACCCACACACCATAAAACAAAACAATTGCTCATCCGCCCACCATCACCACCAAGCACACACACACACACACACACACACACACACACACTGAAAGCTGGGATTTAACCATCACCTCCATCTGCATCTACTAGATCACTTACAACTAATTAGCCCCCTCTCAAATTCACAGATCTGGAGTAAATATTTATCATGCCTCACAACAATAGCTTGTTATTTTAGCGATGGTGTATTTTCAGAGCAGCAAAAGCATTTGACACTGAGCTGCTACAGAAGAGTTTTCACCGTGTTTACATTCTTAACACACCCAGAGCAACATCATAATACACTATGCACAAAGCAATCGCTCATCCACCCACCATTAACACAGACACACACACATGCACTACACACACACACAAACTGAACTGGCACCACAGAAAGAAGAGCTTGTGTATTTGCTGCTCTATGGAAGATTTATTGTCATGTAAACAGCGATGTGGGAAAGTCAGGCCTGGATAGCATCTATACCTCACCTTCTTACAATACCACGCTATCTGTCCAAACTGCTGTTCATTTATATAGCTAGACAGAGTCATAAACACATCCACAACCAGAGGTGGTAAACCATAAATGCAAGTTAGTGACTCACCTCGTGTAAGAATCAAGTAATGTCACAGTACAAAAAGTGCCTTATATTACTTATTTATTTCCCTCCAGGAAATGAACTTGCTGATTCATGAATTATAAATATCTGCATTATAATCTAAAAACTGATTCTGTCAGCTGTCAAGGAAAACTAAAATATAGCAAATAGGTCACAAAAAAACATTCGTTATTAACCCTGGTCAATTAGGAATCAAAAAATATATGAAAATATTCTTAAGTGACAGTAAAAATAAATTCTAATTTTAAATAAATGCATGTTTTCCACAAGAAAAACTAATTACGCATCACATCTGTTTTTATAAAATTTTATAAAATTCTGCTTTGCATTACAGAAATGAAAAATTACATTTTAAAATATATGAATTTTATTATTTGTTTATTTTTCATAAAATTTGACCATAAAAATGCAGTCTTAGTGGGAATAATATAGGCTTCTTTTAAAGCTAATTTTAAAAATCTTAATGACTGCAAAAGTTTGAATGTTAGTGTTAATATATATTTACTTACTTACATTACCAATTTACTTATATTATATTTACTTACCCACATGCTGTTCCAAACTGGTTTTCTTCTGAAGAACATAAATATTCAGAAAAGGTTTCAGCTGTTTTGTTGTTGTTTTTTTAGAGTGAAAGTCAATGGTGTTCAAAAACTCAAAGAAGGACTTAAAGTTAGCGTAATTGTAATCCATTCAACTCCACTGTATGATAAACAGAGCAATATTTATGTAGTTATTCAATATCAAATCAAATCAAATTGATCAACTCCTGTAAATAGCATGCTTTTGCATGACTGTGCACCGTGCAAATGTAGACCGAAATGCAAAATAATTCATTGTTATAACATTGTTGCATCATCTACCAAAAATCCAAGTAGAGTCCTGAGTCATTTCATTTAGTCAAACAAGTCACAAATCCTTAAATGTGTAACTCCAGTTAGTCCTCAGCCTCTGCTATCTCCTCAGACACACCTCTTTATCATTTCTTTCTGCTCTCCCTTTCTCTGTGAAGAAGCTCTTCAAAACACTACTGTCAAACTCAGCTGTGTGAGTGTCTGTGGATGTGCGTGTGGGTCCTTGACGGGGATGCTGTATCTGAATGGCGACTGTCAGTTGCATAGGTGTGCACAGTAGAGATATGATGTTTTTAAGCCCTGAATTTTGGAAACGTCTCGGATGCCAGATTGACATGCTGTGGTACCTCAGAGTCAAGCGGATCATGCTCAAACGTGATGTCACATCACCAACTCTATGTGTCTCTGTCAAAACAGAAAATAATGTTACCATGGAGCTTGAAGAGTTCTGACACTGACACATATCACCTGAGAAAGAGAGACTGCACAAGTTGCTACAATAAAAATAAAAAATAAAATAAACAAGAGCTAGCACTTTTCTGTTGAAAACAAGTATCAACATGTTATCATCATAGTCAAAAGTGCAGGACCTTTCAGATTTTATTTCTATTTTATAACAATAATATATAATAAAATATATATTTACTATATTGTGTATACACATACATTAAATAAATACTTAGTTAGTTACTTAGTTTGTCTATTTCTGCTCCATGGCCCAATAGACAGTAGTGGCCTTCTAAAAGAAATGGTGTTTTTGAACAAATCACTTGAGCGCATGATTAACTGCTGATAAACACGTGTGACCAGTTTTTCCACTTTGAAGAAATCGGTTGTGTGGATGATTCAACATTTTGGAACAAATCGGTTGAATTAATGAATCAGTGACTCAAGTCACCACCGACAGGCGTAACGCTGTAGCCTGCAGAAACAGTCACTGCATGCATAATTCATCTGAACAAGCAGACTCAACTTGAGTGAAGCGGTACAGAGAGCCAAACAACAAACGTCTTACTTAAAGGATTATTAAGGTAGTAAAAGTGTTTTTCTCTTTCAAAAAAAGAAGTGCCTAACACTATTTTAAGGCACCGTCAGACTACAAGCCTGATTTGTTGATTTACTGTATCTGTGTCTATAGCATCCCTTGACAAAACATGCAAACATCTGTCAGGGATGCACAGAGAGATATTCGGATCGACACTGCTAACCCATTATTTTATGTTGTCCCAGACAAACAATATATGATAAATATATACCCTACTCTTTTTGTCTATGATATATCTTCAAAAATTGTACAAAAAAAAGAACAAAAAACTATTTTCTTTTGTAGCCTGCCATAAAATAAGAGACTGATTTTGAACTGAGGATCAATTCAAATTATGACCAATTCCAGCTATATTTCATTTATAATACCATATCTGTCTTACTATACATGATCTAATATCTGTATTTGAATCATACAGATCTATCCATAAATCTATCACTGATAGATGTATTTCAACCTCTCCCATAATCACAAATCTATCCATCTAGTGAATGGATGGCACGGCATCCCTCACTTGATATAACTAACTAACTAGTTAACTAACTAACACCATCCATCCATCAGATTGTCTCTATGAATCCTATATAGAAAGCATTTGTCCAACAAAAGGTATGGCCATATCCTTGGAGGCTCAGCGCAAGCTAATTAACTGCAATTAGTGTTTGTAACAGGTAATTATATTAGTTAATTATCCTGTTACCAGATGGTTCTTATTTAATACATGGGTGTGCTCAGCATCTGCTCCCAATGAGGGATGATTACACATTATCAAGTGTTGCATGCCATCAAATTCTGAAACAAACAGATGAGCTATGAAGAAATGAACTATGGGCCAGAGAAGGTTAATTTGATTCAGCACAAGAAGAAGTTCTTGACTATGACGAGATGTGTGTGGATTGCATTGCACCTCAGCTGCATGTGTGTGGGTATGTAGGTGTGTGAGGGCACGGGTGTTGACGTTGACGTTATCTTTGTGAATGATGGGGTTCATAACTTCTAACCTGTTTTCCTTATCTGATGAATCATCATCCAGCAGCGAGCTTTCAGAGACCCTCTGAGCAATTACTCTGAGCGGAGAAAATCCCTTGCACCAGGTTGGCTGCAGACTACTATTTGTGTGTCTACATTTAGTTAAAATTACAAAAATAAGCAAATAAATAACATGGCACTTTATTCTTTTTTATAAATACTGTATATAAATATATACACGTGACAGATTTTCAGTCATATTTGTATACATGTTTATATTTATAAAAATGATTAAAAAAAACAATATGGTGATATTTACCAATTTTTGTAATTTTTAACTATGATAGATGATAGAACTATGATTATGACAGAACAAGCAAATGATAGATAGATAGATAGATAGATAGATAGATAGATAGATAGATAGATAGATAGATAGATAGATAGATAGATAGATAGATAGATAGATCGATCCAGAGAAAGACCGATAGACTGACAACTTCTGTCAACATTTCCACAACTTCACTTCTCACTCTTTCTTTTGCCACTATAGAAAAATAATCACCTATATACAGTAGTGACAGTTTCCCCATCATCCCTCAAGGGACATTTTCTTCTTGTCTTTTCTCCCGGTTCAAAATATATCATTCTCCCTGAGGCCAAAACGCAAGATAGAAGCACCAGCTCCTCTGTGCTCATTTGCCCATGTCTTATTTTGCAATAGTGCTGACCAAGGACGCTTCCTCCCAGAGCCCCGAGCTACAGTACAGAGGTGTGTGGGAGACAGACTTCATATGAACGATAAAACCAATACCACATAAACCCTGACAGAAAGCAGCCCGATTCCTCAGCTAACCCTCGATACGTTCTCCACTTGAAGTTGAACGACATTGCTGTCATTTTGATTAGAGATTTGATGATACTTTTCTTTGCCTACTATAATTGCTTCATGAGCCTGTAGCCGTTTATGTTTCTGATAATAACCAAAGACAGTCATAAAGGGAACTATCTAATCTGTTCTTAAGTTAATCATGTGTTTTGTTCCACTTGATATGTGTGAATTAACTCTTTCCCATATTTTCTCTCAAGCTCCGTTCTCCCCTGCCGGTTTGGAAAATCATGTAAAGTTTGACGCTTATGGTGACGGAATGGGCCGCTACAATATCTTCAACTACCAGCTTGTGCCAGGCAGCGACAAGTTCACCTACATTCAGGTTGGAGAGTGGGCAGAGACTCTTTCCCTAAATGAGGGCTTGATCGGCTGGCCGAGGGGAGGGGACGTACCCACGTCTCAGTGCAGTGACCCTTGCGCTCCTAATGAGATGAAGAAGATGCAAGCCGGTGAATACTGTTGCTGGATATGTACTCCCTGCGAGCCCTACGAATACCTGCCAGATGAGTTCACATGCATGCCCTGTGCGCCTGGCCAGTGGCCCCGTCCTGACCTGACCGGATGCTACGACCTTCCTGAGGACTACATCATGTGGGAGGATGCTTGGGCCATTGGACCCATCACGATTGCATGCGCTGGCTTCATATGCACCTTAATGGTCTTCGTTGTTTTCATTCGGCACAACGACACGCCACTGGTCAAAGCATCCGGTCGTGAGCTGTGCTACATCCTGTTGTTGGGTGTCCTCATGTCCTACATCATGACTTTCATATACATTGCAAAACCTTCCCCTATCGTGTGCACGCTGCGGCGGTTAGGCCTCGGCACCTCGTTCGCAGTGTGCTACTCCGCCTTGCTCACCAAGACCAATCGCATTGCTCGCATCTTCAGTGGTGTGAAAGAGGGCGGAGCTCAGCGGCCACGCTTCATCAGTCCCAGCTCACAGGTGTTCATCTGTCTGTCGTTGATCTCCGTGCAGCTCTTGTTGGTGTCTGTCTGGCTGCTCATAGAAGTGCCCGGCACACGGCGATTCACAACGCCCGAGAAACGCCAGACTGTCATTTTGAAGTGTAATGTACGGGACTCTAGCATGCTGCTGTCGCTGAGCTACGATGTGGTTCTGGTAGTCCTCTGCACGGTCTACGCCTTCAAGACCCGCAAGTGTCCAGAGAACTTCAATGAGGCCAAGTTCATCGGCTTCACCATGTACACCACCTGTATCATCTGGCTGGCCTTCCTGCCCATCTTCTACGTCACCTCCAGTGACTACAGGGTAAGTCTGACACTTTAAATGTAATTCTTTCTGTACAATGAAAGTGAACTGAAATTCAACTAGTGCAACTTTTAAGGAGATAAATCACCCAAAAATGTAATTCTGTCACCATTTACTAATGCTCATGTCATGCCATGACTTACTTTCTTATATGGAACACAAAAGACACTGGGCTCCAGTGTTGTTAAGGTGCCAATGTCAAAGTATCTTTTTCGTTTTGCAATGAAATGATGACAGAATTTTCATTTTTGGGTGAACTTTCCCTTTAAGTAGAACAGGAAGGTTTGTCAGGGCAGATCTTGAATGATGGCCTCGTCTGAAAGTTTAAAGAAGTTTCTTAGGCCTTATAGACAGACAGATCTATTTTGAAATTTGAGTGTTTCAATTATTTAATCTAAATATTGTATGTTATATATTTGTTGTTTTAAAAATGTAAATGCAAAATTACTGATAAATAAATACTATTCAACACATCTGAATAGTGTCTAAGAGAACTAATTAATATTAATGAAAAATACCATCAGAAAGCATCCCACTGTTGACATTCTGCCCATATTCTGAGGGTAGGGGACATCTTACTTAACTTTTCACTTACATTAAAATAACTGTATTTGTTACTGCACAAATCTAATTTAATTTAACTTCCTTTGGGGTGTTGTCGATTACATTTCCAGCTCATGAATTTAAAGGTAACCAATTTTTTACTTAACTGAATCACACCCAGTCCTGTCTGACATAAGCAGAAATACTGCTCAAATCAAATAAAAGTACCTGAAGCTAACTGAACACAGCTAGATTTAATCTGCTTTAGTGAGAATGAATCAAACTGATCTGAGCTGAAAAGCAGAACCAAAAAAAAGCTATTAACATGCAAAACAGACGACGCTGTCTTGTATCCGCGCTTGTGGGAACGCAAGACGCCTGCTGTTTGGATAGCTGTTACTTGTATTAGGAATCACACCAAGTAAGCAGAACTGTCAGACAGAAATCTGTTGACAAATTTAAATCTTCAGCAAACATGTAGCCTCAACAGACAACTTCTCAATAGCTCGTTGATGCAACAAATATATCAAAGAGCGATTCAGTCTCTATAACCGAGCTTGTCATTCACCACACTGCGTGAATCCAGCTTGAAGTACCCAAACAGCATTTCCACTCAAGAGAGGGACTGGACCACGTAGACAGCTTGATGACGTAAAGAGGAATTCTTGCAGTGAGCAGGACGAAAACGGGTCTTAAAAGGCAAGAGTCAATGAAGAGCGAAGAGAGCTTCTTTGCTCAAGGGACGCGGCCCACAGAGACCGTTCGCACAGAATGCTGATGCCTGTAAAAGTGCAGGATAGTTGAAAGATACAGAAATCAGATTGCAAATGCATGCGGAGCTAGGAACCGACAGAGTAAAACACAACAGAATAAGAACGGCTTCATAAGATTTCTGCTCGTAAGATTTCTGCTCACGCAGAAAATATGATCAAGACTAACAGAACAGCTTAGCGGTTTGCATATTTTTAGCAGGACATGAATGTATGTGCATGGGGAATTTATTTAACCCACTGATAAGTCATAATGAGATAAAGGTATAACTGAAACCGATTATACTCTTCATTTAGGTCTCTGTGAAATCGTTCCTTAAGCAGAACAGCGTTGGATTGTAAGTGATGGTCTAGATACCCCTAGGCTGAGAAATTCCTGTTCAGTTTAGTGGTATATCCATCCTCCTATCCGTTTCGCTAACAGTGGTGTGCCTTGACGGGGGACCGCGGGGAACAACACGAAGATCTAAAACTGGAGCGAGGAAAATGATGTTGCTAATGGGAGACGTTTAACGACTTCTAATCAAAAGCTATTTACGCAGCACTTTGCTAAATGTCACTGTTATTATAACAGCGCTCTACCTTTTTAATAACCAAGGGGTTCTTGGTAGTTACAACTAATAGCTTCTGATTACGGGAATGAATGGGAATTACATTAGAGACAATGAGGGTGGGGAATGAATTGTGCTTTTCCTCTCTCTCTCTCAGGTCCAAACCACAACCATGTGTATATCTGTCAGTCTGAGCGGATTTGTGGTGCTGGGCTGCATGTTTGCCCCCAAAGTCCACATCATCATGTTCCAGCCTCAGAAGAATGTCGCCAGTCATCGGTTAAACATGAACCGGTTCAGTGTGAGCGGGCCGGCCACTAGCTACGCATCCCACGGTGAGAACTACACTCAAACAATAAGAAAATGCTGCAAAGGCCACGCGAGGCCAACTGTTTGTCAATGTTGAACATTCCGCAGTGCTTACACAGACGGTTTGTAATGATTACAGCCCTTTGATACGGCAATTTACACTGAGGATTTTAATGTCAGCATTGTCACACAGAGCAGTTGTGTAAGAGCCCATAAGGAAAGTTGCGGCTGAGCGGCCGTTGCTGGGTAATAAGCTCATGTGTGCGCCGACAACATCTTCTGCTCTAATGCATTATTTACGAGCACAAAAACAGATCAGGTAAACGGTTTCATCTTTATTCACATTTCATCCGTCTAATAAATAACATGACAGACACTGCAAAGAAGAGAAGACACTGCAGAGCAGAGATCACATCGAGTTACTCGCTAGGAGGGAAAAGAGGGGGAGGGAGGTGATGAGAGGAGAACGAGGAGAATCAAGTCAGGGGAAAAGCATGTCGGTGAACTTTGTGAAAAGTTTGTGGTGCCTTTTATGTGAAGTTGGCCAGCTGTAAACCTGGCTGTGTTGGGTGTACCATTTTTACTTACATCACTATTGCTGCAATATACAATATAGCCTGTATTCACGGTATGAATATTTTATTATGCATGAAATATCCATAACTGATACATACTATATGTCAATATTCTATGGTCACACTTTATTTTAAGGTCCAATTCTCACTATTAAGGCCTTGTCCCAAATGGCACCCTAAAGTCCTCACTTTCGTGACATAATGTCGCTAGAAGTCTGCTGCAGAGCTCGGCCCATTGGGCTCAGCTGACGTATGGATCGAGGGTGCATAATGGCCACAAAGGGGGTGCTCACAAGCACACTTTTGAACGCTAAAATGAGAAATGGGACACCCTACGGTCTCATGGACGTAACAGACACGCGGCGACCAATATCAGTCCAGAAGACCGAAAGTGCACATGAAGTATTCCATTTGGGACAGGGCCTAACGTAATATTAACTAAGACTTTCGCCTCATTTTGCCTTTGTTCAATTAATTCTTTGCTATCATTTATTTAATTAGTAAAACATGTATATATTTATTTTACTGGAAAATCTAAAATAATATTACCGCATGGTTTTGAAATATATACTATTTTGTTTGGATACATTTCCTTCTCTGCATTCATCTAATTCTTATTTTCTTTCTTTCTTAAGCATCTGTGAGCGCCCACTTCGTCCCGACAGTGTGCAACGGCAGAGAGATTGTCGACTCCACCACTTCCTCTCTGTGACCCCACCCTTCCTCCAGACCCCTGCCCCTTAGCGACTGTTAGCCAATCAGCACACATTGTGCTATACCCAAGAACTAGGTCTGCCTACAGTGTGTAGAAAGTGTGTATGATTATGATTATTAAATTATTTTTAGGGCTTGTTGTAAATATTAACTGAAGTTGTAAAGAAACAAAAGAACAAAATAATCCTTTATAGAAAGATTTTGGAAACTTTTGTTTTGATAGCTTTATTATGTATGTTGTCAACGGCCATGACGTGATGATGTAAAACACAGACCCGTTTTTGACTGGACCACAGTAGAGACTGACAGAAACGGCTCCACCTACAATACTGGACACTGGACTTTGTTGTCGTTTTCTTTTGTAGGCCTCATTGTAATAACCTAACTGTATGTATTTCTATGTTGTACATTTTGTACAGAATCTTAACCGATGGTTTTATTAGCACAAGCCGACAGTATTAGAGTCTACACTGGTCATGAGGTCCAGAGCAGAAACCACAGAGTGGTCAAAATTCACGTCGTCTCATCACAGGCAGTGGCTTGACGCAAGAGGTTACAACCCAATTTTAGTACAATGTCATGACATCTGAAAGCATATTACATTAACTGCATCTCATAAGCATTGTATTCAGATTGGCTGTGATGCATGTTTATGTTGCAACACAGATATGCAGTGCTAAAAGACGTTATATGTTTACATTGCCTGTGACGAGAAGCCTTCAGGGACAGAAAGTCTGGAAGATGAGCATGTGAGGCACTTTACAAAGTTGACTTACCTATTTTCAACCATCATGGTGCCATTGCTGGTGCCGTTCCATACTTCTGGATGCACGGATCAAAGATGATTTGCCAGAAAAAGACAGGGCCACTCCTGTCCCTTAAACCTGCATGTGACAAAGCAAGAGTTCAAATTTTCAGAGCTCAAATATTAGGATAATGTCCTCACCAAATATACTTTTTAAAACATAAATCAGAATTAGAGGTAACTGGAAAAACTTAAGTAATTGGAAAGTGGAAGTAATTAGAAAATCATAAATTTGCAAATATTTATATTATCTTTTGCTCACCAAAGCTACATGTATTTAATCAAAAATACATCAAAAACAGAGATTTTGTGAAACATTATTACAATTTAAAATAACTGTTTTCTATATTAGTCGATTTTAAAATGGGATTTATTTCTTAAACGGCAAAGCTGAATTTTCAGCATCATTACTCCAGTCTTCAGTGTCACATGATCCTTCAGAAATTCTAATATGCTGATTTGCTGCTTAATATTTCTGTCTATCCCAACTCTGGCACCGAGTTTCCATTTCAGTGGAAAACTGGTGATAATCAGTTAGGTTTCTGATGTGTGAAATGCTTTGTGATGCAGTGAATGTAAAATGTATCCTGTTGCTCAATATCGGCTTGTTGTGCCTTATCATTTGTCCTGTAGTTTTAATATGACAGGTTCCTCAGAGCCTTTGGGCAGGAGGGGGCCAGACCATTTTTTTAAAGACGTCTTTTTTTACATTTCAAAAGTTTTATACATTTCTATGTTTTTTTTTTTTGTTGGTTCGTTTGGAAGAGAGTGGGACACTGGTTCTTTCGACAAGCTTAAGATTGAGTTAAAAGTTTGACTGATTGCTTGTTTTTAGCTTGCGGTTTTCGCACGGCCTCAAGGGATTCTCTACAATATCACGTTACCTAATGCAAGTGTCAAAATCATGTCACTGTAGGATCATCCACTCTTAGCTCATCATGAAGAGACATAGTAAACAAACATGTAACAGTAACCTAGAAATGCTAAAGCTCTCAACATTCATAATTCATCAGCATGGCAGCAGAGGAAATCATTTGTGTGTCAGTTAACAGTACAGGAGGTGAACATGCACAGCAGGAACGATAAATCAGATGACAGAAAAACAGAACCAATGAATGACAGATTTAGTCTTCCAGTGGAGACGGACTCGCTCATAGAAACTCAAGATATGTAGTGCAACTATTACACACACACATACAATCAATTTGTAGCCGAGCCCATATATACTATATGCTTGTTCAGTTTTTCCCTTTCCCACCTTTATTTAGTCATTACTTCTGGTGAAGAATAGGATTACGTATTTCAACAAGTCCCAAACCCTTAATAAATGTTGTTAGGTAACGCAAATCTACAGCTTTTGCCTGTCAAATGATTAAAAGTTCTAAAAATGAATTGGACTAACATTGATGAAGAGATTCAAGTCATACCTAAGCATCAGAAGAGACACAGACTTGCCAGCTTACCTTAGCGATCACATTGTAATGCCCTGGAAACCACTCAGAACATCCAAGAAACCAAACAACTAAACAGTAAGATGTTAAAAAACCACCAAGAACATTTTAGCAACTGAAAATCAATGCACTGGAAACAACTCAGAACACCTTAACACCTCCATAGTAACATTTAAAACACTCAGAACACCCTAGCAACTGCCAAACAACATGCTAAAACCATTTAAAATGTGTTAAGAACCTCATAGCAATGCCCTGGAAACCACCCACAACACTTTAGCATCTGCAAAGGAATGTGGTAAAAACAACAAATGCAAGAACCACTTAAAACTTCTGAAAAACTGTATAGCAACACCCTGGAAACTGCCTGGAAGTGGAACACCTTAAAAACTAACTTAGGAAATGCATAACCTTAGGAAATGCATAGCGACACCCTGGCAACCATCCAAAACAACCTAGTGACGGCACAGTCACATGGCAAAAACCACTATGAGAAATTTAGCAACTGCTTAAAAATGCCCTGGAAACCAACCATAGTACCTTAGCACATGCATGGTAACATACTACAAATTTCTCAAAAAAACCACCCTAGCAACTGCATAGGAACATTTTAAAATACACCTTAGAAACTGCACAGTAACATTCTAAAAAACCATCCAGAAAATAACTGCATAGCAACACTCCGTAAACCAATCACGTCCTAGCAACAGTACAGTAACATTCTAAAAACCACTCAGAGCAGCATAGCAGTTGCCTAGCAACACCCTGGAAACAAGTACTGTGGCGGTAACTTTGTCAATATCAATAAATATTTACATTATTTTGCACTTTGAGTAAAGTAACAGTGGAAGAACTTCAAAACAAAAGGCAACGTAAGGACAGCAGATACAGGCCACTTTTGAAACAAAGAAAGTTACTAAGTCAGTGAGTGCAGAGTAATAAACAGCGTGCGGTTATGTAAAGCAGTTCGCTGCCCCATAAACTCCAGCAGCTCAATGCTTTTGTGGCGAGGCTTACAGTAAAACACCCTCCCAAAATCTGCACACATCCTCTTTCTGCACGTTAAGTTCCTAGGGGTCCTCGTTCCAGACTTAGCCTCTTTGTGAATGTTTCTGAGAGAAGAAAAAGTCAAATGTGGCGGTTTCGTTCGAGTGGCTTCGAAATGGTTTAGGAGGGATCCAAGACTGCAGTCTGCCCAGAAACACAAATAGAGAGCGAGCCTCCCTCACCCACTGCAGCAATCTCATTTCAGAGTGGGGATCGAGGGTCTTACTGCAAAAGCAGTCGGCTATGTCTAAACGTGTCACTGTGTGGGAAAGTTTAAAGCAAACTTTCATAGATCGGTTCATGTTTGACATAAATCTTCAGACCATGGAAGAATGGATTGATTGGAGTCCTCAATACGGTTAGGTTTATAAACAGTTTGGTTTTGAAAGAAAAAGTGACATCTGTCCGTATTCTATAACTAAAGTGACTACTTCACACTTACAGGTATCACATCTGAATTCAACATGGAGTTGATGTGTGTGCAGAACTACACACATTAAATAGTGGAGCATGTATTATATAGGCCGAGAGCAAGATAGAAATTCTGTTAAACTAACAGTTCACCTAAAAAGATTGAATGTACCCCTCAGGCCATCCAAGATGTAGATGAGTTTGAATGTTTGAAATGTGGCTCACCAACGGATCCTCTGCTCTGAATGGGTGCCGTCAGAATGAGAGTCCAAATAAAAACAACACAATAATAAACAATAAAGTTATCCACACAACTCCAGTCTATCAATTAATATCTTGTGAATCGAAAAGTTGCATGTTGGGAAGAAATAAATCATTTTTTTTATCTTCAGACTGCTGCTTTTGTCTAAAATATCAGTCCAGCAGGGGATGGACTTTCTTTTACAAGAGGAGGCATTATTATGAATTTTAGACATGATGATGGATTTGTTTCTTACAAACACACAGCTTCCTTCATAGGGTGTTCACTGATGGACTGGAATATTGTGGATTATTGTGATTTTTTTATCAGCTGTTTGGACTCTCATTCTGACAGCACCAATTCACTACAGATGATCCATGGGTGAGATATCTGTTCAGATGAAAAAAACAAACTCATCTACATACTGGATGACCTGTGGGTGAGTAGAATTTCATCAAAATATCTAAGTGTCTGGGCAGATGAGGTAATTGGAATAAAAGAGATTTTTGGCTCAATATCTACAGTAAAGGCAGCAGGAGTTGCCAAATATTGTTTTTTCGATTAATCCAACTAAATCAAAATAATACAAAGTCTGACTGTGGTTATTCATCACTTATGGTGACAGGCCTAACTCAAGACCAGGCCTGAACAGAATCTGCAGACGTTTCCCAACATCTCCAGTGCGTTCCTGGAAATAAAAACCTGCAAAAATCTGATAAACAGAGCTTAGATGATCAATTAAGCCAACATAATAAATATAACTTGGGTAGGTTCCAATATTGTACTGATTCTGTGCAGGCCTGCATGAAATGAATTGACTTTGTTTTCTGTTGTATGTACAGGACAATTTAGTGTCACATCTGTTAGTAAATACAGTATAGTTGTCAGTCCCAAATACTGAATGTGTGAATGGACACTCTGTCTGTTTTTCTGAAACATAATGTTCGTTGGATGTGCCAAGAGCAATATTGGGTGATTTCAAATTTGTATGTAACGCTTAACTAGACTAAAAACCCTCCTTCAGATCTGTAAAAATTTACTAAAGCGTGGGACGTGTACTTCGGGAAGGCACTGAACTTTTCGGTTTGAACACAAAGCAATAGAACAGTGCCAATGGAGCAGTGTGCAATAAAAAGGACATCATGACATCATAATAAACAAACTAAATGATGAAGTGTATGTTTCGTTCCTCACGTAGAGGTTGTGGGATAACAGTGAATCATTATCATACACAAACACACATTACTGAAGTACTGTACCTCTTCAAGACCGTCTGTCACCGTGACTGTGATGGATCCAGATGTCCCACAAAGACGAGTCAGGTTAGCTTTCCCTCACCTCTTCTCTCTTCCACTAAATTATTCTGCTGACATCCAATCAGCTGGCTTCTGCCTTTCTAAAGAGGACGAAGCAGCAGAGATTATGAGCGGGGGAAATGGAATGCAATTTTTGCCAGGGATTTTCTGGCCAGAATAATACATCGGAAGTGCTGAAGCCTTTGAAAACTCTTCCTTTTATCAGCCACACGAGTTCGACTGAGGAGAGAGAGAGGACAGGTGAGAGAAAACGGCATAAATGAGAGAGTTAAAGTGATTTCTGAGGGATAGAGATAGTCAAGGACTTTTCTTTTCTTTTCTTCTTTTGGTGAACTGTGCACATCACCCTTCCTTCGTCCTCCGTGGAATTCTAATGGCTGTGCCACTGACTGAGTCGAGGCTTTTACGGGAGATATCAGAGCCGCTGCACTTCTCCAGGTAACACAACCTCCTCCACCTACAACCACAAGATTTCTGAAGCCCCGAGAGAGGAGGCGGCACAGGGATGAGTGAGAGTCAGAAGAAAAGACAGTGAGATGTGCAATCTACAAAGAGTGAGAGAACTAATGAGGACAGCTATGCATAAAGCTTTTGCTACACCGCTGCTGTGTTACTTAAAGCGATACTTCACCCAAAAGTGACTGTTCTGTGATCGTCTACTCCTGGGTTTCCATCCAGAATTGCGAATTTAACTTTTGCGCTTGAAATAGGCTATCACCTAAAACATTTGCGAATAAGCACCATTTCCATCCAATGAGTCAAAGAGAGCAAAATCATCAGTTCTTTTTAGAAAAAGTCTTCACCCAGCTTATATTCATTTTGAGCTTGGTGTGAGAAAAATATTTAATATAGGCTAAACATAAAATGTCAAGTGATGTCAAGCTGCGATGCAACTTATAAAACCATATTTGTTTTTTGGAAAGAGGATTCCATAAATAATGACTTCAATATCAACCTGATCGCTATATTTACAGATGACTTCAGAAGACAATGAAAATGACGCATTATTATTATTTTTTTACTTAGGTTACCTGATTTATTTTTATTAGCTGCCTTGCTGTATTCATTTGTTTTCTCATTTAAAATAATGAATAAAAACCAGTCAAGTTTACAATATTGCAAGATCTGAATGGAAGAAAAAGCACTTTTCAGTATTTTTATTAACTTCCGAAATTCCAAAGACAACAGGACTCACAATATTACAATATTGAAATTAAAGCAAAATAGAAATATTTAAAAACACGATAAAATTACTCCATTACATATGAAAAAAGAGACTATTTTAAAATATTTATATATTATATAAATACTACAAAAAAAGGATGTCATCAAAAACCTTTTTACTGAAATAAACCACATTGCTTAGTTAATGAAGTTCTTCAGTTTTACACATTTGAGAGTGCAAACAATCATTTTATTATACACAAAATCAAATTATATCGAGAACTGATATAATTTGGACACAGTTACAGTTTAATTTGACTTTAAACACACACAAACTGAATTACTCATGTGAATAATATTGCCTCCAGTATATCTAACACCTCCGAGCAGTAGTGGACCAAGCAAAACAACTAAACCCCAGCAGGACAGTAAACTAGATTTAGAACTCAATTCAGAATCAATATGGGTCTCAGCAGATCCTTCCCCAGATTTCATGTTGATGGGTCTTAAAGTTTCATAAATAAAACCCCAGCGGCAGTTCATTATGTTCCTATAATTAGACTGCACAAGTTTCATCACCTCAGTCTGCAGTCACTGTTCTGCAGGAACACTTTTCCCAAGAAATCTCCTGTGTTTGTCTTGCTACTGTAAGCCAGAATGACATAGAGGTATGTCAAAAAAATAATAAAAATAGCTGTACAGAAATGGCTCCTGCTTTGCTGTAATCTCTTTATTCATAGACTTTATTCATGTCATATTTCATTTGAAAAGTCACCATCATAGTCAAAAAGAAAAAAAAAAACATTGGCTGCACTTGAACAAAACACACTTTCCGTGGCTTTCCAGTGCTGTTTAGCTGGGATTGGAAGTGTCTGTCAGTAAAGCTTAATGTCTGAGTGGATCTGTGTGTTCACTCTGACCCTTGGCTACATTCGCTCTGACAAGCTAGGACTCATGTAAAGTCACGGCTGTCGCTCCAAAAAGCTTCTGGAGAAACATGGGTACAGGCAAAGGAAGGGGACTTCAATGCATTTACAAAAGAAACACACACACACACACATACACAACTGCATAGTCAGAAATATTCATATAAGCATATCCATCCATGTTCCTGAGGCATCGCAGGCTTTTTTAACCCATTTTCCTTCCATGTTTTCTTAAGGCCACTGCATGTAATGTCGAACAGAAAGGGACTTCCATTCATCCCTTTCCTTTTCCGTATCCCTCTTCGCTCGTCTTCTATCCCCACACAGACTTCTCTGTATTGGGGAATTTCAGTTGGACGGCTTCACCGCTCTTCTTGTTGCCCTAGAAACAGGAACACTGTTTTGAATACGCAGCTGAAACGGGAACAAATCACTGGACGCAGACGCGACAAAATGTTCACAAACAGAGAGCAGAGTCGGCCTCTTCGTCAAGGTGGCATCTCTTTGAAAAGCTTGCCCCGTGAAGGCCAAGGACTGTCCGCGGACACCGTGTGTTACCAGGACAACCAGCGTGAAGATCAAACAGCGAGTTGCTAGGTAAGCTACATCTGTCAAACTGAAAGACAAATGACCTGCAACAGATTTCTGGAACACTACAGAAACGCTGTTATATTCACACATAAGTTTGGTTATGAAACCTAGATGCCTTCATAGACAGTTTTTAATGCAACGCTGACATGCTCCTTACGCAAAAGCTGTTCTAAACAACAATATCCTGCATTTTAAGAACTCGTTTTGGCAAAATGTAAGGCAGCATCACATACATCCTCTGTAAAGAAAACAAAAATGGAATGAATTATGACATAAGCACAGTGAAAAATCCATCCAAAATGGCAGATCCACTGAGCTGAAAGAAATGCTGGCTAAAATGTACATATTTAATCAATACTGAAAGGCTATTTTACCCAATATTTGTGTATACATTTCTTATTAGCTCAATATTAGATCCTATTTACTATGAAAACATATTCCTAGTCTTATTGTGAATGATTCATGTGTACATTTTTCCAAATACATTTTTGTTGTCATCTGGTATTTTAACCACATCATAACAACTTTCTCTACCTCTGGAATCATTTCACTACAAAATATGTAGACTGTATGTAAAACAACAACAACAAATCTTTAACGCTCAAAGACCCAAGCATTGCTATATATTTTATTTATTTATTTATTTTTTCATCGTTTGGCAAAACATAGTATTTATAATTTGATACTTAAACTTTTGAATTTAAAGGAAGTTCAGCACACAAATGTATCTAAAAAATTAAATATTTCAACCTGTAAAATCAGCATTTTTAAATGTGTTCATCTGAATACAAATTGATTAAATAATTAGTAGGCTACTAATTACAGTAGTATTAGTGTGTGTGTATATATTATATATACACATACATATGCACATACACATATACACACACATATATATATATACACACACAAGTCAGAATTTTTAAGTGGATCAAAACCTTTCATCAACGTTGTCCAAAAGTACCAAAAGTATTATTGTCTCAGGACAACTTTGATAAACTTTTCTGATCCACTTCAAATGTTGATTACTGTATATGACATGAAAAAAAAATTGTAGAAAGCAGCAGAAATACGGTACAAAAATATATTTGTAATGTTAACTAATGAAACCTTATTGTAAAGTCTAACCGCAATTTTGTCCACCAAGCTGGTGTTTCTAGCTGATTTGCCTGCTGAGAAGTGCCCAAAACCTCTCTAAAACTTGGCTGAGAGTGCAGTCAATATATATATATTTTTTTTTTTGCATGATTGATTAATTCCTCTCCATTTGGACAGATTATTCTCTTAATTAACTTCCCTGATAATTACAAGACCAAAACTGACTCCATATACTGCTGGAAATCTGAGCACATTCCCACCGGCGGTCATACAGCATTTTTCAGGACTGAACGCTTGAGACTTAAAACTTAAAGAGCCAATGTAAGTTCTGAAGAGTGACACTTGAATACAACTCGCTCCCTCGCAAACTCTCTTCTAATTGGCCGTGAACACAGTGTGACACCACACATACGCCAAAGCAGCTCAACAGTCTTTAATCTTACAGATGTTTCCAGAAGTCCCTCAGCGGCTGAGTTAAACATCAAGACATATACACATCCTCCCTCACGCAGACTCACAGCTAACTTTCTGACTGCATTGGCTTCTCGCGTGGAGTCTTAGAGGGAAAGACGAAGGAGAGAAAAATATATAAAAATAGATTACAAGGAGAGTTGAACTTAGGTCATTTCATCAGATATGCAATGAAGAAACTGCTGGGTGTTGAAGAGAAATCATTAAGGACTTGAAGCATGTTTTTAAAAACCCTTCCTTGATTGTCCAGTAGAGGTCACTAGACAATACTCTACTGGTCAAAAATGTGAAATAATTCAGATTTTCTTTTCAAATGTTTTTAAAGAAGACTCCTTTGCTCACCGATGCTGCATTTATTTGCTCCAAAATAGTCAAAATGTAATGTTGTGAAATATTACAATAAAAAAAATAAATAAATAAAAAATAATAATATATATATATATATATATATATATATATATATATATATATATATATATATATATATATATATATATATATATATATATATATATATATTTTACATTTTAATTTACTTTAATGCAAAGCTGAATTTTCAACAGTCTAGTCCAGCCTTTAAAGTCACATGTTCATTCAGAAATCATTCTTATATGCTGATTAACTGCTCAATTATTATCAGTGCTCAATTATTATTCTTCGTTTTATTATTATTAAATATTTTTATGGAAACTGATTTGTGATGAATAGAAAATGTGTCTTTATTTGAAACAGAAATTGTTTGTAACATTATAAATGTCTTGACTGTTACTTTTGATCAATTTAATGCATCCTCAATGAATAAAAGTATTTTTTTAAAGTCTTCCCTCAAACTTTTTGAAAAACAAAAACAAACCCCCTTGCATTCCTCCTCTTCTCTAGCATCTAGTTGTCAAATAAGTGTTACAAGTTTTATATTACAACTCTCATTGCTTTTTGTTATTTTTTAAGCTGCTTTAGATAAAAGCGTTTGCTATATGTGTACTTGTAAAATGTAATGTAAATGAAGAGTTATTCTTGCTGTTCTGTTTGGAGGGCCACAAACTCGATCTTTAAAAAAGTAGTATAGCAATGTAGTTCAGTGCTGTTAGTGTATAATTTCCTCAATCAGCTTATGTTCTTAAAAACGGAGTACCTGTTTTTCTGAGTCTTATGCCTCTTTAATAAACAAAATCAGAAAAGGGCTGGACTCTTTTTAATTTGGCACCATTTACAATGTTTATTTCAAGGAAAGCATTTAAACCTGCTGTGGTTCAGCTAACCTTGGTAGCGACAGCCTTCAGCTTAGCCAGAAGAGAAGACTTGTTGGCATAAACCACTTCTTCCTCTTCGTTCTCCTCTCCTTCTCCTTCCATAATGGCACAGCTGTCCGCTATCGGTAACTCGCACTCTTTATTGGCCGACATCACAAGTTTGGAATACTTAAACTCTAGCCTATCGGAGCACAAAGATAAAGGAGCACGAAGCTTATTAGCAGAAACAAACAGAGATGGTTGTAGATCTCCAAAAACTAAGATAGGTCACAAGAATCCTACTTTTTGTTCTTCTTCCAGAAGTAGCAGGTCAGGGAGACGAGCAGAACAGCACTGCACACTCCAAGCCCAGCGCCCACCTTCAGCCAGAAATCAATCGTCTCGCATGGAGACATTCTCTTCAGCGGGAGAGACAGCCCTCCAGTACACAGTCGAGGTTCAGTCCATACAAACACTGTGTCCTTAGAAAGAGGATCCACATCATGCTGTTAACTTCTGAAGAAAACAAACGTACCCTAGAAAAACTAGGGTGCGCACAAGTCACAACAGATGCTATAGTAGACTCATTTTATTACTTACATCAATAAGGATCAGCCTATTATTCTTATCGGATTTAAACTATAGAATACCTTGCAGTTCCCTATTAGGAACACAAACATTACAGACGATGCTATATACACCGTAACGCATCAGTAGAAGTTATTGAGAGAGTACCTGCACTCCTGCCTTACAGGCTCCTTCAATGGCGTGGTAGTTGACCGCAGTGCAGCGTGGACACGCAGTAGAGCTCTCCCACAGGAAGTGGAACGTGCAGCCGTCACAGGTCCCTGCAGGACACTCACTGACACAGGACGGAGGAAGTCAATCTAAACTGGAATTGGGCTACCTTTACAATACTGTCATGTGTTTTAGTAATCTCCCTGGAACACAATTTTGACAGAGGGGAACCCGGACAGAGGAGAAAACTATGAAAGGAAAAGAAAGGGGCTACTTTTGATTAGCAATAGTACAAATTTTTGTTTGAGACATGGCAACCCTAACTGAAAACCCTCTTAATGACTGTAAAAAAATCTGATCTTATACACTGCAAGCTGTTCTCTAATATATTGGCATTATTAATAATCCATAGACACACACCTTTGGTGATAAAATAAATGTTACCAAAATAAAACAAGACAAATAAATCAGCTCAGTGGGCCTGCGGTTAGGTGATTTGGTATGGCATGATGGGAGATGCCCTGTGCCAAATTTAGACTACATTAACAGCAGAGTACTTGTTTTGTGTGTGTGTGTGTGTGTGTGTGTGTGTGTGTGTGGGTGTGTGTGTGTACCTGGGTATGGAGATGTCTCCCTTCGCTGTCTTCTCTGGGTTACAGCGCAGTGAAACCACTGCATTCCTGCCTCTCGGACAGGAGCTTGTGACCTGTGAAGATCTTAACAAATAAAAGACACCATTAAACAGGTTATAGATGATAAAGCCAAAAGAACAAACATCACACTTTATTACAAAACCCCTAAAACTCCAGACAACAATATATGAGAGAAAGTTTAAGAGGTAGTTTGATGACGTAACTGCCAGTACCGATAGAAGAAGTGGATATCTGGGATTCTCTTGGATGCAGATGGAAATAGTTCAGGTCTGGCGGTTATTCCGTTAAGTGATTTCTCCACTGTGGCTCCTGTGACACATACACACACACACAAACACACACACACACAACCTGTCTTAGAGGACACATGGGGGTGACAGGCAGCACAGCAGGAGGTGCTCAGTAAGCAGGACCACCCGTAGATTCAAGAAATTAATCGCATTTATCACTAAACAAGTTTTATACCTTAGAACACAGATGACAGGCACCGTGTTAAATTATTATAAAGAAACAGAAATCTACAGCACATTTTTATTAGCTGGAGCTTCTCTAATATTAATGGCTATGAACAGTAAATATTCCTAGTGTCAGGATGCTAGGATCTTTTAATGAATACATGAGTTTAGCATATAAGATCCAAGGTTTCTATGTAAATGTTGCATTCCATCTAGGTCCCGATAAATGTATTGATGCTATAATTCTGTAATTTTGTGTGAGATATAAAAGTAATGTATAAATATATAGAATTCTTATTTTTTTTAAATCATTATATAAGTTTTTTATAATATAAGAAAAAAAGTATAATTAATATTTCATTCAATATTTAACTATTCTATAAAAAAATATTAAATATTACCTATTTTCTTGCAGGAATGTTGAGGTGTAACAGGATTACTTGCGTGCAAAAGTGTGTGGAGAACACTATTAATTTGTTTATTGTATTCACACACACAAAAAAATATATTTAACTCTTATTCAAATTTTACTCGTATAAAAAATAATTTAAAAAAAAGAACAAAAAATGTACACTGCATGAAGATGTTTTATAGTTGCAACAGTCCCCAAGTGGTCTTCTCATTAACAATAGCAGCGCAGACAATGTTTTTGCTCATAGGTGATATTTCATACTTATTGAGCTTTGATGATTAAACTGCAAATGACTTTAGTAAAAAGCCCATTGGGATTTAAATTTTTATTAAATAAATCGTTAAGGAAGCTTTTCTCCATTATTTACTGGAAATGGAAAGTCTGTTAAACATTTAACTGATCTCATAAATTACAACATTAATTTTGGCAGCCTTATTAGGAAGTAATTCAAATGGATGTGCTAGTCACACTATCAAAAACTGTAAATATATATTTTTGGTTTTAAATTTTTAAATATGAAATGGTCGCACCCTGAAAAGTGTCAGCCAGGCTAATGGACTGAGAGGATAGAGCCGTTCTTAAGCCCCGCCCATCGGATGGGATAATCGTTGATTGACAGAGAAACGCCTCCACTGAACTGCCCTGCTGACCACCTCCAGCGTCCTCATTGGGCAGGTTTGTGACATTATCTCTGCAGACTGCAGTCTTGTGACCCTGATAAAAGACAGATGAATGAATAAACCACATTCTTGTGATGAAATTTCTGCTCATTTCAGGTGTTGGTGTCGTACCTCAGCTCCACACAGGCTGACATTGAAGAGGTGGTAGTACTCTGTGCCTTTTGCAGTGAAGCTGGGCCCGTTCATGAAGGACCCAGTGGAGGTCAGAGCACTGAAGTCATACTGAAGAGTCCGGCTCTGGTCAGTGTATGTGAACTAGTTATTATTCCTGAAGCACTTTCAGTAATGCCTGTTTTCTCAACCACTAAGCCATTTTGTCATTTTATCAATTTGCATAATGACTTAAAATAAAAATAAAAATTTTAATGTCATATAACAACCCATCATCATATTTTTTTTCATGAATAGTGCTAAAATATCATTAGCCAGACTTTTGAAAACATTGCATTATATTACAAATTGTTTAATTTGGGAGAATAATTCATAATCATGATTTTATAAGTTATAATAGGAAGTTTCCGATAGCACGTGAAGACAGCAGAGAAGCGCTCTCGCTCAACACAGTGGAGTGAATCCCAATAGAAACCCATAGAAAAGAACAGGTTTCATTACTTCTGTTTATTTGCATTTAGCAATAGTAATAATAAATAGATATTAAATTCTATTTAAATTATACAAGTGTTACTGTGCTACCCCAATACAGAGCAACAACAGTTGAAATACCTTGTTGCTTTTGCTACCTGGCCCACACAGCTGGCACGCTTCTTTGCCATAGATGTGGTGCCCAGATAGGACGGTGTTAGGAGGGCACTCTTGGCACTGGTTGGTCTCTTTATCAATGTAGTGTCCAGCTGGACAGGGCACACAGGAGGAGCCGGTCTGCTGAGACTGCAGGGCACACGCACGACACACTGATGCCACTCCATCCATGGCGTTAGTGAGAGTCACAGAGTAAATCTTCACCATGTCATTTACATACTGACGCACCTGATGGACAGTGGGAATGAACATCGACTACTGTCATTCTATGTACAATTATTTTATTTTTATCAGGGTGTGTGGGCGCGTGCATCTGTACTCACATCAGCAGCGTGACTGGTGCGTTGAAAAGCCCAGGTGAACGTGACAGAAGAGTTCTCAGTTATGACGTGTGTGTAACTCTGTTTGGTTTTACTCCCGTCCCATGATTCAATGACATTTGTGCTCCTTCTGTCCACATCCTGGAGCAACAACAAAGTCAATAAAAAATAAATTAAAGGCTGAAAGTCTAAACTCTGATAGTACTAAATTAAAAGGACATTTTATTTCATCTTTCTTATTATTTACATCCCAAACCTCTATGACTTTCTTTCTTCTGTGGAACACAAAAGATATATTCTGAAGATCTACATTCTTTTTTTCACAGAAGATAGTGAATAATACAGGTTTGGAATGACATTCATTTGATGATTTTTTTTTTAATTAATCTTAATTTTATATTGGGTGGACAATGTCTTTAAAAGGTACACCAGTAAATTCTTCATCTCGTGTGAATGTGCATGCTTTTAAAATATTCTACACTGTGTCATTAGAAATTGTAGTCTATTTTCTATATAATTAATTATAGCAAAATTGCAGTAAGTAATTTAATCTTTGTTTTTTGCACAAACACATACCCTAACCATAAACCAAAACATAATCGAAAAAAAAAAAAAATTATATATAAGTTTAACTTGTAATGTATATTTTGCACATTTCTATTGGCAGAAAGGGTTAATGTGGGGGGGGGGGATAAATGTCATGAAAGCGATAAGTTAAAAGTACCATCCTTAATAAATTATTGTAAGTGCACCTTTAAAAGCAGATAAAAACAAACTGCCGTAAAAAACATCACAAACACACTCACTTCCATGAAGTAGAACTCGCAGTCAGTCGAGCAGTTGGTTTCAAACTCAAAAGTGATCCGGCCGTACTCACCACCGGATGCTTCTCGAACCGACACAGGCAACCTGATACAACAAACAAGACAGACTCACTGCTAGACAGACAGCACAGGTTATGTGAGGACAAACGCTTCTATATACACAGCGAGTTCTTTGATAGAGTACCAAAGGGCATTATGTTCTTCCTATACCAACTCACACAATGTACAGAATTTTAACCATGCTAATCTTACACGGCTTTAATGAACATTATGCACAGGGGGCAGCACTTGAATAGTTGTGTGGAGGTGGACAAGTACTTAAAACTCACTTGAATCCAGGAACAGCGAGATTTAATATGAGATAATCGTTATCTGAACGACCTGCCCCTGATTGTACTTGACCACCAGCTGCTTCCCAACCTAAAACACACAAAATGTTCAAGATATGAAAGTATTATTCACAGATGTACACATAAAACGAGAAGAACGTTTGTTAGAAAGGTCCATTTAAATAGATCAGTGATGCAACAGCGACACCTAGCAGCAAAGAAGAGCATTGCAGCCATATGCCCGTAACATAATACCACATCACACTCATGTAATTTCTCACCATTCAATCCATCACAATTGTTGTTGGCCACGTTGAAGCAGGATGTGTTCATGTTGGCAGGCAGCACGTTCCACCACTTGTACTCATACCCGAGGACAGGCTCTGTGCCAGCTGGACAAGGCTGGCATGCTACAGATGCCACACAATCCATCGTTAATATCTTCTCGCTGTTTATTTGTATGCTGTTCATGCTTGTAGAAATAATCATGTTTCATATGTCTTTCTTAAAATGTTAGGATGATTTATCACCTTTGACCCCATCAGAGTAAGTCCCGGGTGGGCAGGGAGAACAGGTAGCAGTGTCGTTGTTATAGAAGCCGGGATTACAGGGCGGACAGGGCTCACGCTGACCAGTAGGTGGCAGTGTTACTGCGCCAGCAGCAGCTTCCAAACAAATCTGAGGCTCTACCCACTTGTATATGACCTGAGTCTATGAGAGAGACCGAATTAATGTACTTGTATTTTTTAAATTGAAAAACATTTGACCACATTACTATGCGTGTGTGTATGTAAAAAGAAATGTTACTTATTTCATCTGAAATACAGTGCTAGTTGTTTTGCTTTTTTTTTTACCTTTCCATCTTTATCACAGGTGCTGTATGTCTGGATATAATCTTTTTCGGAGCATGGCGGTCTACTTTTGCACGTGGCAGAGCCTTCTGCTGTTAAAGATAAAGAAGAGTGAAGAGTCTGGAACTGGAAACAAGCCTCACACAAGCAAAACTATTCAAAATGTTAATAAAAAGAATAGGTTCATGTAATATGAGTGAAGGCATGTTTGAGGTTTAAATAAGTGTAGAAGGAGATGATAGTTGTGGAGTTTTTCTCTCATGTTAATTTCTTAGTCCAAATTAGGTCTGTGAAGCTTTGGGATTGGTTGATTCCTTATATTTCAATTCAAAAACAATTTGATTTGATACATGCGATTCAATATAAATGAAATTCAACAACTGAAATGATGAAAATAAAAGTATTGAAATATTTGCCTAATGTATTTTAGATAAGTAAAACAAAGAGTAAAGTCAATTTGTGTAAATATGCCTTTATGTTTGAGGAAGAAACAATAATGTGAATTTTTAATCATATGAAAGTGAGGAAATTACACAGTTCTCTGATGTTTGTTAATGGTCACGTCATGCATAAATGTGTGTGTATTTATTTTAGAATTATGATTTTTATTATTTAACAAATTATCAACTTTCATTAGCTTTGATCAACTTATGAACACCCTTCAGGTCCCTCACAAACCCAAGTTTTGGAAAAAGTGAATTAATGAGTTTTTGTTTTATTTTTATGTTCTACAAGGACATATATCTGCATAATGCAGTTAGGCCTACGCATTCACTAGAAATCAGTTTATGTGGCATCTATATGCATGTGTGCACTTACAGGCAAAGTGTGTTTTGGAGTTGCAAGGCGTGCAGGAGCTGGCCCCTCGGCCAGAGTATGTGTCTCGTGGACAGGGCTCACAGGAGGAAGAGCCTGGGGCCCTACTGAATGTCCCAGGTTTACATGGAAAACATTCTGATGTGTACGCCACACCTGAATGAGAAAAATGCCATCATATAATCTTTCAACAAGGCGTAATTACTTCAAATTAAAATGGAGAATTTCAATATCAGCACATCCTGACCTTCAATCCGTATGTTCTTCAGGATTACAGGTTTGACTGCTTTAGAGCCGAGTGTGACTCTAGTAGTTCTCCAGTACAGTATATTAGTGCCAGAATTCAGATTCACCTGATCATACCAGGATTAGAATTAGAATTAAGAAACAGAATTGCAAACAAAATTACTAATGTATGTACACTACTGTTTTACCTTTAAAACTTTTTTTTGAAGAGGTTATTACTTTTATTTAGAAAGGATGCATTAAATTGACCAAAAGTGATAAAGATTTCTAAATTGTTACAAAAAATGTTAAATAAATTAATAATTTCTATAAATTAATGAATCCTGAAAAAACTGCATCATGGTTTTTCACAAAAATATTAAGCGGTTTTCAACATTGATAAAAATGTGAAATGTTTCTTGAGCAGCAAATCAGTCATAAGAATGATTTCTGAATGATCATGTGAAACTCAAGACTAGGGTTGTGGCTCTAATTCAGCTTCGCTTCACATAAGCAAAAATTACATTTTTAAAATATACTCATATAGAAAACAATTATTTTATTGACATTTTCACTGAATGTTTTAAACTTTCGTATGGTAGTGTTCCAAGCATGAGTGTAAATACAAATATAAATACAAATATAAAAAACTAACAGAAAACATTATCGTCTACAGCCGCGAGAGGGCGCTCTATGCTGCTCATTTCTACTGTAGTCTACACTGAGCAGCATAGAGCGCCCTCTCATGGCTGGAGACGGTAATGTTTTCTTTTGGTTCTTGGTTCTAAATAAATGCGACTTCTAGTCCAGTGGGACTTATATATGTTTTTGTCCTCGTCACAACGTATTTTTGGACTGATGAGACTTATACTCAGGTGCGACTAATAGTTCAAAAATATGGTAAGTGTTTTTGACTTACAATATGTGTTCCCCACTCTCCATGACTGGTCAGTTTGATCCATTTTCTATTTGACTCCTGGTCCATCTCTTGGCACTGATCGTTCTGAATCTGTCATAAAAAATAAAGACAATTTGATTTGTACAATACAGATTAGCTGCTTTGGACGTCTTAAATATCTTGCACACAAACATTCCAGAGCCAAAATGGGATCCAAACTTACAAAGAACTCAAAGAAGATGCTGTTATCCACATACTGGTAGTCAAAGGACACTGACCCCGGCTTCTTCAAGTGTACAGTGTAGATCAGAGATACGGTACACTCATCTCGGTTGGACTCCAGATACGAGCCCTGAGCAACCCACTTTGCACTAAATGCATAAATACAAAACAACACGCACATACTTTGGGCACTACAGTCTTAAGTTATATAACAGGATAGAAATAAAAGATTGGTTTAATACTCATTGTTTCATGTCCCTGGAAGTGTGTGTGTGCCTGTGCGAATAAGTCTGTGTATGCTTAAATCTGAATATGTGCTGATATTAAATGAAAATATAAGAGGGAGTACAGTGTTAGTTGTAATTACTTTGATAAGAATAAGACATTGAAAACTTGGGAACAATCATTTATGTATATCTGACTGGTTGTAAATAAAACTGTATCTTATATGCATGTTGTCCTTTGTGCATTTGGACTTTATTTCTATTTAGTGTTGGATAAATGAAGAGAATACACAAGCAATACCTTTTAAACACACCAAATACAGAAAGCCAGACAATCTTTAATACTGTACCCGATGACTTCCTCAAAGGAACTGACCTGCTGCAGGTGGACGCATTCTGTCCGCTGGGTGCCAGGCTGCTGAATCCAGGAGGGATGTCGTCCCACTCATCGAAGCGCAGGCCGCTGCCCAGCGAGTAAGTGCCAGCCGCACACAGAGTGCACTCCTGAGCAGACATCTCCAGAAACTCCCCCGCCTTGCACGAGAATGCTGCCCGAAGGACGGAACCAAATGTACAATACTGTTTATGCCATACTGACCAGTTCAATCACTCATCCAAAGAATTATTACAGATCTGAAATCAGTTAGGCCATAATATTCGCTTTATAAAGTTTTTTTTAGAACAGGCTAGGTTTTTCAGGCACATTCAACAGATTTTAAAAGCTTTTAACTTCCATAATGAGACACAGTTTTAATTGAAAATGACTAATTAGCATGAAATAAGGTGATTAGTGGGAGCCTTTTTACACATGGCAATCTCACAGAATCATGAACATTTTTACTGGTTAATAATCTTTTTTTTTTTTCTTTTTTTTTACCTGTGTACTCTTGGTCAGAAGGAAAAGTAATTTTAGAGGCAGGGAATATTATAAATAATAATAATGTGCAGAATAAGACCACAAAATGTGTTTATAAAGTTAGCTGCTTTCATCCATACTACATGATGACTAAAATCGAATACAGGGTCCGAGGACTCGGAATGATTTCTCAGGGGCCACTGAACATGTTCTGTCCAAGAAGAAATTCCTCTGTGCTGATAAGCGGTGACAAAATGCTGTTCAAATACACACACTTGCTATTTAAAGTGCATGCAATCACATCAGTGCACACATTTATGCATGAACATTGCAAGTTTATATAGAGGTTCATTTCTCAACATCTCCTCTCAGTTAAAATCAAACTTCCTGTCTGTCAAAAACACTGTGTTAACCTACTGCAGTCGGTGCCATGCACAGGGTCTGGTAGTCCTGTGCACTCTCCTGGATTCAGAGGGATGGCCACCCTCCATCTGGACCCAGTGCTGTCACACTCTGTGTACTGAAAGTAGTAGTCCGCCTGCGAAAACAAACAACACGTCTAAATTTAACAAGATACTTGTGTTTTGTGGGTGTGAAGTTTGGCTGAAAAAGAGTTGGGCCTTTGAATATACTGTGGATTTAATGCAGAGGACAGTGAACATGACTTAATAAATGCATGAGTCATCTCGTCCGGAGTCTGCGGAGGACGCACCCTTTCCATTCCAGGCATCAGCATCAGTGGGGTTTCAACTGGAAACCAATTCCCCTTCACTCAACAAGTCTGTGTTTTGAGTCGGAGTTAGACTCGACCAAATTAGAGAAACATCGCATTTATGATCAAACTGCGGTGTATGTTCATATATAAAGCACATTAATAACCTAATTTACTGATTTTGCTGAGCTGTAACCTTTTTTTTGTGCCATAATGCAATAGAAAACCTCCAAATCATTAATGTTTTTACATCACATGCCTGCAATTCCTCCAGCACTTACTGAGTGACTTGGAAGGAAAGGCAGCCATCAGGAGGAAGCTGATAATAAAACCCAGAATGCCCTGCGGGTCAACATACGGGAGGGCGGACTGAAAGACTGCTCAAAACAGGAGCTAGTCTCAGATGTTACCATACAAAACCCTAATGCATTACCACAGATACAGTATTAATAATGTGCCTCTGATGGCTATAATGGCACAATGCATTACAAATCATGCAGTAAAATCAATCTTTTTGTGCAGCCACTTTTCTGTAGTTGAAAAATTAGCTATGTTATGAGTATCAAATATGACACATCAAACTTCTGAGGAACCTTTATTTTTTTAATCTTTCAATCATCTTTGTATTGCATTATGTATTTTGCCCCCCCCCCATGATAAAACTACACAGCTTTGATCATAAAAGTATTTAAATCATTGAGACATTGACAGATATAGGGTGAAATGTTATTCATTATATGACATTTATATCCATTTGTGTAAATAGCCTGCTATACTGTTTTTAAGATCGCATTGATTGCATCTTCATCAAATGGCATATTTTTGCTCAATTTGAGCCTCTAAAGAAAAAATAGGTGTTTTACTCTGAGTATGATCTCCATATTGTCCTATTTAATATTATAGAAGTCATAAAAGCCTGATGTGTCAAATATGATAAAAATAAAAAAAATAAAAAGCTTGATATATTTGATATGCCAGGCTTTACCGGATAATGTAAATAATTAATGTGGCCTGAGAGAAGCGTGTACAATTACCCACTGATTTTTATGAATGCATAAGTCAAGTAGTTCCAAATCTGCAATAATTTTCCTTATTCATAGCCAATAACTGCAGTCAATCTTTTAGGTTACGGGACACGCAGGATTTTAACAGTCACAGTTTTTCCATGCACAAAGGCCAGAGGAGAAGACGAGCTCTCATTGAAAGTGGTTTCAGCGAGGCTATTCTTAGCATCATATCACCAGGCTCTTCAGATGGGAACGCAGGGCTGACCGTCTCGGGCAAAAGCTCCACTTAGCATGCCACTGAAACCTTGTTCATCCATTACCATAACATTAGACATAAAACACACACCCTGGCTGGATTCTCTCCGATTATTTCAGTGATAAATGCATATTTAAATGGGATGCCCATCCCAAACAGCAATCTGACACCAATCAATACACAGCGAGACAAAAAGCATATCAGCTTCTTAAATCAATATGAATCTGAAAATCTCAAGATGCATTAGTATAAAAATGCCAAACATTTGATACAGGAAACATATAAACTATAATACTGTGTGAACTAAAAATGCCTAAAAAAAATCTGATTTCAAAAGAATCTAAATGTATATT
The DNA here is from genome assembly GCF_003368295.1 of Carassius auratus. NCBI lineage: Eukaryota > Metazoa > Chordata > Actinopteri > Cypriniformes > Cyprinidae > Carassius > Carassius auratus. Next base: position 682,178 of record NW_020524189.1, read on the forward strand.
CAGAGCCACAAAAGTTCTTTCCCTCTTGGCTGAAGGAACCCCTGAAAAGTATTTCCACTTCTTGTAAGAATTTATGACTTCCATTAAGCACTCCAAAGCTTCCAGAGATATGATTTAAGGCTCCTCAGGAAGCCTTTTGCAGAACTATCGTTTGTAAACGTGTTTAGATTTGTCAGTGTGACAGTCTGATTCGTTTTAATGTTACATATTAAAGCAAAAAAAAAAAAAAGTCACAAGTAACAATTGAACGGAGCATCTATTCTAAATGTTTCTATAAACCAGCTTTTAGTACTTTATTCAGACAGTCTACTTCTCATTGGTTACGGTTATCCAATCTGTGTAGAGTATCTGTCGCACCTGTTACTTTGGTTATTGTAAGGTGTGACAACCTCATCTTGCTGCACGTGTTAGTAAAGGAAATCGATCCAAAAAGTGCAAATAAATGTATGCCAAACAGTCAAAGATGCTTTAAAAACAACCCGGCGTGTGCACAAACATATATATGAACTGGACGAGTGCATTTATCGCAAAGAACGCTGAATATGAACGCAGAAACCTCAGCGGGAATGACCTCTCACCTCTTCACACTGGCGCAGGTGAGCGGCTAATGCCGCGGACGCGCTCACGATGAAAATGTAACATATCCACGCCGAATAATGCAGTATAAAACAGCTTCGTTGGCGGACAATGCTTCTCCTCGTGCGTTCCATCGCTTGCCGACTGGAATAACGGGACCGTCCCATCATATCAGCGAGCGACGTCAACAACGTCATCTGACGGAGCCGCTTTGAAGTCTTATAAATGACGTCACAGCGGGATCTTAAATCATAGTAGCCTACATATACACTCGCGAAGAGTTTTATACTTTTGGGGTGAACATCAATTATTTCTATAATCAACCACCGTAGGGTCATAAACATAACAATATCTGTAATATATTCGAAAACGTCGAAATAATTATTAACTACTTATTAATACTAAAAAGGTCCATGTTATTTGTCAACTTTCCAATAATATTGAATTGTATGCACGTCTAAAACAGATGATTGCATATTAAAATGCTAGACTTCTTAAAGAACACACAAAGACACACACACATTAATAAGAAAGATTTATTTGACTTTTGCAAGATGAAGCAACAAATAAAGTAAAAACCTTCATTTTTGCATTGATGTTTTGTAAAGCAGAACATTTTGATAATTTGCCATGAACGTCGTTTTAAAATATTCAAGTTGGCATAAACTGAAGAATAACATTACACACTACAGAATAGAAAGTGAAATGTAATATAAAAACGAGGTATCACGCTTTACTGTATTTACTATATTGTCTGCATAGGTACCTGATCATACCAACTTTACTTAAAACACTTGCCATTTCTAGAAAAACAACATTTGATAGGTTTACCAAGATTGTGTCAAACAGTGGATTATATTTAAATATATTTTTTATTTATTATAAATTCAGATTTGGTCATTGAAAAAATTATGCTATTTCTGTAGATTCAAAAAATAATTAGTCAGGGCTGTTTCCTTTTGAGGCAACAGATAAACGATCAAAGGACATGTACTCACATAGATGTTATAAATTAAGTTGTTACATAAACCATTATTCTCTATTAACAAAAGGTCTAATAAAACATGTTGAGTGTTATTGAAGAGTGCTTACGGTTTATAAAAAAAAGGATAAAAACTGTTTTGCATTTCAAGATAGACTGTCATTTTGAGGTCCGAACAGATGTTGGACAAAGTACAGGAACTTCAGATTTTATTGCAATGAACCTAACTGGACGCATATCAGCAGACTGTATGCAGTATCGCACAACCCCAACATCCCAGTGCTACGGTCTTCAAAAAGAGCCCAGAATCATCTTCTGGACCAGGTAGGAATATTTGGCTGAAAAGGATTTCATGTAGTCACATCAATATAAAAAGGCTGAAGAAGTCTGAGAAACTAAGACATCAATTTAACATAGTACCACTTGAACAAAGAGCATGAGAATGTCTGAGACATTAAAACCAGGCACTTCAGCCAACTTGGATGTTTAATGAGACAAGTGACAGCCTTCAGAATTCACATTTTGGCCTTCAGAGGCACCATGTTAAGAGACTGCACAAAGTTCTCCAGTGTGGACAGATAATCCTGAGGGTGTGTGCGCAGGTGACCTGCATGAACCGACTCTTTCCACTTCTTGCTCTCAACAATTAGGCCATGGCTCCTCCAGAACTCCACCATCTTCTCCAAGCTCTCGTAATCGCACAGTGCATCATTTTCAGAGTAGAAAAAAAGAGAAGGTGCCGTCACAGGAGTGTTCCAGAAAACATTGATCGCTGAGCTGAAGTAGCCAACCGTCTGGTTTTTGAAGACACGAAAGTAGAGAAGGCTAGTCGACTTCACGAGACCTTCCATCCGGGGAAATATGGTTTTGCCCAGACCTGGACAACAAACAAACCCAAAACAATTAGGCAAGTTATTTCATAGACTAGAAAATCCATCAGGATGAATTGATAAAAATTGATGAAACTGGGATCCATGCATTTATTTAGTCCAGATTGGATTACTGTAAATCTCTATATTTGGGGCTGTCTGAGTATTTGCTTTCACGGCTGCAGCTGGTGCAGAATGTTGACTGGCACCAGGAAATGTTCCAGTATCTCTCCGACGCGTGATTCTTACCATTGGCTCCCTGTTGAGTATAGGTTGCAATACAAGGTCCTTTTAATGGTTTTTAGAGGCTTGCATGGGCTTGTCCCTGCCTTGTATATACATCTAGTTTGTTACAGCTTCATTGTGCTGCCAGACCCATAAGATCATCTCAAAGTTTCTCGGCTAAAAAATAAGCAGGATATATTATTATGTGCATTTGCGGCACTAGGCCTTTGGAATAACCTCCTTCTACATATTAAATCCTGTGACTCAATCAAGTGTCTTAAATCTATGTTCAGGAGTACTCTCTTCTCTGCGGCTTTTAACTGTTTTTAATTACATGAGGTTTGTTTAGTGTTTTGTGCTTTATGGTTTGTGTGTCCTTCTATGTTTTGTAATTCTGGGTCCGTTAATCACTTTGGTCAACATGTGTTGATTTAAACAATGCTATAGATATAAATGATTGATTGATCAATCAATGAGATTTCTTTTTATAGCAATTTATACTTTTATTCAGCAAGAATGCATTACATTTTTTTTTTTTTTGCTTAGTTTGCCTGGTCCTGCAACTTATAGTCAGGTGTGACTTATCAAAATTCATTTGACACGAACCAAGAGAAATGAACTAAGAGAAATGAACCAAGAGAAAACATTGTTGTCTACAGCCGTTAGAGGGCGCTCTATGCTGCTCAGTGCTCCTGTAGCCTACACTGAGCAGCATAGAGCGCCCTCTCGCGGCTGTAGACGGTAATGTTTTCCCTTGGTTCTTGGTTCTAAATAAATGCGACTTAATAGTCCAGTTCGACTTATATATGTATTTTTCTTCATCATGACATATTTTTGGACTGAATAATTAAATTAACTTATCAATACTGTTTATTTCACAGGCTAACAATAGGACGATATGACTATTGAGCATATCGCCCTACACTAATAAGAAAAGTTTGGTGCAACAAGTAGGCTAATAATCGCTTATATATATATATATATATATATATATATATATATATATATATAAATAAAGAAAACATTTTTATTGCAATGGCATGGAGTGGTTTCTAATAATGACATGATATAAATATAGTCATACTGTACCATGATGCATGATTCTGATCATAACATCCACCCCAAATCATTAGCAGTGCATGTATAGGCAGTAAGTTATATATATATATATATATGTATATATAAAAACACTTTACATTACTATCTCTGTACGTACCGTTGGCCATATGCTCCAGCGATCCCATGACAAGGCTGTCATAGATTTGACCCCTGATTCTGTTTGTCAGGCCTTGGTAACGCTGTGTGTCATTGGCCACATGAACAAGCACCTGAGAAAATGTGTATGCACCTATGGAGAAAGCATGGACCAGCAGGGGGCGCTGTGAGAAGCGCTCACTCTCTAATAATTCCAGCACATGACCACCATACTCCAACCCCCAGCGGGGCCACAAGAACTGGCTCACCTCACTTTCCACGACAAGCACATCAAAGCCTGTGCGAAAGTAAATATCACAGTACTTGGCAATGGCCTGCGGTTTGGAGCCCAGCCATGGCAGCAACAACAATATGGGTTTAGGTTGAGCAGGTGACACAGAAGCCGCGGGAGTCCCAGTGACATCATTGGCGAGAAAGGTGATGCATTTACTGATCTTGTGAGCTGTGACCCCAGCCGTGGTGGCCGCTCTGGAAAGCATGATAGCAGGTGAGCTAAAAAAAAAAAAAAAAAAAAGACACAGTGGAAAGAACAACAGATCACTTTTATTAAAAGTAACAGCTGACAAACTTACACGTCTGCTGGCGCCAAAGAAATCCACTCAATACCATTTGAACTCTAGAAATCTGTCTTTAAAGAAATATCTAACTTTCTGGATGAATGATATACTATACTCTGGTAGTTTTGGTCACAGACTAAAAGCTTTTAAACAAAGTATTTGATAATGTTGACATATTGTGAACTTCATCTTCAATATAAAACTGATCTGAACAATGCACTTTCTTGCACAATGCAAGGTCAAAGAAGAAATGGCAAGTGTTTGCTCCATGACTCTTAAACTACTGTCTAGCTGACAATGACCTCTGAACACAATGAGACACTCCTATCATGACGCACAAAATATTGGAAGTAGGGATGTTCATTTTAACCGGTTAACAGTTAATCAACCTTTAAGAATTTTGACTGATTAATACAATCAGTTAAACGGTTTAAATGTATTATTTCACACCACTATTTTCAGCACTTTTAATCCAATTTAAATGCTGTTTTTAACGAGGAAAAAAAGACATCGAATAACCACTATAACCAGTAGATGGCAGCAGAGGAGCACTTATTAGTCATTCATTTCCACTTTTTTGCTTTAGATTTTGATATCATAAAATCACTATTTTCACTAAATTTGCAACTTATTCACTCAAAGAGCATTCCTTCAGAAATCGCTAGTTGTCAGACAGTTCAATATGATAGGATACTATAAGAATAATGGAACAGTTAATGAGTACAATATAATTTTTTTCATATAAAAATATATATATATATTTTGCTCGTTACGGTTTTGAATAAAAGTACATTTTGTAAACTGCCCAACTCATGCTCAGTGCTTTGCTGTCAAATGTTAATACCAAGAAATAAACATGTAATAGTATTATTAACTGCACTTGTTATTCAAAACAACAGTATTTTTAAGATTAAATTATATTTGTTTTTAATACCCCCCTCATCAAACCCCAATGCTACCAAATCTGCTTCCTGCGCCACCATCTGTAGAACTTACTGGCGCTTGTGCCACTGCTCACAAATGTTACTCTTGAACCCCCTAGTCTATTTATTTTCAAAGCATTTGTCAGTAATACAGTTAAAATGGGGAAAATGTGAACGATTTTGCATTTCGAGCCGATTTATAGTGTGCCCCAAAATTTTCTGCTTGTGCTCCTAAGAATTTTCAATCAGGGGCTACGGTGCTCCTAGTTAAAAATAGTTAGTCTGGAGCCCGGATCAAGACATTTAAAAAGAAGTCATTTTAGAGCTGTAATCACAATACTGTGAAACCGTGATATTTTTGCTTAAGGTTATTATAAGGTCAAAATCTCATACCGGCCCATGCCTAGAAAGTACACAGTGGAAAGAACAACAGTTCACTTTGATAAAAGTAACAACTGACTCAAACTTACTCACGTGTCCATTTGCACCAAAGAAATCCGCTCAATGTCATCTGAACTCTAGAAATCTGCCTCTTAAAGAAACATCTAATCTTCTGGAAGAACGACATGCTGTATTGCCTTAATTCTTGCATTTGTTTTAGTAAGATCTGAATCTATTAAAGCAGAGCGTTTCTGAGCCCTGCTACTCAGACACTGCTAATTTTGGATGTGTTCACAATGTACTTGACAGACCATGGTTAAGAAACCCTCTCCCCTGGGAGGGAGCAATTTACAAATTCATGAAATGTTAAATACTTAAAGTGCTGCACCATTAAACTTTAATAAATAACAGTGAATATAAAATAACACCTCTGACCAGGAGCGATAGCAGTCTGAATTACATTAGTGAGTTCTGGTGACAGACTACAAGACTTTAGATGTACAGTATTTAATAATGTTGACATTTTGCAAGAACTTGATCTGCAAATATAAAACTGATTATTCTGAACAATGCATTTTCTTAAGCTTGTCATTTGTGCATGTCAGATTTCAACAAACTATCAATTAAAATACATAAAAATCACATTTATTTGCAGTGTTAAATTTGTATTTACTTATTGCCCCCTTCTTTATTTTAGCCTGGTATAGTTCCAGAATTTTACAGCCTTATTTAAATATGCTAATTTTTTTTAAATATATATTTTTAATAATTTCATAACTCTGTTAACAGTTTTGAGAACTCTACTGTAAAAAGCCACGTCATTTTCAACATGTTTGCCCCATCTAACAGCAACTGACGTTTTATAGTCATAAAACTCACAAAGAGGCATTACAAGGTGTTATATCCATATGAAAGGAATTCGATTTTTGTGATTAATTGCTAATTGCTTTTATCATGCAATACAGTAGTGGTCGACCGATATATCGGCCGATATTTGTCATTTTTCAAATATCGGCATCGGCCAATACGTTTTTCTGCTTGGCCGATGTGCTTGAGGTGGCACTTTTATTTTAAAAATATGATTCCCGATGCACACTTCCCAGAATACTGAGTGCCCTGTTGGTTACAATATTTATTTACTTTCTTTTTAATACTTTTGTATTAAATTTTTATTTGTGAAAAATTCTGTCATGTAAAGATATCGGCATCAGCTGTCAAAAAACACATTTCGGTCAACCACTAGTATACAGTATTATAACTGACTTGTCATATCACTATTTAGTTGCAAAATAGTGTTCTCATCCGTGCTTGTTTACATGAGTGTGCAGCGGTGTTGTGCATTGTGACCAGTTGATGGGAAACAATGCATTCAAAAAAATCGGAATAATTTGTAATAAATAATTATTCACTGTATTTTGAAGTGCCTACAATGTTCATCATTGTGATATCACAATTACGAATACCGGCACAAGCTGCACATGATCTAAGTTGCTGTTATTTAAAAAAATTAAATAAACAATCTTATGTAATGGAGGACATTCAAAATATGTAGCACACCAGGGGAACTCCAGCTGCAGGATGGACAAACACAGATGAATGTGTGACCAAAGAAAAAATGGCACAAGTTTGTTCCAGGACTCTCAAATTAATATCAAGCTGACTTTGACCTTCCAGCACAAGTGAGAGCACAACACATATTGCAAACCTTGCACATGCTCTCACAAGACTAATCCATAAATCCACCTACTAGACTTAATGACACTTTCTATTCCAGCTTTAATGATGTGATGCTTCATTAACATGTTGGTATCTAAAGCACTGTCTATACAGCGCTGTTTCTCTGTCCTTTTCAGTGCATGAACCGTAATATAAATGTTTATGAAATGTCTATAAAAAATTTTTTTAAGAGAGCCTTAGATTATCATAACCCAATGGAATATAGATCGAATATCATAACCTAATGACATATTTAATGCAAACTTGATGAAAAAGAAACGAATGAATATGAAACGGCAACAGAAACTTGGCTGAAAGTTCCTGTAACATAGTAATGTATGAACTGCTATTTTTTTCTTTTCTTTTTTTAATAATAGTTTAGGAGAACGAATCGTTCTCGTTGACATAATCCATTGAGTCCTATTCCAGTTCACTGGAATCCCTCCATCCATAGCAGCACATGTGCAGCTCAGTTAACCGGGTGGCTCTGTGGACGGGTTCATCCGGTCAAAGAATGACTTAACCGTTCTTGAATGAAATGACTGAACTGGTACATGACGTTCTTGAACGTTATTACCGAACTAGAACATGTCTTTCTTGAATGGAATGTCTGAACTGGTACATGTCGTTCTTGAACGTTATTGCCGAACTAGAACATGTCGTTCTTGGATGGAATGTCTGAACTAGAACATGCTGGAATAGAAAGTGTCATTAAATCCATTTAGTCTTGTGAGAGAATGTGGAAGGTTTGCAATATGTGTTGTGCACTCACTTGTGCTGAAAGGTCAAGGTCAGCTTGATATTAATTTGAGAGTCCTGGAACAAACTCATGCCATTTGTTCTTTGGTCACACATTCATCTGTATTTGTCCATCCTGCAGCTGGAGTTTCCCCGGTGTGCTACATATTTTGAATGTCCTCCATTACATGAGATTGTTTAGATAAAAGAAAAAAATAAAAATAACATAAACTTAGATCATGTGCAGCTTGTAGACATGTGCTGGTATTTATAATTGTGATATCACAATAATGAACATGAACAATATTGTTATTGTAGGCACTTCAAAATACAGTGAACAGTGGCAGTTTCTCCATTAGGGCGATTGGGCGACGCACCACCAAAGGAAAGGGAGGGATTTTTTTATTTATTTTACATTCAACCACAGTGTCACGCTAGCTTTCACTAATCTAGACTGTTTGTGCTGCCTCTAAATAGTCCAATCATCGTCGAGTCGCGTTTTTTGTAGTACCGACCCCTTTTCAGTCCCTCCAGAAAAACGCGATTATGCGATCTCTTGATTTAATGCATAACGTTAATCAGCCAAAGGCCGCATATTTATGCAGGGTTGCATTTTTTCAAATACACTACTCTTTTGCCGCATAAATTACCGATTTCAGAAAGCAAAATATGTGGGGCTAGCATGATTTCATAATCCCTGTATTTTCTTTGCAAAAAACTCACATATATATTAGCAGAACGTTGAAAAATGTTTTACACAAGTAAAGCGCCATTTTCCCCTATTGCCATGGGAACCTTATGAAGTGACGTAATTACATGACGTGAACATCATCTGCAAACCCCGCGGTGAAACCAGGGTGAAACTTGAAGTGCACAAATCATTCTTATTTGCCAACAAAAATAAGCGCAAAAGAACACGCGAAGCAATTTCCCGATTTGTTACATGACTGTTGAGCCAAATTATATTGCAGGAACTTGCGAAAACTGCGGTTTGATGAAATAGAAAAAAAGGTGATTCCCCCAACACCCCCTTCTCACTAGGCTACTAACACTGTTGTAGTTTCATTCAGAAGTTGATGCAACTTTACAGTTGTAAGATTGCACTTTTTTGTTACAGAACAGTACCCAAAAAACTTACAGTTGTAATTATATTAGTAGTATGTAAAATAATTTACGTTGCAGTAAGAGATTGCAACTTAAATATTCTGTGATTTAGTATGCTCGCTTATCATAGGAAGTAATAAGAAATTATTCATTACATTAAGGTATAGCCTAGTGAGAAAAAGGTGTTGGGGGAATCACCTTTTTTTTTGTCTTTTTCATCAAACCGCAGTTTTTGCAAGTTCACGCAATTTCATTGCATAAAATTGCAAAATTATTCTGCATATTCCATCGCATTTTTTAAGAAAATGTGCCGTAAAATCAAGGATTTTTGCCCGCAACAATCATAAAAAAAATTCGCGTTTTTCTGGAGGGACTGCCTTTTTGGGCAATTTCTGTCAAACTGAGAATCACCCCGAGTGCTCTCATAGGCCCCATTTACACTGCATGGTTCAAGTGACCCAAATCTGATTTTTTCCTCTCATGTGGCACAAATCGGATATGACTGGTGAACATGTAAGCAGGAAAAAAATGCATGGATTCCGATGTTCTCAGATCGGATTCAGGCCTCATTCATATGTGGTAATAAATCGGATATGAATAGGATACGTGCATTTGCGTGTGCCATGTAAGCAGACAAATCGGATACTCCCCAGTAAATGCGAGTCGTAGGCTACGTCATTAAAAAAAGTGACGTCAACTCAGGTGGACACCACCAACTGAGATCACATGACTTATAGGCGCAAAATTAGCCCAGGCTGCAACAAGGGCTCCTCTTTTTTCTCCGCCGTATGAGACCAATGTTTTGCTGATTTTTTTTATTTTTTTGACTTTTCAAAATATTGTGGAAAGCAAAACACTGTATCATTTTAATTGCATCTGCATCCATTGTATTTCGTGCTGTTTTACTTCCTTTTCCGGGTCAGAACGTCTACATTTGGTAGTTTCAGCAGTGTGTTGTGTAAATGCAAAAATCGGATACGGGACACTTTTAAAAGATGATGTAAGCGAGTCGTCAAAAAAATCGGATATAGTCAGAAAATTGGATTTGGGCATCAAGACCTGCAGTGTAAATGCAGCCATAGATTTCCATTCAAAGATCTTTTTTTTTTTTTCGAACTGCAGGTACTGCAATGCAATCTCAATGAGTTCCCGGAGGGCTAACCCTAACGTGCTTTCGTCATCGTGCGAAACCTTAAATTGTGCAACGACTGGTGGGAACAGTGACATCCAATAATATTTAAAAACTATTTTGAATTTTAACAACAAGAAAAAAAAATGAAAAACTACTTTATCTTTATCAAATGTAAAAAAAAAAAAAACAGAGAGATGGGCACAGCTATCCCTTTGTCAGCTGAAGCAGTGGAGAAAAAGGCTAATAGGCTGCGAAGTAGCAGACGTTTTATTCTGCTGCATTTTGTTCCATCGCCAGAGCGGACAACTACAGGTGTCACCCAAATGCATCATCTCTCGGAGAAGCTAAAAAAAAAACACGAAACAGCAAAGATGCATATGGATAGTACGGAGCAGTGTAATATAAGTGAGGAATGTGATATAAATGAGCAGTGTAATATAAGTGAGTTGTGTAAACAGTGATTTATGTGACTTCAGTTATTTCTTATTAAACTGAAATCGAAGTAAAAAGTTTTTCTGGAAAAACCACATCCTGGCGTCAGTCTTCATTTTCTGCTGAATTGTGTTAACACGCATATAGAAACATAAGGAGAGCAAGAGATTGATTTCCTAATGTCAGTTTATTTTTAATTAATACTATAGTAGTTCAGTTTCTTTTACATCTTTAACTAGCCGTTAATTTATCAATTGAACGGGTGACCAGGCACGTGCACAGGTAGGGCTCAACCTGTGCAGAGCACATGCCCTTTTTGCCCTTACACTCCGAAGTGCCCTTTTTTTGGTGGTGTTTTTTTTTTTTTTTTTTTTTTAATCAATGCTATTGGTCACCCTTTACGTCTGTCTGTCTGTTTTACAAATATTTAGCAAATGAAAGTTCTTAAAACGAGCTTGTGTAAATCTTATTGGATCCTCAAGCGGTCAATAAGCTGATAACTCCGCCCCCTCTATATTCATTGAATCAACTGAAGTTCCACAGCAGCCGCACAGTAGACACCAGCTGAGCTGAACAAAGTTTTGCGAAGGGTAAATAAATACCTTGTTGTTTGAATAAGTACTACTAAACACTATGTCTATAAAGGCTCCTATTTTATTTATTGGATGTCTGACTGACTCACTGACTGAGACATGGGACGTCGCCTGAGAGAGAGGGCTAGCATTTGCCATCTAGTCATAGCCAATACATAGCCAACACTTAAATAGCCTGTGCATACAGTAGCAGGCGCCGTCGCCGTTCTTATGACGGACAAAAAAAAAAAAAAAAAAAATCACATTTGCACACATTCGCTGGTCAAAAACTATATATTGATAAGTAATACAACTACATATAATTAGTTTTTACCATCGGGAAATCATAACAGGTGCAATCCCGCGCTGTTTCATACTGGAACTTACACAAAGCGACGAGTGATCCTCGTCACCTAGATAACATATATTTCTAAGAAATTTCTTCTTTGATTTATGATTGCTTATACACTTAATTTATTAACATTTAGGCTAATCATGTTATGGTATACTCTCCGCTCGTCCTCACATGTATAAAATGTTGTAAAACATGGTTTTACTACAGTAATGTAGTAAGTTAGTAACTAAAAAAAAAAAAAAAGTACAGAAGATCACTGTGAAATCGTTACATTTTATCATGCAGAATGTAATTCATGATTCATTCCAAGGCTTCATTTATTTGATCCAAAATACAGCAAAAACAGTAATATTGTGTAATATTTTTACAATTTTAAATAACTGTTTTCTATTTGAATATATTTTAAAATGTAGTTTATTTTTGTGATCAAAGCTGAATTTTCAGCATCATTAACTCAGTACTCTTCGGTGTCACGTGATCCTTCAGAAATGCTTTTCACTGCAACTGTACTTTTCACACCATTTTATTTATTTTTTCATTGCTGGCTTATTTTAGTGAAAGTGTAGTGAATAAGAGACCTTCAAGAGACCAACATCCCTGGTCCACCACAGTATCAAATTTTTGCCAGGTAGGCGGATGCATGTTGGATATGTTATAGTAACGGTATGGCTATAGTCTCTTATAATCTCGAATTGAGTTGGACATAATTACTTAAATTATATTTCAAAAAAGTTTGTCAAAAATACTTGACTCATTGCTCACCTTCCCCTCTTCTCAATGTCATTCATAATCATGTTAACCAAATAATACAAATTAGCTTATAAAACCATACAGAACAGCTAAAAAAGAGAATATATATATAATTTTTTTCTTTGCAAAGTTTATTAAAAAAGTGCATAAACTTCAATAAAAAAAGATTTTGGTTTCTGTTTGGTTTTATAAGCTAATTTGTATGTTTATGTATGAGTCAAGTATTTTTTTTCTCTATAAATGCAATTTAAAAAAAGAGGGAGTACAAAAGAGCAATTCACAAACACAGGACCACAAATAATACTGACAAAAAAACTTACTAAATAATTTTGATATAAAAAAAATGGAGGGGGGGGGTGCCCTTTTTCAGTTTCAGCACATGCACCTCAAAAGGTCTGTGCACGGCCCTGCGGGTGACCTTTCCTCATTAATCGAGCAAACATTTTATTGTATTGCCTATGTGTCATATCCCTTTGTCACTGTAAACACATCCTCGAAAGTGAAAGAAATTCCAACCCGAACTGTGCAAAAGGTTCAATAAATGGTTCATTATGTAGTTTGCCATCATGCCATGTGTGTGTCCAATGTGTCGCGTCACTTAAAGTGGAAACGCAAAGCAAGCAACGGCGAATAAATACCTGTATTCAGTGCTGTCATGTTTATGGTCTTATGGTGCAAAGGTAATCTTATCTTGCCTGTTTTGTTCTAGTATGCTTATTCAGTCTTACGATGCATGTGCTCTAAAAGGTCAGTGTCAACATGTCGACGATCTCACTCGTGTTTTGATCCAAAACAAACACCCGTCTCAAAATAAACCACGATCATAATTCCTGATCATCAACTGATGTCTGGATGATGGTGATTATGATATTTGATGCAGAAAAATCACATTAAATCATGCTCATTAAAACATGCTAACACAATTAGCTGCCTTTCTGAATAATTTAACAAGTTCTAACGTCAAAACAAAAGCTTAGGAAAACGTTCAGAAGATAGGCTTGAAGTTTTGCTCCACTTTACGCGGAAATAGTCAGCTTTTCATTAAATTTAGCATTCTGTTATAGTTTTGGAGAGATTAACGTTAACGTTAAGTTACTTGTTTATATGGCTAGCTTTCGCGTTAGGTACGCCAAATTAAATGATAAAACCATAACAACTCAACGACTTTTATTTTACATAAACTATCTCAGATCTCTACTGGACAAACTAGGTGTTAACAAACTAACGTTATACGTTTAAAAAAATAAGGAGCACGATTATGAGCGTGTTTTACCTGCTACGGACAGGACTGGCGAGCTGAGGCAGATACTGGCGGCGTTCACGAGAAACGGTTGGGTACGCTCTGCGCGTGACACTCTGCGACGGGCGCGAGCAGGGGAAAAATAAAATAAAGAAAATAAATCGGATAAATAAACGTAAATACATATATAAAAACTAGTGCACACGTTTTAAACCAGGAGTATCAAACTCAATTCCTAAAGGGTCAGAGCCCTGCAGAGTTTGGATTCAAACCTAATCAAACACCAACTATGATCAAGTCCTTCATGCTTTTTGGAAAAGATATGATATGTGTGTTGAAGCAGAACTCCAGCAGGTGGCGTAGATTAATAATGGTTTCTCAGCAAGCACATTCATCCAGCTGTGAAGGGTTGAAACCTAGATGAAACTCGACTTCAATTCAGTTACCTTGAACCGGTTCTTTCGAACGTTTCTTTTTAGTGAACCGACTCAAACAAACTGATCAGTTATTTTTGTGTCATTACATAAATCTGATACCCCAGCGTCATGTTTATACATTAAAAAACACTTAAATACATTAAATCCATATGTACTGTACGCATATTTTCTATGAAGTCAGTTGTGACCACTTTTATAGCCTATTCAAAGACTATCCTGCAAGCTGAATGAGTGGCAAAGCCCTTCAGTAGGTATGGGTACAAAACATTTGGAGAAAAATCCCTACATTCTATCAAACAATTAGAAATTAACTAAAGGAGTAAAATCATTATACATGACCACCATTCTAATCAAGTGACAGTAAAACTGCATAAAATATAAAAGACGGACAGAATTGGGTGTGAAAATGCTACTTAATATTTTTGTGTATTTTTTTTATGTTTTTGAATAGTATTACATCTATCTACTCGCGACTTGTGTTTTCATTTTCATTTAATAGGAAAAGTTAATGATGGTCAAAGCATATTTGCATTGGCAGGGTACAAATATTATTTATTTATTTAATGTCAAATACAGTGAAAGCTTCAGTGTGAATAAATATCAAAATAAATGTAGTTTTTTTTTTCAGTTGTTCTGGACTGTGGTCTGAATCTTGGGGTTAGGTCTTCATCTAGTCTTGACTTCAATTTGTGCACATTAAAAAACAGTTTCTCCTTTGAATTGACAGATTTTGTTTCATTCTTTACTTGATGAATCTGATCATCATAGCCATGCATTTGAACTGTTTCTGCAGAATGTGTGCTGTATAGTGCTGTCTTGTTTTTAGTGCTGTCTTGTTTGGAGAAGTCAGCATTGCCGGGTCTGACCCAACAAGCCCCTTCTCAGCAGCACTGATGCAGATGATTGGTAGGGCCGTAAAAGCAGCCCTTTCCTCTGGGGATCTGGCTGCGGACTATTCTGATGCCATATGTTTGATCAGCTCATCTGGGTCATTGTTCTAAACCAAACCCCCTTTAGTTCCAGCTCATTTTGTGCCTTCCTGTACACACACTATAAGCAAATGCAACGTGCCCTGCATTCAAAGTGCATGTGAAAACAAATGAAAACATCCCTTTATATTCCCAAAGAATGAATTTATAAGTCATCAGTCTCAGTTTCTCTGGTGAATAGGACATACAGTGATTACTTTAACTGTTTTGCCAAATATTATTATGTATTAGCTTACTAATACAACCGTTATCTGTTTATATTCATTGACCCTAACTAGTCCTCTCAAAACTAGCTTTTTATGGAACTGCCCCAGTTTGTGTTCTCTTAGGGTCTGTTTTAATAAGGATTGATCTACATCCTGCTTGTTTTGTATTTCCACACACACTGGAGCATCCCAGCGGACCATGCATCCTGGATTCACTGCTTTAAATATGTATTGAGTGTTTATAGGATCTGAATATGGAAGTAGACTGTTTGCCCAGCTATTGCCACTCAATAATTTACCAACATGCCAATGGGATCAGCTAAAAAAATGAGTAGCCATAGTTCATATAACAGCACAGATGATGTTTGAGATGTCTTATGTTTTTGACAGAAGTTTCTAATGCTTACCAAGGCTGCAATTATTTGATCAGAAATCTGAAAAATCAGTAATATTGTGACACAGGCACAGACAGCATGAAATCTTTTCTGCAGCAGGACGGGATCACGTTCAATATTGTAAATTGATTTGCTGAACTGAATTGGGATGAAAGGTTACACTCCCTTTTCTATTTATATATATGAATGTACTGCAAACATATTTTTTTTTTTAGGAGTAGTAGACTTCAGTAGATCACCTGCCCCTGGTACTCAATGAAGTAAGAGAAAGGAAGTCAACCACCTAACAGGCTAACCCAGCTCTAGAAACTAGACACAGTTTAACTGAATCAGAAGAGAGAGATCAGACTCCAGATGAGAGAAAGAGAATGGAGATGGGATACTAAAAGGGGTGTGTCAGGCAGCATGTGTGTGTCACTGCGAAAAGCAGAGATGGGTATGTGTGTGTGTTTTAGAGAGAGAGAGACAGAGAGAGAGCACTAAAACACACACTCGTGCGCAGGCACAAACAGAATGAAATCTTTCTGCAGCAGGATGGGAGGCAAAAGCATTACTTCTGTTCTAGACTCTTCATCCATGCGTCCCGGGGTAAGCACATCTCTTCTTGCACAATCAAACTTTGAGTCTATGCATATATGTGTATGTGAGTTCAGGTGCTTCTGTGTGAAAATGTGTCACTGAATGCTGCTGAAGAGAGGATGCATGAAACGGTGCTGCGCTGGTCGGAAATTTTGACCAGCACCAACCCCCCCTCCCACCCCTCTCTATTGCTAAAATATAAAGGATAAATTCTGCATCCACTTAGGGAGACAGAAAAAAAAAAGATGAAAGAGGGTTGAGAAAAGAGTTAAAATGCAAAGAGGCTAAGGGTTAATGTGAGTTAACCATTGCTGGCACTGCAGCATTTTTCAGGTCGTTTGACATAAATCTGAGGAGTCTAATGGAATTGCTGACTGTTACAGATATTTATATAATTAATGAGGACTGATACATGTAGACTATGCAAAATATATAGCATTTGTCTGTGTAAAAGTATGCACTATGATGTATTTTGTAAGTATTTCTGTATGTTTGGTGGATGGCCTGTTCTGTGAGGTACCTTTTTTTTCTGAATTGGGTCACATGATTCGAGGGGATCGGATAAGACTGATGGTGTGTCAATTCAGAGCTCTGGCGGTAATATACACGACCCAGCACTCAACCTTAAGTGCAATGCCACTGTTGGGGAACCAAAAATGTCTAATTCCGTGTAAAGATTTGACATTAAGCGATAAATATACATCAGTTATCAGATATGATACATGGAATAAAATAACAGACATTGGCTGATAACTATTACATTGTGCATTCATAATTTCAGTATTATTGGATTTTTGTTGGAAATGTGAATATTTACGGGACCAATACATTTAAACTGCCTATGTTTGTATTTAAATATTATCATAACACCAACACTAAATTAAAGTGATAGGAAATGATTATTGTAAACATTTAACCCTTTTATGTTATATAGAATTTGTAATTAAGCTAATTTTAATTTACTAATTTATAGTTTTTGATTTGATTGTATCTTGTTTTATTTAGAAAAAAGTATAGAATAAATGTATTTGAATAAAATATAATTTTATACTAACTTCATCCATTTCATTTTATTATTTATTTTATTGTTTTACTAAGAAGTATAGACTTATAATAATTTATAATTATTATAATATTTTATTTAGCAACAACAAAAAACGAAACGAGTGACTGATTAGCTGATTGAATGAGTATATTTCTAATATTGCTATTTAACACGGAAATAACTGGATTATAGTTTTGGCTGGATTTTAATGTTGGTGCATGATATTTGAAATCAGTTTATGGTTGAATCTAGCTTTTCTTATATCGTGTTTGCTTCACCCCAGTGCAGAATGTGAGTCAAAAGGAGACAGCTTGGTGACACTGAGTGTCAGCATGACCCTTCACACTAAAGCTCTACTGCTGGTCTTCAGTTTCTCACTGTGTGGTAGTCTGTCTGCTGCATCTTTAAATAGAAATGAAAGAGCCCACTTTTGGGCTAGCACAGACACTGAGCCAACACAATGGACGTCCCAATCAACAAAAATGGACATGACTACTCCAACCGATGTATTATATTCAGAGGAGACTGGGCAAGACATTGAGGTGGACCTTTCAGTTGATCTAAACCCCTATGCTGCAATGAATGATCATGGTTTGTCAAGACTTCTAGCCTCAAGAACACAGTGGATCAAAACTTTGACTTCCACTAACACTGAACCTCTTTTAGACATCCAGAATGATGAAGAGGCATCTGATTGGCCAACTTTTATTATGCAAGTCAATATGGAACAATCTTTTAAATCATCTTCATTGGCAACACTACAGCCTTTTCCTTCTCAGGCCTGGGGTGCTGAGTCCAAGAAACCTGTTGCTTGGAATACAGAGACATACACACCTCAGACTCCTGCCGAAACCAGATTTAGCACCTACCAGAGACTGTGGAAGTCCTCCGGTGCTACCCAGACACCATCTGAGGAAACAAAGGATTTGACAGATGCTCCTACAGGTAATCAAATTAATGATACACCAGTGATACGCCAACTCTGCGTGTCATGACAGCGTGTACCTGCAGAAAAGACATGCTTAGTTTTTGGGTTGTTTAAAAGACCAGCTTAGACCAAATCTATTTCCATGTTGGATCATGATGGTTCATGTCGGTCTGGTGCTGATCTATAATTTTGATACAGCCACCACTGAAAATAGTCATGATAATAGGCTAATCAAAGTGAGTCAGTTGTTATAACCGTTCTGATGGATTCTGGTCAGTGAAGGATTTGTGAGACTAATTCAAAGCAGTAACATGTCTTATTAAACTATTAAAAGAACCGGCCTATATGATTCATTTGTTTGGGAATAACACTGTATGTTTTGATTCTCAAATCACAAAAAACAACTGGATAATAACAGTAATTTGTTCACAAATCTGACTACTCAGTCTGCGCTGTATGTTTTTTTTTTTCACTAAAAAAATATTTGTCTCATAAGAGTCATTTGTTCATAAATCGGACTACTCTGGTGGCACTATTTGATTCACAAAAATAAAACTGGCTCATAAGAGCAATTTGTTCATGAATCAGACTACCAATGTTTCTCTGTATGCTTATAATGCACTTTAAATAATCGGCTCATAATTTGTTAATGAATCGGACTAATCTGGTGGCACTGTATGTTTTCCATTCACTAGAAATATTTGGCTCATAAGAGACATTTGTTTATGAATCGGACAACTTAGCCTTTTTTTACTGCATCACTTTTAATACAAATGAAAAATTCCCTCATTCACTTTTTCTAATACACAGGTAAAATATGATTAATGGGAAAACCTCACTGCTGAAAAACAATATTGAAACACTGATGATGACATTTTAGACTGAATAAAATATATAAATGTACAAATCAAAATTTTGTAATAAAGGGATATCGACTATGTACTTCTACTGCATCTCTTTGGTAATCCTGTTTTGGCATTTTGGCATTAGTTTCCGCTAAATGTCTGCGTCAGTAAGAGAGACTGTCCTCCTCTTAAAACAGTGAAACTTACTACAGTTTACAGCTTGATGACAGCAAATGACCATTTGTTTACATTACTAAAAGAAAATTTCATGAGACAATTGACATGTTGCAAAAGCTAAGAAAAAAGTATTTTTTTTCTTAGAAATAAGCTAAAACTGTAGCAGAAACTGGCGAACTGTGAAGATTAATGCTAGAATTTAGGGTTAATTAAATGTTGCAACTCTTTTTTTGTGGTTCTTGTAGACAAACCAAAGAGATTTTTAAGGGTGGTAATATTGAAATTTCTTCCTGTGAACAAAGGTCAATCATTCAATCAAAATCAAAATTCAAGCTAGATTCCCTAACCTTAATTAATAAATGCTAAAGGCTAATGCTAATTCAAATATTCAGTCCCAGTGTATTCTTAATCATTACTCATGCAGAAACTCTAACTAATAATCTATATTAATCAGTCAGTCCTTAAATAAGCAATGAAGTGCCTTTTGATCCACAGTTAGAGCAGAGTATTGGTAAAAAGATTTCAGTATTCAGATTCTCTTTTTCACGTCCACGCACAGGTATTTAAGTAATGTGATGTCATGAAAGTGTGTCAGTTACTAGTTTTTAAATAGCCACACTCAGGGGAACGTTAACAGGATCAATGCCCTCTTATCTGTGCCGTATGTGAATGTGTGTCAGAGATGAAGTGTACGGCCCATTTACAACAGCCTAGCTCCACATAGCTAATAACACATAATAGCTAATTAACACAGTCGTTGTTAGAGTTGTTAGCAAGCTTGTGGGGAAAATTAGCTTTGTGTTTTGCGAATATAACCTCATGAGTGCATAAAAAGACTAAATCTAATTTGAGGCTGCATTACAATATCTTACTCCACTTTAAAAACAGCATTCTATAACTAACAGTTAAAAAAATATGAGTAAATCAAATGAAATGGTTCACTCTGTATTGTTCTGCTCATTAAAGCAATTTTGTGCCTTTCAGAGAGTTCAACTAAATGCATCTTATTCTTAAACCAGTCTATATATTGCATTTCAGCATCTTCAAGTGATGACAGACGCAAATCTTCCACGCTTCATGACTGCAGCCTGGTTGGCACTGGGATCTGTCAGTCACCTGACTCCTCAAGGAATCACGTTTCAACTAACAACACCCTGTCCACTCCACCTCCTATGTATGAAACCACACCCCCTGGTGTAATAACCCCACCCCCTGAAGCCCAGACCCCGCCTCTATTGGTCCCTTTGCTGGCTGATTGGAATGCTGCTATGGCATCATGGGGCCTTGCATGGGAGTTGCAGGTATACGGGCTCAGCTGTGTGTTCTCGCTCGTGGCTGTGCTGTCTGTGCTCAGCCTGATGTGTTTGCCATTGCGTTGGCCCTCTGGCTGTGCCCACTTCAGCCTCCTCCACCTTCTCCAACTACTAACAGGTTCCAGCAGAGCTCTGTGGCTCCTCTATGATCCATATGGCCAAAAAGAGCGCCTACCTGTAGTCTGGGCACGACTGCTGCACGAAGCTGCCTATCCCTGTATTACTGCGTCATTTGGCCTTCTGCTTCTACTGCTAACTGCTCGCTCTTGTTCCCATCTACTTTCCCAGAATACCCTGCAGCGCAGCACCTGCGTGTTGGCCGCCTTAGTGCTGCTGCACATAGCCATAGTGATGGCTTCCATGGCAATACTGCAACTCTTTCCCACCCTGAAAATTGTGCCTCTATTGCCGCCTGCAGCCTTTGTGTTGTTGTCCTCTCTCTTCTCATTCACGTACCTGCTTCTTTACTGCTGTGGCCGTGCCGATGTCAAGCACATTTACCGACTAAAAGAGAGCTGTCCTGAGCGGCCATCATGCCATGCTAGCAGGTGTCCATTCACAGAGGCACAGATGTGGGAAAGGGCAGCCAGGACAGGGGTATTCTCTGCCCTGTTTCTGCTAGCATGTGGCAGTCTACGACTTTACGCCATGCTCCATGCAGGAGGGCTAACCGGTGGAGTCATGGTTGGCCTGAAGCCCTGGCCCTGGTGGGGCTTTCAGCTCAGCTGCCGAGTGTGTGAAACAGGAGTATGTCTCACACTCGCTCTTGTAATCACTCACCCCCTTCTCTGTTGCGGAGTGCCCCTTTCCAAACCAGGAGGCTGCAGCTGGCTCTTCAAAAAGACACCCACAGAAGGCGCCACGTTGGCCAAACCCACCATCCTCTCGAGTCGGTGTGGCTGGTCACTACGGCCCGCCGAGAAGCTGGGGTTGGGTGAGGGAATAGTACGACGGGAAAGTGAAAGCGTGCCGCTCTACACCTTGGTGGAACTTCTGAACAGCGAATCAGATGGTTTGGACCTCCACTATCCAGCCAGCCCTCAGCATGAGTCTTGCACACAGCTCTCCCAAACCACAAAGAGGAAAGCATCCCATGCGTCCTCCTTTGCAAGCTCCGACGCCGACTCCACGGCAGATCTGCAGCCCCCTTCAACAATCGATCTGCAACGAAGCATTGACGAGGCCTTGAACAGTGAGGCTCTGTTACAGCATAGCCAGTTCGGCTCTTCCAGGCTCTCTCTCAGCACACGCGGACCCCCGGACGGACAATCCTGTTGGAGAAACTCCACCGAACCCAGCATATACCGCACTGCCTCCTGTGGTGATGTGGACCCTGCTACAGTCCCCAGCCGACCTAGGCAATGGAGCACTGTATGTGGGAGACCTGCTCACGCCTCGGTCAATTGTAGTGGGTTTAACTCAACACAACTGTCCCAGAGCAACCTACATAGGGGCTCTCAATCTGTGCAGCAACCCCACAGACGGTACATGGCCTTGGGCCCTACGTCCACCAGAGAGAGCGTGGATGTGGAGAAAACTTCTCATGTTGATGAGCATGCCGTTCAGGATGAATTCATCAACGACTGCAGGCAAATAGATGCAATCAGCATCAGCAGTGCTACGATCAACCTATAGGGAGACATATCTTTATTCAACCACATTTACAGTTATTCATTTAGCAGATGCTACAGATTGTGCAATATAGAGGATGTGCTGTGCTTACCTGCAGAATTAACATTTTCCAGTTTAACGCTTAACGCAGGGTTGTCAAGGTGTGTTCTTGGGAGGTCCACCTTCCAACATAATTTAGCTCCAACTTCCCTGCTTGTTTCAGGTGCGTTTAATTTTGGCTATAAACTCCTCTGCTGGACGAGAAGACACCCCTGATTTAACCAACAAACTTTAAGTAATTTCAACCCTATTTACAGAACTCTTCTTGATATAAACATAGAGAGGAATTTGCTGTTCATGCACTCTGCTTGAATGGAAAGTATTTTTTTATTTTGGAAGCAGACATGACATGGACAAAACGGCAACCTACAACGTTTAAGTGAGTATAACTTTTCTCAAGATCACAGTTCTCTTTCAACAGTTAGAAATTCTCTGAAATCCACTTCTTATATTCGACGAATATTGTTGAAAATGCTTGGTTTGATCAAAAGACTTAAAAAAAAATTATTTAATGAACATGAGGCTTGTGTAACTTTCAGCATTAAGCACTTACGAACATGTTTTATGATGATATTTTGGTTGTGTTCTTACAGCACAGATCACCTAAACACTCTTGACAACATTACAACTGTATAGAGAGACATTCTTTAGAAACAATTTGCATTTTATTTCAGCACTATCATTGGTGTTAACATGCTAATGTGTGGCAGCCCTGTCACTTAACATTTTAATCTGGAGTGAGACCTACAGTAGGTGTTCTTTTGGAGCATATACTTATGGGAAAAGATGCATTTAGCAAAAGGCTGCATGGAGAAAATCATGATTTTTTCTTTAAAGTAGTTAAAGGTGCTGTAGGGAACTTTTGTAAAAAAAAATATTTTTTACATATTTATTAAACCTGTCATTATGTCCTGACAGTAGAATATGAGACAGATAATCTGTGAAAAAAATCAAGCTCCTCTGGCTCCTCCCAGTGGTCCTATTGCCTTTTGCAGAAATTCCATCGCTCCCGGTAAAAAATAACCAATCAGAGCTGCGGTCCGTAACTTTGTTTGTGTTCAAAATGTAGAAAAATTTATATAATAAGCGAGTACAACATGAATCCATTTTCCAAACCGTGTTTTTGGCTTGTCCTGAATCACTAGGGTGCACCTATATTAAGTGTTTATATTCGGACTATTTTATATTGCTTCGGGGATACCGCGGCGGAGTAACCCAGTACCTTTGTGATTCTTCATAGACATAAACAGAGAGAAGTAGTTCCGGCTACGATGTTCTTCCGCAAGACGCAAGCAGTTCTGTTTATTAACCGCTAGAGCGTCAAAAGTTACCGACCGCAGCTTTAACTGTTATTTTAATATGTATTGCTTCATTAAGATCTATTCTACCCTGTACCCATAATCCCACTTCTTAAATACTGCCCTCTGTTAGCCATGGAGATGTAATAAAGTTGTGACAGCTTGTGCATTTGTGACTGACAGCATCATCACAGAAACTTTAAGATTGTCTCATGCTTGGCTTCTCTTTTTTTTTCTTCAAATGTATTAAATTCTCAAATGCATTTTCTCTCTTTGAATAGTAAATGGTCCAACACTTCTATGCATGACAATGTAAACCTCCGTATTGCATTGCTCATTATGCTACTGTGTTTAGAAAAAGGTACACTAACATTTAAAAGATTTAATCAAAGTATACAGTTTAGAAAAATATTGAATCAGAGTAGACAGAAATGGATACTACAGGACGAAAAAAGGAAACACAGTCTATAAAACTCAATCTTTATTCTATAAACTGGATTATATTCAGAATGACAACACAACAGTCTTTTTTGTGTGAAATAAACAAAGAAATGAGCATATCTAATGTCTGTGTACATGACTGACTAGTGTAATGAGAGTAACAGTACAGAATACCTGACTTTAAGGCTGATACTTAATCTGGTCCATAAAATAATCATGCTTTCTGGATAATCGGAATAGCATTGTGAACAATAAGGAAAACAAATGCTTTTTTTTTTTAAGATTACCTTCCAATTTAACTGGTAACACTCTAATGGCAAAGTGGTAAGCACTTGATTTACTCATAACATGATGGTCACAAAAAGTATTATTGCTATTAAAATAACAGACAATGTGAATTAGAAGGAACCACCAAGACAGACTGGAAAAATATACCCCACATATCAGAAATGTTCATAGAAAGCCTCTCTCTTACATACACATACATTGCATCCTCATATTTCACATGATGCAGTACATTCATAGGATTTTCAAAATAATATCTCAAATAATATGTCAAGTACCTTCTTGGAAGCCCAAACAAAATAAAAACAATCAAAACAAATTTCCTTGTACATTTAGTAATGTTGCTGGCTTTTATTACAATCAGACAGTTTTTTTTATTTTCATTTTTAATGTTTAATCTATATTTAATGTGCATTTCTATAATAAAAAATACATATTTGATATTTCTTTTTATATAATTGGTGCAACACAAAAAATTGAATTCTTATTCTCTGTGATTAAAAGATTAAACAAACAAAACAAAAAATTAACATAAAAGAAATATTCCACTGCCATCAAATAAGTAAATGAGCACTGATCAAAAGAAGAAGAAAGCACTAT
Organism: Carassius auratus; assembly: GCF_003368295.1. Lineage (NCBI taxonomy): Eukaryota > Metazoa > Chordata > Actinopteri > Cypriniformes > Cyprinidae > Carassius > Carassius auratus. The sequence goes on from NW_020524189.1 coordinate 707,154, forward strand.
AGTGCGATTATTCATAGCGTCGGTTTGCATGGTGACTCGTTGATTCATCGCTCTGTTGAGAAAGTCTTGTGTGTTAACTGTGAATATACTCAAGTAAGCATGGTCTGGGTTAATCAACAGAGAGTTCAGGGTATATGTGATGGTAAGTTAACCTTGAAATACAGCCCATGAAAAAGGATCAAGGGGTTGAGAATTGCAGAAATCACTTGTGTAACTGTGTTTAGTGACGGCTGGCTGGTGACGGGACATTGGGTCCAGCTCTTGTGTGCCCCCTGCTGCTCTGTTCAATATAACCACTTCTCGTAACTGTCGAGAACAGAAAAGCAACACAACCTTAATAAATGCAGTTTTATTGTCCACACATTGATTGGTCCAGAAAAAAAAATCTAATTAAATCATTTCATTAGACGAACAGTTCGCCCAAAAATTAATATAAAAAACAGCATGTAAGTATCATAAAAGTGCCTTTCAGCAAGGAACAGAATCAAATTTAAGACATTATTCAGTCTTAAATATAATTTTTGCTTCCAGATATTGAAATTGCTTATTGTCATTGGTTATGAGAAGCATGAGAAATAATGGCCTCGTCATAGATCTAATGTCATATTTAATAACGACCTTAAATTCCAGTCTGTTCATCACACAAAGATATCATATGAAATATAGTGCACAAGTCATATGGATTATTTTTATGATGCACTACCATTCACAAGTTTGGGGTCAGGGAGATAGTGTATTTATTTATTTATATGAAAGATAATACTTTTATTCAGCTAGGGCACAATAAACTGATCAAAAGTGACAGAGACATTTAAATATTTAAAAAAATATATTTCAAATAAATGCTGTTATTTTGAACTTTCTAATCATCAAAGAATCTTGAAAAAAAAATTTATTCACAAGAATATTTAGCAGAGCAACCCTTTTTTATCAATGAGACATTTTCCTTAAAACAACAAATTATTATTTCTGAAGGATCATGGGACACTGAAGCCTGGAGTAATGGCTGCTGAAAATTCAGCTTTGCTTCACATTAATAAATTATATCGAAAAATATATTTAAATAGAAAGCTGTTATTTTAAATTGTAATAATATTTAAATTATTTTACATAAGTTTCACACAAGTAAACATGAGAGATTTCTTAAAATAAAATAAAAACCTACTGAGCCCAACTGGTCTTTTTCTGTCCTTTTTAAAGGTTGACAGCCTCTAGTTACTATTTGCATGCGAATTATGGAAATAAAAAAGGCTCTGAAATTTTCAGATGGATAAATGACAGAATTGTCATTTTTGGGTAATCTCTCCTTTTAAAAGTGGGAATGGGTTTCTTTCTAGATAATCTCCCTGTCAAAGACAAGCCTCTGAGAGCGTTACGAGTACACAACCACAGCAGGAGGACACTGGGACACTTGTCTACTTGATAAGAACAGTCTCAATGCCCACTAAAGAGCCCAGATCCTACCGCTGTTTACAACACAATTCCCTCCACCAAAACTTAACACTATTATAAGAGACATGAGACGTTATTATACTTACATGGCACAAAAGAATATCTATGATGACAGCATAAGAGAAAGAAAGAGAAGACAGTTTCACATGTAAACTCTACTTTTCCATGAGAATGTGCGAAGGGAAAGACTGAGGGTCTCTGAGAGGAGATTGCTAAACTTTTAGAAGACTTCTAATGACGTGAAATGTTTCACAGCTTTTATTTGAGGTTATGTGGAAAGAAACAGACATGGTGGTTCAGGTGGGTGGGGTTAAATGAGTGGGAGGATACTTACGAATGCAGTCCATGAACTCCGCCCTCAACCTGAGCAGACATGGTCCTCCTCTCAAACTTCAGCTCTCCAGAGTACATCATCGATCTATATGTAACGCAGGGGAGACTTACACAGATGTAGGTACGGACGGACTACATTCAGTTTCGTGTTTATGTTTTCTTTTTGAGAAAGAGTTTTTATATGTTATATAGTCAACAGCCTTATGTTATATAGTCAACAGCCTTTGGTTTACATTATAGCTTGATAAATGCAGACTTGGATGGAAGTAATGAATACATATAATTTCTATCTGATGTATGAAACTAAATATTGTAGAAGCATTGAAGACAGTGAAGACAGATCTAGCTACTGCTAGTCAAATGTTGGTGATATTTATAATTTAAATCAAACAGGATACTCTTTTCTTAAGAGAATTAATGATCAAAAAATTGTTTAGTGCAGAATACGTAAAATATTTGTAGTTAATTTTTTCCAGAAGAAATAACTAATGGCAAAATGTTGGGATAATAAATTGGAATTTAATTATTATTCCAATTAAATTTTTTTCATTAAAAAAAAGACTTTAATGTTTTTGAAAGAAGTCTCTTACACTCACCAAAAGTAAAAAAAAAGTTATATTGTGAAATACTATCAAATTAAACTAAGACTAATATAAATTAATATTTATATTATAAAGTAATATTATACAATTTAATTCTATAAACTGAATTATACATTTTAAAAATTGAATAAATAATTCTGTTTCAATATATAGAGAAATGTAGTTTATTTCTGTGATGGCAAAGCTCCATTTCATTGGTGCTCAATTATTAATGTTTTACAATTTATTACTGTCAATGCTGCAGAATTAATTACATTTGTAAATATATTAGATAGAAAACTTTCTATTTAAGAACAATTTTAAACTGGAATAATATTTCACAATATTACTGTAATTTTTTTCAAATAAATACAGCCTTGTTGAAAACCCAGACCTTTGATCAGTAGTGTATATATGATAAAAGTTTGATCCAAAAAAAAATAAGACTTTAGTTCATAAAGGGGCTAGAATACAGTGTGTACTAGTATAGAGATGGGCTTAAATCTAATAAACATGAATTAAAAGAAACAAAACTACAATTTTGATTTCATGAGGTCTTTTGTCAAGCTTTCCGGACATCTAGAAGTGAAAATGACGCTTACCGCAGAATGGACAAGCTCTTTGCACCGATATCCTGACAGCCATGTTGAATTCCAGCGATGAGGTATGGAACAAATTTGTGTATGGAGCCTTTGTCCTGAACTGAGCCAGAGACTCCCTGAGCCACCTTCACTTTATCACCTTCACTGGAAAACACCAACATATACACACAACCCATTATGTCCTGCATACAATAAATATGTAATATAACAGATTGTATATACTTCACTAAACTGGTTTTAAACTTTTTCTGTTATATGAAGGTCATTATTGTTTATTTCAATTTCAAAATGCCATTTATGTATATATTTATTTGTTTCGGACCTTGGATTATAAAAAAATGTTGAAATACAAATTGTTATTATATACTGAAAGCTCAACTATAATATTTATCAAAACTATTATAAACTATTCTAATATAAAGAATATTTTATTTATTTTTCAAAAACTCACACACATCAGTTTTGGCATCATTTCCAACATAAACCATTTTTAGATAAGTTAACAAACAAGAAGACAGCATTGTCAGTGAAGAGCATACATGAGATGAAATATGACATGTAAAGTGTGAAGAAAATTCTAATAATTGTTTGTATTTAGGAGAATTAAACTGTTTTCAATTACATTTATTTCCATCCCTCATTTCCACAAGAGGATGCCGTTATCATCATTTGAGATGTGCTAGAAATGACACTGGAGAAACTGTTCATGACTGAAAAGATATCAAAATGTAAGAAACTCTCCTTTGCATTCATAACTGAAGAAACACCCACTGTCATCTTTATCCATGTACACATGCAGTCATCCGAGTCTAAGACTGTTTACCTAAAGTAACGTTTCTGACTGCTGTTGCTTTTCTCCATTGCGTCCAAAGAGCCCATGCCACGGTACTTCTTCAGTCGTACGCCGTCTGAGAAAAAATACTCACCGGGCGCTTCTGTGGTTGCTGCTAACAATGACCCCATCATCACTGAAACAAAACAGGCAGAAGGGAAGGGCACGGTCTGACGTGGCCAGTAAAATGTAGGCAAACAAATCCCAGCTATTAATAACAACGATCGTTCAGGCAAATCACCCAGAAAAACACACACCTGTGGATGCTCCCAGAGCAAGGGCTTTGACAACATGCCCAACCGTCTGGATGCCACCGTCTGCAATGACCGGAACCCCAAAACGCCGGGCGTACTCAGCCACCTTATACACAGATGTGCCCTGCGGTCTCCCACATGCCATCACTACATGATAAACACACAACTATATACTATTAATCTAATTATCACATTTTCCGGACTATAAGTCACATTTTTTTTTCATAGTTTGGCTGGTCCTGTGACTTATAGTCAGGTGCGACTTATTTATCAAAATTAATTTGACATGAACCAAAAGAAATGAACCAAAAGAAAACATTACCATCTACAGCAGCCAGAGGGCGCTCTATACTGCTCAGTGCTCCTGTAGTCTACTCCTGAAAACATAGAGCGCCCTCTTGCGGCTGTAGACGGTAATATTTTTTCTTGGTTCTTGGAATAAATGCGACTTATACTCCAGTGCGATTTATATATGTTTTTTTTCCTCATCATGACATATATTTAGACTGATGCGACTTATACTCATGTGCGACTTATAGTCCAAAAAATACGGTAATGTCTAAAATGATAGTTATCCCTAAAAATGAATATTTTAAGTATGTCTACATATCCAAGTTTACATTGCTATAAAAATTGCCAATTCATTTATTTTTAGACTAATCCCAAATCCTAACCCTGAAATAAAACTTTTGCCATTTTCAGAAGTAATAAAGGCACCAGTTTTACTTTCAACTGTGTCCTCATAAAGTTATTCAACATTTAGCTAACTTCTGAGAACTTTCCACTGCAAGTTTGTCTTCTAAAGACATACCTTCTTGTGTGATGCAGATGGATCCAGAGCCCATGCCCACTCGTAAAGCATCAACACCGGCATCTATAAGATTCTTTGCTTGAGCAGCAGTCACCACTGTATACAAGAGAAAGAATAAAACACAGAGAATATGCTATTACTTGATTTAACTTTGCAAAACTGCAATTGTAGGTCCATGCATCTTAAATATGACTAATATCAAGCTATCCTCAGTTTATACAGAAAAAGTAAAAAGCACACAAAGGGGGAAAAAGCCTCACCGTTTCCTCCAACCACTTGTAGTTCTGGGTATTTCTGTTTGATGTAGTTGATCATACTGATCTGAAACACTGAGTTCCCCTGAGAAGAGTCCTGGGACAGAATAACAGAAGACCATCACATATCATGAAGGGTTAAGAGCTGAAAGTCAGAAGTTTATGCAATAGTTTATGCAATATTATTTGCATATTATTATCTGCCCTAATCCACCCTCTAATTAATTTCCTAATGAAAGTAAAGATGTAGCCAAACAGTACTGTCACATCTTAAATCAAGCACACCTGAACCAGCTAATCAACTTCTTTGGTAAGAACATAAATCCATTCTGTCTTTTTAATTGTCGTTTGTAAGAAATGACACCGTTCTTTGTTCAAAGTAGTCAATATAACAACCTTTACATTTATTTGACCAACACAGGTTCTAAAAATCATGGATTGATCACTTAAGTAATTTATACTTTTATTCAGCAAGAACGCTAGAGTCCAGACATTCATTATGTTACAAAACATTCTAAATGCTCTTCTTTTGAACTTTCTATCGTAAGAAAATCGTAAGAAAATTAATTATTTAAAATATTTAGCACAAACTTTTCTCAGCATTGACAATAATAAGAAATATTAACTGACCAGCAAGTAAGCACATTATAATGACAGAATGGAGAATGATGAAATAAGGTCTACGAAAATTCAGCTTTGCATCACAGAAATAAATTGTATTTTAAAATATAATAAAATTGAAAATTGATATTTTAAATTGCAATATTACTTCAGAGATACATCCTTGGTCTCGTCCTAGAGCCTGACATCATATAGTGTTTGCCATACAATATTTTTTTGCAATATTATTTCACATACCAGTCTTCCGAATTGAATTGCAACCCTTCCCCTCAAATATCTGCCAATATTTGACAAACGTCTTGACTTTCTGGTTTACACTTTAAGCGCATTTTATACTTGCTTCATTATAGGCCTCTAAGCAGTTCACAAACATTTTGGCTTAAATACAAACTATCATATAACAAATGAAATCTCAATCTCAGAATATGGTTTACCCATAACATACATTGTGAGTGCGAAACCCCAGGTTTACATTAATTTTCATTTTTGTGTAATTCAAACTACCTTTGGCCCAATACAGTTTACTACTGAAAATGAAAACATGCTAATGCTGGACACCACACTACTCAACACATGGTTCAAAGAAATCAAATGGAAATTCTATTTTTAGTTTTGCAGGTTTGACTGTAATCATTGTCTCCATTGCATGTGTTGTGCTGGTGTATGATTATAGAGAGGGTCATTTACCATGTTTGACGCATGTGTCTCTGCTTGCTAAAACAAGTTTGTTGCTAAAGGTTTTCTTTTGTCACGTCGGAAATTTGTCTTGCTGGTGCATTTTTTGCTTAAAGGAATGGCTCACCCAAAAAAAATGAAAATTTGCTAGATATGTACTTGGATGAGTGGATGAGTTTGTTTCCTCATCAGAACAGATTTGGAGATATTTAGCATTACGTCACTTGCTCACCAATTGATTCTCTGCAGTGAATGGGTGCTGTCAGAATGAGAGTCCAAACAGCTGATAAAAACATCCCAATAACCCACACGACTCCAGTTCATCAATTAATGTCCTGTGAAGTGAAAAGCTGCATGTTTGTAAGAAACAAATTAATTTTTTACTTCAAACCATAGCTTCCAGCACTCAAAGGAATGCTACCGTAGTTCTCTATTAATAATATTGCTTTCTCCAGTGAAAAAGTCAAAAAGTTATTTGGACTCTCATTCTGACGACACCCATTCCCTGCAGATGATCCATTGGTGAGCAAATCTGTTCCAACAAAGAATCAAACAAATTTTCAGCATATTTTAAGTTATGGGTAAGTCATTCTTTTAAAAGTGAATGTTTCTCATTAACTGTTTACATCTTTCATTTGCATCATAGCATAACAAATTATGAAATGCAGCAAAAGCGATGCAATAAGCTTGATCTCCGGAAAGAGGACTGAGTGTCATTAAAGTTTAATGTCACCCTATTCCCCTTAGGACCCACCAGAACTATCACGTCCACTCCGGCCTGCATGAGCAGGTCTAGCCGGTACTTGTCGTCCTCACGGGTGCCAATGGCAGCGCCACACAGCAGCTGTTTACGAGAGTCTTTGGAGGCTAGAGGATAGTCTCTGTTCTTCTTCAAATCGGTACGAGCTATTATAGCTACAAGCTCATCGCTGTCATTCACTATAGGCAGTTTACCTGAGAGAGAAACAGGAATGTGATCAGCAGGCTTGTGCTAAACATCACAACATAAGACTGAAGCTGAAGTTCATACCTTTTTTACTGCGCTGTAAGATGTCATTTGCCTCTTTTAATGTTACACCTGCTGGAGCAACCACTAAGTCTTCTCGTTTTGTCATTGCCTGGAGGATTTGAGAGATTTCAGAAACAATCATTTAAGCATAATAATAGTATTCAGGACTATTATGAGTGTTTAAAAAAAACCTCAGGATATATATTTTTTAATAAATGTAACTGGTTTTATTGTGAATGATTCATCAGTGATTAATGTTATTTTAAATGCTACAATATTCAAAATACATTTTGATATGTTCAATGTTTTTCAAAGTTTAAATTTGAAATGTTCGATATTTTGAAAGCCCCAAATGCTCACCAAGGTTGCATTTATTTTATCAAAACTGCAGTAAAACAGTAATATTGTGAAATATTACAATTTAAAATAACTATTGCCTATTTTAACAAGAAAAAAGTATTATAAAATTAATGAATTATACAATTTAATTTATTCCTGTGATGAAAAACTGAATTTTCAGCATCCATTACTCCAGTCTTGTGTCACATGATCCTTTAGAAATCATTCTAATATGCTGATTTGGTGCTCAAGAATAATTTATTATTATTATCAATGCTGAACACAGTTGTGCTGCTGAATATTCAGTCAAACTCAAAATGCTACTTTATGTAAGTTAAATGAATATTTAGATTGTAGAACGTCACTTAAATTGGAATCAAACTTTAAACTATTAAATAGTTAAAATAGAATTTAGAATTTTCCACATCACAAACCTCTTCCAGTGGCCTATCGTAATCCTTCTCTGACAGGAAGTCAATGTCTCGTGATGTAACGATGCCCACCAGCTTGCTTCCCATCTTGCCAGTTTCTGTGACAGGGATGCCGGAGAAACCGTGCCGTACCTTTGCTTCAAACACATCGCCGACCGTGTGCCGTGGACTCATCACTACAGGGTCCGTAATGAAGCCTTGCTCAAATTTCTGCCATTATGACAGACACATAAAACATTATAGTAACTGATCATTTTCATTACATCTTTAATTCAACAATTTTTATAATATGTGAATCTACAATTTACCAGAAGTTTTTTTTTTTTTTTAGAATCTTCATCTCTTATCTTATGACTGACCTTCACTTTCCGGACCTCATTGGCCTGGAACTCAGGTGTGCAGTTGTGATGAATAATTCCTATTCCACCCATGAGCTATGGGACAAACCAGTGGATGAAATGGAAAAGCCATTAAGAAAAAATAATGATTTATAATGTTTCTGTGAGTGTTACTTACAGCCATAGCGATGGCCATGGAGGACTCTGTGACTGTGTCCATGGGAGATGAAATGAGGGGCGTCTTCAGGGTTATCTTCCGGGTCAGGGCAGATGTCAAATCCTGTGGCAACACATAAACTATTAAAAAAATATATCAGAAAGGGATAAATTGTCTATGTAACAAACCCCCAAACCCCTCACACCTTCTCCAAGCAATCTCTCCTACACTATTACCAGGACTCCCACATCATCATCAAACACATCTCTCCTCACAGGCACCTTTCCCACTTCATTCAAGCAGGCTTGAGTAACCCCGCTGCTTTAAAAAGCCTTCATTAAACACTTATCTTATAGACAGCTACAGATTTGTCTCTTTCCTTACATTCATAGCGAAAACCCTCAAACGAGTTGTTTTCAACCAGGAATCATTGTTTTTTTCTCAGAACAAACAAGCGACAGCTGAAAACTCTTTCGAGTTTACTTTATTTATTCCTTCGCTTTCTAGATTGTACTTATTTGAACATTGCCTAAAACTTCTTTCTGCCTCTTTAAAAAGAATCTCTTTGCATATTCCCTAACTGTAAATCGACGTTTAACCAGTATTGCCTTTTGCCATTTTGCTGCCTTTATTACTTCAAGTAAGCGAAAGCAAGTTCTTGCTCAGCGAAACATGTCTGTAAGTACGTGTGGTTGCACGAATCAGTATGAGTTAACAAATATGTTTAGAATATTTTTATTTAACAGCAAACTTAAAAAAAAAAAAAAATTAAACCATTTAACTGATAGTATTAATTGGTTACTTTCGGTTAACGGTTAAAAGTACTAAAATTCCTCAAACTGACAAAAGCACTATATACATGTCTTATTTTTCTTCTCCCTCTATAACACCTGTGTCCCTTCATTAACCACAGCTCTGTGTAGTCTCAGAAGTGCTCAGAGAAAACAGTGTTGTGTTTGTGCATTTACTGTTCAACCTGCAGGAAGCTAACATACCTGCCCTACACAAGAAAAAAAAACATTTTAAACAGACTCATCGACTACCCTAAATCAATTTCTTTTTAGTTTTTCAACAAAATAAGTTAAAGGTCCCGTTTTTCGTGCTTTTTTGAAGCTTTGTGTTTACAGTGTGCAATATAAAAAAAATTCACACAATTTACTTATCTGTATACTGCTGTTTTCACTGTCATAAAAACAGGCTGATGTCTTCCTTGTTCTATAAAGTCCCTCCTTCAGAAATACGTAACGAGTTCTGATTGTGCCAGCGGTTCCTGTGTTGTGATTCGACAGCAGCTTAGCGCACGCTTCCCTCCTGGAAACGCGATTGGGCTAGTTTTGGACAAGTTTTGAGAAGCAAGTGGGCAGGATTTGTTTTGAAAACCTGGCAATCCTGATCTGAACGCACGTGCTGGAGATGTACTTCTAATCACAGAATGCCTTCACTGACGAGATGCGCATGAAAATCGCATTTGATTTTTAGCACAGCCCTACCATCTAGTTAACGAAGCTAAACAGCATTGCACTTTGTGTAATAAGTTACAGAAACTGTTAAATGCACCAACTTAAATAATAAAATACACTAACCGGTTGTGGTCCATAAACAACGCCTTCTCCAGACAAAGAGGAAACTCCTTCATCTTTCAAGAATAATCTTTGTTCAAATCCGGCATTAAACTGATTGAGAGTGAGGAAGCTGTCCTCAGCAAAATGTGCTGCACATAGTTTTACATGTGGATTATAATTTTCGGGAACCGAGTTAAACATAAATTGTAACCATTGATCTCGAAGTACAGCATTTCCTGGGAAGCCCAAACAATGGTGATTGGACTCCGAGATGAAAATAACAGCTTTTCGACGACATGGCGACAAACACAAACGCAACTCTTACTCTTCTCCATCAGAGCGCAACAAGACCACACCCCTTTTTTTTGTATATTAATGTGGGCGGAGGTTAGTCAAAAAACGGTTCTAGTGACGTCGTTACTGCAGGAACTAGAGGGCTGTAGTCCAAACGGGCCGTTCGATGTAGGCGAATTCTGTTAAATAAAATATCTCGCTTGGCATTGAACTTTGAGCTTTATTATTTATACTCTAACAACAACATTACACACTAACTAAAGTTTGAAACATGGGATCATGAAGAACGGACTTTTAAATAAAATAAGTATTCCTGTGGCTCAAGTGGTAGAGCATTGCGTTAGCAGCACAAGGTTGTGGGTTAGATTCCCAGGGAACACAGGTTAGGTAAAAACTGTTAGCCTGAATGCACTGTAAGTCGCTTTTAAGCGTCTGCTAAATGCATAAATTAAAATACCTAATGGCATAACTACCATATTAACTACCTATTAAGTTTAACTGATTCCCTGTTTAACTAAATCATTGGTTTATAATGTATACCAGCATAGTAAAATTCGCTCCATTTTTTATTAAAAATGTGTTTAAAGTTGTGGTTCCAGGGGGACTGATATTTGTGTCATCCTGGTCTCTTTCTCTATCTCACCCTGTCTCACACACTCACACACCTGAGCTTCAGTGCTTGTGACAACATGCCCAGCACACCAGGGACTGTGTGGATACTAACATGGCCATGCTAACCTCTCATGCACACAAGTACTGTTCTCTGCAGATCTTTCACCTTGCTGATGCTTAAAGAGCTCATTTTCCATCAACTTAGCATCTGAGTTGGACTGAGTTGGACACCACTTCATCGGATGTAAAATCAATAAAGCCAATGTCAATGTTCTTTCCTAGTGGCAGTGTTGAGTACTCGAGACTCGGACTCGGTCTTGGACTCGGTCTCGAGACCGTATTTTAATGGTCTCGGTCTTGTCATGGACTCGTGTGCATTTTGACTCGGTATTGACTCGGACTCGAACATATTAGGAATCGGACTTATGCCCGAGTCCACTCGAGTCCCAATCAAAATATTTCATGATTATTACTGTATGTTAATGTTTATTTAAATTGATGTATGATTGACACATCCAATGACTGGTGATTTTCTTTTGACGTGAGACGTTAGGCCAGCAACACACTCAGCTGCGTGGCGTGTCTGTTTTTAATTCGGCTCCCATGTTAACAGGTTAGATCTTGCAGACTGCCTGCGTGAGACGCGCGGAAAACCCGTGCATGCTAGAAATAGAACCGACGCCTATTTTTCACGCGACACGCATGCATGTTGGAAGTGTTTCCAGGCAAAATATACTAGGAAAATATGTTTATATGTCATTTTGTACACAAATACATATTAATTCATGACATTTTGATATTTGAAAGTCTATAGGTTGACATAAATTCAGATATAAATGTAATTTTAAAAATAAATTAATAAGGATCGATTTTCAAATATTGCACCTGTCAAACATACTCTATTTTGTCGTCAATACTGTTGATGGTGTCTTATCAGTAGGTGTGTAAAAAAAAAAAAAAAAAAAAAATTTGATATTGTTGTCATGAAGACGAGAGCCAGTTTTTTTGGCGGCCTCCCTCTATGTCACCTACAGCCGCAGCAGCGCGCCAAGCGCCGCGTGCAGGCACGCTTCTGGTGTGTAAAGACACAGAAAACGCGAAGCAGCCACCACGTTTCTGGCACGCAGTAGAGACGCAACGCAGCCAGTGTGTCACCGGCCTTAAGTTACCCTCCTGCCATCCGCCTGTAGTGATCCCGCTTTCCAGGAAGCCACATTGCTACATTATTTCTCTCAACTGTGTTATTTTTACAAAGTAGGACAAAATGGTCACAGAAAAAAAACAAATATTGTTTAGTTAAATTATATAATGAATACAGACACAGACTGACTGTCTCAACACTAAACATCTCCCCCTCAAAAACAATGTCTGACAGAATGCATTGAACTTATATGGCATTTGATCCAGCTTTCTTCCCCTGGCACATACACACTTTTGGATGAAATTTTCCTGGACAGTCACTCGGCTCTTGTGTGTATGCCCTCCGTAACAAAAAAAAAAAAATAGTGTGTATTTTACCCTGCATTAAAACGCACCATCCAGGGAAATTAGCATTAGATTATCCGTTGCTGTTACAGAAAGTGATAAAATGGTAACTGTTGTCAGTCCCGGCTTCCTCTGTGCCAGTAGAGAGAGTTTTTAGTTGGGGTGGATTGATCATGAGACCACATCGTGCTTGGTTGGGTAGCTGGATGGTCTCCTCACTTATTTTTTTGAAAAGTAATTATGCCTATCTCTAATCTTCACAACATCTAAAGTGCACATAATCCAAGACATTGTAAGGATATTAGCAGTTATTAGCTAAGCTTCAAGGTTAAAAGTTATGTAAAAGCTGTTACAGTTGAACATTTACAGGTATAGTGGTACAATAATGTTACTTGTACTAGAAGTGTTATGTAGAATTACAATATAGAGTCGTACAGTAATATTATGTGTACTAGAAAGGTTATATGGATGTGTATAGTGGTACAACGATGTTATGTGAAAATGAGCACTTAATATTGACAAGTAACACTTCATAATACTAATAAAATTACCTTTACACCACATACTATGTGGCCCTTTTACCCTTTATTGTTTCCACCAAACATTTGACATACTCTTGAAGATTTCTTTAGGTCTTGTCTCAGACCCAATCTCTCTGGTCTCGGTCTTGACTCGGACTCGACCCTTTCTGAACTCGGTCTTGACTCGGACTCGACCCTTTCTGAACTCGGTCTTGACTCGGACTCGACCCTCTCTGGACTCGATCTGGACTCGGACTCGAATGAGCTGGTCTCGACTACAACACTGCCTAGTGGGATACGCTAAACTGCAGATTAGATGTAAAGAGTGCTCTCTCAATGTAATCCTTCGTTAAAGTTCTCTGCTCATCTGTCGAAAGAGCCAACTCTAATGGAAAGAGAAAAAATGTGGTGGAAAAATGAAAAAGTCCCTCTAGATTTTTTTTTTTTTTTTTTACGGCAACATTTCACATCGGAGCTTTTGAGGCCTGTTCCACCCATTTGTTGATGACCTCTGATAAATGTTGTTACTCACCACTTCATCGGATGTGAAGTCAATAAAGCCAGGCAGTATCAGGAAATCACTGAAAGAGGAAGGACAGATGGCAGAGTTAGGCAACAATGACCTTTAGATCAGCAATTTATGAAACAGAACATTATCAGAATTACAAAATGCTTAAACGCACTCGCAAATCTGTGTCAAAAACACTCTAAAACAAACATTAAAAAACCATGGTAGATCCAGAATTTTGGGTATTATAATGGCTAGTTCAGTTTTATTTCAGATGAATACTGTTCTTTTGAATTTTCTATTCATCAAACAATTCCGAAAAAAAAAAAATGTATCATGTTTCCTGTAGCCTAATGCTCATAAAACCTCCATTAGACCAGATTAACCAAACACTCCAGCCAGCATGACAAAAATAGACGCAGAGACCACTGCTCTGCCAACAAGTTTTCATAAGGCTGAAAAAGCCTAAGCATGTTCATATTTACACACAAACACAAGCTTATATAATACACTGATGCAAAACATACTGCATAAAAAAAAAACAATGTTCATAAATGATACTTAAGCACATGTTGCGCAAGCTGGATTGTGAATAAGAAAGAAAAACAGGGACAAAAAGGACCACACATCTGATTTGCATTGTCCCATAAACATGGGCCGCATGTGCTGGGACTGAGCACTTGAGCTCTCCGTTGCTATGGAGATGCACAGAGGGTTGCCATGGAGTTGAGAGCCATTTCATGACAGATGTCCAGAAAGATGCCTACCTAAAGTGCGTGTGTGTATGTGTGTGTGTGTGTGCCAGGGTGAAGCTACACATGATAGGTCCTGCGCTGACACTGTGCTGTCCATATCAGTCTAAGTGTCTGATTACAAGGCAGGGCATCTAAAAAAGGTTTTTGCATGATCCTCGACTTACTTGTATGTGAGACCATCACCGACGGCAAAGAGCTGTTGGGCAGTCAGCCCATCCTCTGGAACGTACCCAGTTCCCCCACTGATAAGGTAATCAGCCATGCTATAACCATGCAAACATGCAAAAGAGAGTTTGTAACACATGCATATGAAAATTGCTTTCAACTACAACCATGCACAGACAAAATGTAATGAATGACTATATTGTAGAGCATACAAACAATTTTCTACCTGACAAAATCTTTTTTTTTTTTGAGAAGTATAATATATATATATATATATATATATATATATATATATATATATATATATATATATATATATATAGAAAGATAGAGAGAGAGAGAGAGACGACAAGAAAGCGACAGTTTTCTATGCAGATAACTTACTGTTCATTCTCATAGAGCCAGAAACATACGATTTTTTAGGCGAGTTAGACGACAAATAATAAAAAATATGTATCCACTTACAGGTTCGAGTTACTTTCTCTTTCGGAGCAGTATTATAAGCAGACTTTCTTCTGCTAAATATTCATTTTCATGTACAGTATCTCACATGATGATGGTTGTGTTAAAGTGCATTTAGATCAGTGCGAGGAGCAGCGGTCTCTCATCCCGAACCGCAGTGTTCTGAGGAGGCTGAGGCTGAAGCTGAAGCTGCTCTGAATGAAGGGAGGCTCTCATGGTGAGACGCGCAGCAGTGTGTCCAGAGAACGTCAACGTGTACTGAAGTCACATGACACACGCTCAGTTTAGCGTTGGAAAAGGAACAGGAAATGTTGAGCTAAACACTTCACACACCTGTTGTTGTTTTTTTGAGTCAGTAATTCAATTTTTGATCAACTTTTATCTTGAAGCGATTTTTTGATTACACCGCAAAATGTTCGTACTACCTGACAGATGTCATCGAAACAGGTATCCTTCGAGTTACGGAACAAGAATCTGACAGAAACGCGAAGTCCGATTCGTAAACAAGTCATAGAATCTATTCGATGATTCGATCGAACCGATGCACAAGTAAAATACGTTCAAGAATCAATTAAAGAATAATAAAGCTTAAGGTGGATTAAAATTATATTACATCTTAATTATTTTTTAATAAGCTGAATCATGCTTGTTTGGCTGGAAATATAGACTACACTATATTTATTGATTATTTAAATAAACCTGTTATTTGAAGTGAAACTTTCTCTGCCTTTTAATTTATTTTGTTAAAGCATGCAATATTTTTTAGTTGAGATGTTATAGTTTATTGTATTACAGTTTTTATTTGTTTTTAAATTTGATCTCGAATTGTTCTTATTTTATCTTTCGTATGAAGGGCAGACTACTACTGTATAAGTCTGTATTTTGTATTTATTTGTTTGTTTGTTTATTTACCACTTAAACATATATACTAAAAATGTCTTATTAAATAATAATAAAAAATATTTTATATAAATGGCAATTTGTTTTATGCCAGATCTTCAGGTAGCCTAGTTATCTGAGCATACAAATTTAAACGTCAGTGCACTTAAATAATTTAACTCCCTGAGAGTGCTATATTTTTGCATTTAATAACATAAGTTTTTTGTATCATTAATTGTGAATTGCAAAATCATTCATTGATTTATGAATTCTTGATTACATCATGGGATGTGTAATACATTTTGCACTAGAATAAACATTTAAACATTCAACATTTAAAGCCTTGTTTAACATGTAGTCAGCTTCTAACACCCAGATGACTCTAAGTGGTTATGCCATTAGCTGAATCTATTCCAGATAGACATTTAATCTTGCCCTCTCCACATACACAGACATGTTCTTTCCTAGTGGGATACGCTAAACTGCAGATTAGATCTAAAGAGTGCTCTCTCAATGTAATCCTTCGTTAAAGTTCTCTGCTCATCTGTCGAGAGAGCCAACTCTAATGGAAAGAGAAAAGATGTGGTGGAAAAATGAAAAAGTCCCTCTAGATTAAAAAATTTTTTACAGCAACATTTCACATCAGAGCTTCATGACACAGTAAAGCAGAGCTTATTTCAGATATGTAAGGAGCTTTGAAGAGCACGCAGGCACACTACAGATTGATGGGCCATGTCTCACATTCTCAGAGTCACATGGTCCTTGAGCTAAGCTGAAGATCTGCAATTCTGAGGCAGATAAATACTAGTTAACCTCTGAGGGCAAGTAGAAGTGTCAGCCGCAGAGGTGGGGGTGACCCTTGTTTGACCCTTAGACAAAAAGACACTTAGAGCCTTAGATTTGGACATCTATAAGTGTCACCATATTAAGTAAGAAAATATCAAACCAATGGCATTAATTTTAAATAACGATAGCACAAAGATACTTTTGATAGGTTTAAAATGCTAACACAATAAATATACCATTAAAAAAAAAAAGGATTTGATAGGTACTGACGAGATTTGGCATTTATCTATACATTGGTTCTCAAGCTAAGAAGCTGGAACGTTATAAAAAGTTATTATAGGCTGCAAAAACACATAACTAACATCAGTCATTTAATTAATTGTTTTGAATTCATTCATTTAATGTTGTTCAATGATGATTAAATGCTTAAATATTGTTAATATATCATTATGTTAATTCCGTATTTACAGCTGATCAACAATACATGACTGTCTTTACTTGTTTTGACTGGACGGAGGTCAATCCAGACAAAACAGAGCCGCCCCCTCCTTCTTCTCTGCCACTCGCTCACAGCTGTTATTTTTCTATTATTCTATTTACTTCTTTAACACAACACAATATAAAATATAAATAAATTATTATAATTACATGCAAACACAAAAGGGGACCAAAATCAACACCAAAACAATTCCTGAGTTATTACCAAAACAATATTAATTATTAATAAGTTTGTACAAATAAATATATGAATGAATGAATAATTAAATATACAGAATGCTTATATTTATGTCTATATTTTTATTTTATATCATTTTTTTATTGCTGCCTGCAATAAACAAATTATGCCAATTTAATGATAAAAATATAAACATCTTGTATTCATATATATATATATATATATATATATATATATATATATATATATATATATATATATATATATACTGTGTATATATATATAGATAAGATTTATATACTTTTAAACAAATGCTCATCTTTCACTAGCGCTGCGATGCGCGTCTACATCTTCATAAATTACGTAATCACGTTGGAAAGGGCTGGCACGGTTAGCTCTTCGTCTGTGTACTCCGGTTCCAAAAGGTATAGGTTAGGGTGAAAAACGCCATCAAATTTTCTCCTCCAACTTCAAAATCATCCGACATCATTGCTATACCCTTGCACGTTTGCTTTGTAAACACTGGGTCCGTAATTACACCTACGTTTCCAACGTGACTACTTTATGGGTGAAGTTGAGCTAGTGCAAGCATTTGTGGTTAAAAAGTACATGAGATTAAATTTTTTTTTTTAGAAAATGACCTATTGTTTTGCTAGACGAGAGACTTATTGCTCGGCTGGGATCATGTAGAGCCCTCTGAAAGCTGTATTGAAACTGCAATTTGGACCTTCAACCTGTTAGTTCCCATTGAAGTCCACTACATGGAGAAAAATGCGTTCCTCAAAAACCTTAATTTCTTTTCGAATGAAGAAATAAATGTGAGTAAATTATCAGGTATTTTTTACTCAGGAAGTTAACTAATCCTTTAAGTAGACCTACACTATGTCCTCACCTTTCTGGTTCATATCCTGCCTGAATCCGGGTGGCACTGTACCGCTGACCAGCTGTCTCATGCCCATGCCCATGCCCATGAATTGTATTATGGGTAAACGGGCCATAGAAGTGATGATCTGAGTCTCGTAATGACATCTGTGGTCTGGCCGGCTCCATGTCCCCCACGATACGCCGGTAATCAATCTGGTAGCTGTCCCTATCCCCATCTGCATAGCGGTCATACCCATGGACGTCCATATCAGCAAAAACCAGCAGGTCGTCCTCCACCGTGGCTCTGTTTGAGCCTGACTCACCCTTCCAAAAAAAACACCTGATTGTTCTCTCACCCCCTTCACCTGAGACCCCTTCACAGTCGCAGCTGTTTGCTCATACACCAGGTAAAACTTTGGATTCAAACTCCTCCACAAAGTTTAAAAGGATACAAAATCCAAAAATAATAAGCGCTGGATATGCGAGTCCTCAGTTAGATTTGTATCCAATTTGCATAAGCTATTAGCATCTCCCTAACCACAGGCCGAAGTTTGTAGAGTTGTGCGAGTGCAAAGCAGGTTACCTGCAGCAATTCAGATGTAGTTGTGATTTTGATTAACAGCTGACAATCCCAAATTTCAAATGTATAAGATGAGAAGCTTCCAAGATCTGGTTGGATGTCTTTTTCGTAGTCCCACTGATCAACCTGAAAGAAAAACCAGATCACAGAACCTCAGACAGGACAGTAGTTAACCGGATGGCAGACAAGCAAAAATTGAATGAGCCTGGTTCTCTCTCTCCCTGTTTCACTTCAGTTAAGCTCTGTTTCTGACAGAAGCGCGTCACTTTCACAAAGAGGATTGCAGCATTAAGTGTGCATGTGTGTTTGTGTGTGTGCCTTAACAGGGGGAGGAACTTGTGGTGCTTGCATGGTGTTCACTAATGGAGCGAAGGACAAGGGATGGGTTTTACACGCCCCACCTCTTGTTTCTCCAAAGGTAACATTGCAGTGCACATTTGTGCGTTCATGTGGCTATGAAAAGCATGCATTTGTATCAATAAAAATATGCGTTAACAGTTTATTTGGGTGTCACATTCATTCTTTTGCATGTGCATGCATTCATACGCCTCTGTCACTATGTGTACGCACAGCCTAGAAACGGCTTTCTCATAAACAAAGTCAAATCCCAGGGTGCACTGATGGAGTGTGCTCAACCCTGCAGAGGCTTCAGGTTGGAGCAACAGAAAATGGCTCTTGACGGGTTAATTACACGCAGACGCTCTATAAGAAGTGCTCTGGCAAAACTGTGGCTGAACAGACATTGACCCTTGTTTGTATGCACAGGCAAACGAGTGTCCTTCCTTACATCAGACACTTGTGTTGATGCATTTATATTGAGGGAAAGGCAATTAGCCTGTGATCGAAGATGCGTGGTTTGTCTGTCTGCATGTCGTGGGAAGGATTTGGCAGAGGAGAAAGGTGTCATGGGCACACAAATAGGTGTTTATGTCGTAGGATGTTACGTTGTCAACAAGTCAGCCAGGTATTCAAATCCCCTTGACGTATGTTTGAGTCTCCTCATCACTAAGCAGGACGAATTAAGAGACTTGTGTAAGGAAGGCAATTGTGCCTACACTGCCACCATCTGGCAAACCTCCAGCAGAACAAAACGGGGTGTGAATTCATGGAAACCGATGTACTGTGTATTCAGCAAACACCCTGTTGGGGCGTATAATTGCATACATACTGTACATTTTGTAATTTGAAAAAACAATCAATATAATTTATGATTGTTATGTACACTGGAAAAATAACTAATTGATTTAATAATTATTGTTACAATTTATTTTACACTGTGTGTGTGTGTGTGTGTGTGTGTGTGTGTGTGTGTGTGTGTGTGTGTGTGTGTGGTAAACTTGCAGTCTCTCAGCAGCATTGGGAAGCTGCAGTTAGTGCTTATAAGAGGCTTTCCTACTGCAATCCCCTGCAACTGTCACAAGCACTCTGTCACTTACAGATGATACCTTTCTTTATAACCTACTTTGTTTCCTTGTTGACGTTAATAAGAGAGTTTGGTTTGTGAGGGCCAAACATCCTCACTAATATTATGAAATATCGTAAAAAACAACTTGTGAAGACATTTTATTTGTCCTAACTACTTAAAAATCCTAATAAATTGGCAAAATCATGTGAATATTTAAATCAAATGATGTGTACAGTGCAGTTTTCTGTGAGGGTTAGGTAATCATATAGAAGCAGATGACTGTCAAGCTCCATCATGACAAAAAAAAAAACCCATTGTAACTGTATCTTGAATTACACAGTGAGAACTTCAATTTGAGTCTGTTCCTCACACAAAACTACTTTATAATTTCAGAAGACTTGAAATATAGTGCACAAGTCAATTTTAGAATACATTTGTTGTTGTTGATTTGTATCTTGTTGTCGAAATGGTAACACTTTACAATAAGGGTACATGATTAATGATGTACTAATATCTGAATTAATAGTTTATTAGGAAAATGGCCAGGATATTATTTAAAAATTGTGTTTTTATGTACCACAGAAGAAAAACACTCAAACATGTAATGGATGGACTGGGATGGATGACAATAATACACATAAATATTAACAATGATAGTAATATATATATATATATATATATATATATATATATATATATATATATATATATATATATATATATATATATATATATATATATATACATAAATATACATACATATATATATATATATATATATATATATATACCCTTACGAAAATTAACCATGGTTTTACTACAAATAAAACCAAAAAACCATGGTTACTATAGTTAATCCATGGTAACCACAAATTAACCATGGTTTTGCTAAATTAACCATAGTATAACCATGGTATTTGTAGTAAATCTGTGGTTATACAAATGGTAGTCAACACGCCAAAAAACCATGGGTTACTACAGTTTTACTATAATAAAACCATGGTTATTTTTCGTAAGGGTATATATACACACACACACACACTGCCTCCTTCATGCAGATTAGCTAAATGTTTATGAATGAATCTGCTGGAAAGCTTTGTATCTGAAGGAATCATGTAGCTTTAAAACAACATTGTTGTTCACGCCCCTCGTCCATCCCATTTTTTAAATCTCTTCATGTTTATTTCTGTTAAATATGACCGAATTATCTGCCTTATTAAATCTTAAGAAATGGACTCTGGCTTTTTGACAAAAAATAAATAAAATCGTTGACCAAATATTCTGGTTAACAAATACAGTTTGATTGAGACGCTCACCTGACGGGATGACGACCTAATCCAGTTTAGTAGATCATTGGCGTGAAAGTGACTTTGAAAGTAACTAGGATTTATGTACTAATTTCGGGCAGTAGTGTCGCTAGGGTTGCTAATTTGTACAGTGTAGCTGTAATTTTATTCACAAACTCCACAACGTTACATTTTCAATGAAAATATAATTTACCAAGTTGCTTGTCTGCTTGCTAATAATTTTAAGTCAGGTATTTTCAGTCTGAATCTTTTCGCGGTTCTGTTCTGAATCAAATGATGTTTGGAGCAGTTTTTTCACTCAGGGAAATAACGCATTTTACATTTACCTATAACATTTACCTTCGATATTTACGATAGATATTTACCTACAACCCAGTAAAATAAAAAAAAATTATACATCCGATAAAAAAACGGTATTTTACGTTCGACACCTGCACGTGCAACTTGAGAATGAATGTAACCTACCTCAGGTAAAACATTCTTCAGTACACGTAAACACATTCATTCATTCATTCATTCATTCATTCATTTATTTGTTATTTTACATGTGGTATAACAAGGCGTTTTTGAAGTCTAATAATATTCTACGTGAATATGGCCATTTTATAGTGTGTCACGTGAAGTAGTTTAGAGATGATGCTGTTTCTATCAGACTAGGATTTTGCCAGTATTTACCAGTATTTGGTTATTGGAACTAAGCAAATGAACATCATTGTGAATGTCGCTAGTCTTGTGTTAATGCGTTTATCTGTGTGACATCAGATGGTTGTAGCTTATTTTTCAGTGCTCTTTAAAGGATTGGAAGTTTGAACGGAAATAATTCTGGAAATTACAGAGCTGTATTTTGTCATAATGCATCAAACTCTTTTCCAGTAACCTTTTTACTGCTTGGTTATGAGGGCTAGTATATGCAAATATGTATTCCTTTCTTTGCTGCAAAGCTTTGTGCGAATGAAAAGATTTGCCTTTCTGTTCACTGTTTATGTGTGCGAGATTTCATTTATCCAGCTCCTGTAGAGGGCACTGTTGGTTTGTTTTCAAATATTGCTTCCAGTTTGTGTGACCTCTCTAGAGCAGTGGTTCTCAAATTCCCCCTGATCTGCACTTTTGCTTGTCTCCCTTGTTTAACACATCTGATTCAGATTTTCATCTCGTTAGGAGAGAGATCCATGAACTGAACTGAGGGCGTCAGATAAAAGACACAAACAAAATGTGCAGAGCAATGGTACCACTGGTCTACAGTAGATCAAATTCCAATAAGTTTTGCTAGCAAAATGCCACAAAATTGTAACAAAAATACACTCACAAAGCCTGATTTTTTTTTGTCCTGGCGGGTTTGTGTTTGAACTCTGCCTATTTGTCTTAAAAGACTTTTCCCTGGTTTCACAGAAAAGGCCTAAGCCTAGTTTTAGACTAAAATTTACGTCTGTTATAACTGAAAGAAACTTCCACTGATTGATTTTAAAATATATCAATGCCTTTTCAAGATGCACACCAGTGATGTTTTTTCCATTCTTCTTCTTTTCTAAGGCACATTTATAAAAATGTCCTAATTGAACTATTGGCGAATCCTGGCTTAGTCTATGCCCTGTCTATGAAACCAGGCATATCAGTTATACAGTTCTTGTATTACAAGGCAGTAAATATGATTAGAGATTAAATAATGTAAATAATCATTAAAAATATATATATTGAGTTTTGAGGATAAGGTCATGCAGTATTGCTGTTTAAGATAAAAATATAATAAAAAATAAATACATTTATAGCGCTTTTCACAACAAACTGTAAGCTTAATTGAACGCAGGAACATTCTGCGCTTCACTTTGCACAGTTGGAGTTTTGAAAAGCATGTCCTTCAGCAGCCACTCCAAATATAAGCACTTTGATATGCAATTAAACTTTATTGTGTGGTATTATTATTGAATTCTTTGTTACTGCATGCTTTATTAAATCAATAGGGCACAGAAAGCAAATGAATCTAGATCAGGGTTCTTTCTCTCCTCTATCTCTCTACTGTGTTAAAAGTGATTTTAGTGACTTTCAGTATTTATTTTATCAAGGGCATGGAGAATGCAAAAGCATGAAACATTTTACATAAGCATGCCCAACCTCCTCACAGTTTGTGTCTGGAAAACCAGAAAAAAAATGAGTATTGAGCTGTTTATTAGGTGGTGACACATTAATAATTCATTCATCAGTTTATGATGGATTAGTCTCCAAATTATTATGCATAACCCAATAAGTAACACACACACAGGCACACTCTCACACACTCACACACACACACACACACACACACACACACACACACACACACTGTATTCTATTTCAATACTGTACATTATATATATATATATATATATATATATATATATATATATATATATATATATATATATATATATATATGCATTTCCATTCATTAATCTTTTTATTTATTAATTACTGCCTAATTTTCAACATATCAAACAATTCACTTATCTACAGTCATTTGCTTAGAAAACAGTTTTGCATTATCTTAATGATACAACAACAACAAAAAACATTTCTAAACAAAAAATAATAATTAAAATCAATACCCGACGTCTGTGTATTGATTCGGTATAGTGATAAAATCTCATTGCAGTACTAGACAGTATTGATTTTCCTCGCACTTGTAGTCTTCACAGATCCCAAGAGATACTTTATATTCTCAGCAGGTTTTGCTTGATTTAATTTAATTAAAAAATATAGTCGAATTTAAAGTTGTTTATTGTTGCAGAGCCTATGCATTGCCAATTTTTTTTACATAAGCAAATTATTTTACCGACAGCTGCTCTGCATTATGCTTTATTATTTTTCACAGATTTTATTTATTTATTTATTTTTACCATGTGTGTAAAAACTGCTATTTGTGCTGTTAAAAACAAAATGTTTATTGGCATAAAAATCACTTGCATTCAGTTATTTGCAAAAAAGTAGTAGCACAATCTGAAGTATCAGTGGTGAGTGAGCTATAGTCTAAATGGTGATAACAGATACCAAAACTTTATATTTATAGGAGCTGAATTATTTATGTAAATGAGACCTTTTCCATTCATGCATGTGACACATCTTGTTTATTTTCCAGACAGTTTAAAACTGCAACAGGATTTGACTTCAAGTGTATCGAGACTGGCCTTTGCCCTCTTCCGGCTGTGATTTTACATCTTTTCTTCATCTGACATTTAAAACCCCCACAGAGAGGAGAGACGGAGGCAAAAGGACAGAACATTCCCAGCGGTCTTCAACATGATAGCTCTTACCTGAACTGTAAGTGCCCTGTTTAGCTCATGATGATTTTTATACATTCAATCTTTTTTTTAAAGGAGATGCATGTACACTACCGTACAAAAGTCTTGGGTCAGTAAGATCTTCTTTAAAGAAATTAATATTTTTATTCAGCAAGAATGCATTGAATTTATCAAAAGTGACAAAGACATGTATGTTTAAGATTTCCTTTCTTTCTCTTCATCAAATAATCTTAATATTGTATCACAGCTTCCACAAAAATTAAACTGTTTTCAACATTCATAATAATTTGATCAGCAAATCAGCATATTAGAAGGATTTATGAAGGATGATGTGACACTGGCTGCTGAAAACTCAGATTTACTTTCTCAGGAATAAATAGAATTTTAGATTATATTACAATAGAAAACATTTTTTATTGTAATATTATTTTACAATATTTACTGTATTTTGAATCAAATGCAGCCATAAGAGACATTAAAAAAACCTGACCTCAAACTATTAAACAGTAGCCTTAAATTATTTTATTTCAAAAGATCATAGCTTATTTTATTCTTCATTATCTGTTCCCATTAACTGGACAGAAACCAAAGTGTGTCTTGACCACAGTCCTGCTGTCTCGTGAATTAAACCTCAGCACACACTGTTCAGACTGATCATTTTGATTGGCAGAGCTAAAGGGATAATGTACATCAATTTTGATTCTGTCATGGTAACGCAGACCCTCTGCCACACCCTGAACGCCCCCCACCCAATGTATCTAGTCTGTCAGTCAGACGGCGAGTGTGACTTCATTTATCTTTGTTAGTCCACTACTGCTCTGGAGGAATAATTAGTCCTGTGTGAGTTGGAAGAACCAGCCAAGGAGAAACAGTGTGTGTGTGTGTGTGTGTGTGTGTGTGTGTGTGTGTGTGTGCATGAAGAGAGAGAGACCCTGATGTGTGAGCTTCACTAAAACTACACAAAGCCAATCTTTTCAAAGGAATAGTGCTTTTAACCCTTACTGAGATAGTGTCACATGGGACGAGATCCCATAAGGAGAAGTAGAATAAAAAAAAGCAAAGTGCAGACTTGTGGGTTGTGTTTATGTGTGAAAAAGAGAAGAGTTGCTGTATCTAGTTTGGGGAAAGTGTGTTAGGTCCCCTGAGGATCCTCTCACTATTGCTTTCTTTGTTTTTGTTTTTTAATCCTTTAGACTTTCATTCATTTTTTTGCACCAGGAACAAAAGCACAGATTAGAACTACATTTTTATGCTTTATGAAGAGAATGTGATAAGTGGCTGCAAAGATATATATATAAAAAGAGGATAGATAATAATAATAATAATTAGATATATAATTATTATTACAATCTTTTCCGACTGGTCTGGTACTTGATGCCTTCAATTCTTTTATTTCAAAAGATTAAAGCTTATTTTATTCTTCATTATCTGTTCCCATTAACTGAAGCATATAGAAACCAAAGTCTATATATATATATATATATATATATATATATATATATATATATATATATATATACTCTAAACTTTTAAATATATTATGTCATCACAACATGCAGTACAAACAAATCTTTTTTGGTTTATTAGAATTTTAATTTTGTATTGAATACTCAATGTTTATAAATATTAAGTGAGTGTCATATGACAGTAAAGGATGTTGTGGGTGGTTTCCAGGCTGTTGCTTTGCACTGGCTAAGATATTTTAATGGATTTTAAGTGTGTTTCTATGCAGTTTCTTTGTGTTATTGTAGGTTGTTATGGGTTATTACTAATTGATGAAGTTTATGTGAGTTATTCTTTCCTGTGTAACAGTTATAGTGTTTTGTGAATGGTTGTGGTGACTGGTGCTAAACCTTTACTTACTGTAAGCTTTCTGATGGTTTTTAAAGCGCCACTTCAATATGTGTGGTGACGGTTTGGCTCAAACACATTACATTAAGGATGAACAATAGTTATACAGTAGAAGCACCACTTACTAACCTTCTGCATTATTAATTTTTCTTTTCATTTAGGCAAAGTGATGCTAGTAGCTCTCTACTGGCAATGAAATCATTTAGAGAAAGGAAAGGTGTGTGTGTGTGTGTGTGTGTGTTTGCTTTAATCACAAGTGGTCTCATGGTATTTTATATGATCTCTGTGTTCATTGATGGGTGTGCTCTCTGTCTCTCTCTCTCTCTCTCTCTCCCTCTCTCTCTCTCGCTCCTATTGCTGTGTTTGGTTGTATCAGTCAGATTTGTGAACGTGAGAGTGTATGTGAGTCTGCAGTGCCTCTTGGTCATTTGAAACGGCAGTCTTTTCCTCCTCTTGGACTGTATGTGTGTGTGAGTGTGTGTGTGTGCATGTGTGTGTCCGTCCCAGCTCTCCGTCCTCAGAGAGGAGGGAGTCTGACAGGCTGTTGGAGATCAAAGAAGAGACATTTCATTTGGATCAAGGACGGAGCTTGAACAGTGCTGTGGGGTTTTTGAAAAGAAGGAAAGACGCTGAGGAAAGAGTAGTGAACGTACAGGAACGGGGGAAACTATCGTCCAGTGTCCTGTGAAACAGTAGACCATACGTTTCTTCAGTGTTGAATGCTTCCTAAACAATTTTTGGAGGTGTTGTAGAGCGCAACGGTTTCCTTTAAGATTTCAGCACACTATTTAAACGCTATTTAAACATTTGGTTGTGGTTAAGACATCATGGCTGTGCAACTGATGCCCGAATCTGCCGTCTGCTTGCTTATGGTGAGTACAAAGCATGCGCCCACTTAAAACACCCTCAGGATTGAGTTATATGAACAATCTGTCATATGTGACCTGATGGATTTGACTGCAGCTCAGGTTTTCTTTTTACTTTACACACACGTACACACAAAAGCCGAAGCACATGCACTCTGCAGCACCGCCACCAAATGCTGACTGAATTGCACGCCACGCACATTGCAGGGAAAAAAAAAATGACAGGTATCCTGACATCAGCATCATCTGTGTGTCATCTGTAATACTACTGCTTCAGTTTTAAGAGAATACAAGAGTTCGGCAGATGCACATTTGCAGAGAGTGTGCTTTTCAAACACTCGGGTCTCATTACTGCACGATGGGCTTCTTTTTAATAGTGCTGATTTTTGTTTCGCTGACTTTGTATGTGTGCGCGCTCACGCCGTTTGGCTGAATAAGGTGTTTGATCTCTTTTTTCAGTCTGTGAAATCAGGTGGCTGATGATTATTGATTGTGTGCACCTGTTTCAACACAATTTAGTTGGTGTATTGTGCTTTTAAAATGTGTAGAGAGAGGTTGTGAAGCTGAATGTGGCACCGTGGTGTTATCACCCCTCTACCCTACCTGTAACAGCTGTCTGTCTCCATGGTGATAGGCCACGGCTCTTTCTGACATGTTGAGAGGAAGTGAGACAGACAAGGAGAGAGAGAGAAAGTCAGAGCAAAGTGCTCTGCAAATAAGCTTTCATCTTCTGTTTCTCATTTTCTTTTTATCCCCTTGTACCACCTCTGACCCTGGAGTTCAGAATACCTTGGAATCAAATCCAAATCCGCAACTGCTTTGGAAGATCCATCTGGTGATGCAGTGGTATAGGAATGTTGGACGGTACTGATATGAGATGCATAAATAGGTTAAAACTGTACTGTTTTGTTTGTTGTTGTTAAAATGTACAGTAAATAGGAGATAACAGATACAGGTAAAGGGTGTACTATTTTTGTATACTGGCATAGAAAGAGGTCTCTTTATGAATTGGAAAAATTAAATGATATTTCCATAATTTTAATGAAATGAGATACAACTATTTGAAAATCTGGAATCTGAGGGTGCAAAAAAAATCAGATTTGTCAAAATGAAGTTCTTAGCAATGCATATTACTAATCAAAAATAGTTTTGGGACACATATATAAAGTAAATAAGCCAATACATTCAATAAATATTCACTTTCATACTATCTATCTATCTATCTATCTATCTATCTATCTATCTATCTATCTATATATCTATCCGTCTGTCTGTCTGTCTGTCTGTCTGTCTGTCTGTCTGTTTTTATTGTTCTATTGTTCTATCATTCTATCTATATGTCATTATATTTATCTATCTTTCTATCTATCTTTTATCGTTCTATCTATCTATCTATCTATCTATCTATCTATCTATCTATCTATCTATCTATCTATCTATCTAATGTATATCTTCAGTTCTCCATGTGCTTGTCAAGTTCTCTTTCTCTCTGTTTATTATCATTCAGAAATGTTGCCAAGACAGTCGAATGGTTCACACATGCATTCACATATAACTCATTCCAAATATAGACAGCTGAACATGTTGAGTATTCCTAAGTGCACTTCATCTTCCCTTGTTTTTAGGCAGAGATGATTGCATTTCCTTTGTATAACGTATTCATTAAACAGCCTCAGTGGCTGTATGTTTTTATAACACTAAAGTGCAGATTCAAGTACACACTTTATCATGTTAAAGCTGTAGTAACGTGAAATATTAACATGAATTTGGGCTGCCTTTGGATGTATATTAATAGTGTATTTGCAGTAAGCATTAATATTTTAGTCAGAATGTTAATTAAGATGCTTGACATTTGTAAGAGACAACAAACCACAATAAAACACAAGCAGAAATCCATGGGAAACACTGTGGCTGTGTCATTCTCATTCTCTCTCTGTCTGAGGGGGACATCTGAGGGTAAATGGCTGCCAGCCTGGCTGATGAAGGGCCCTCGTTCCTCTCACTCTCATTAGTCTTCTAATAAAAGCAGTGAGCACTTTATATTTTTATTCATCCCCTGCATTTCTCAGAGACGCTCAGACATGGTTCAATGTCACGGTGACATCACAACGCCCAGCATTTTCCTTTGAAGCACAAAAACCTAGACGGTAAAATGTGATCAAAGTTATCGGTTGATCTGGGGGGGATGCTGAAAATTATGCACGTGGTATAAGCAGAAAACTGACTCTTATTTTCCACTGTTTACAATTTGCATGTATCATGGGACTTCAGATTTCATAAATAAAAAAAGAAAGTAAAACTGAACATATTTTACTGTTTTTCTCAGTAGATCTGGTGCACACGATCAGAGTATGCACGATCAGAGAAATATTATTTTGTAACATATGTTACTTTTGATTAAATTTAATTTAATACAAGCCTCCTTGTTGAAAGTACTGTATTAATAAAAGTATTCATTTATGTAATAGTGTGTTTTTTGAAAGACATTAACATCTAAATAGCATCTCTTTGTATTTTACAATTGAATATTAATAGTAATAGCACTTAGCTCTTCATTTGCATGTGATAATGCAGAATTTATGGATTTATTATGACACCGTGTATGATGATTCCCAGTCTGTGACATGTCCTCACACTGCATGTGGCATCTGTTCGACTGCCATGGTTACAATAATGATATACACCTACCAGCTCCTCCTTAGCCATCTTGCCAACTAAATAATTTTATAGAAACATATTTGTGACTGAAGATATTTTTTACGTACTAGTGGTCTGACCAAAAAAATAAAAAAATAAAAAATACTTTTACAATGCCATTGTGATATAGAAAAGGAAATATGGGAACAAAGATGAAAATAATTCCATTTTCAGAATTTGTAACTCTTGTGTTGTCCTTTGTCTATACAGTATAAGCTTTCCTACTGAAGATTCATGAGATGAACCTTTGAGCTATTTCAGAGAAATGGTTTATCATTGGTTTATCATCTACATTCTCTTCATTAGTCAAGATTCACTTGCACAATTCATGCCAAATTGACAAAACATCTAATAATAGTGTGTAAAAATACAAATAAAAAGTGTGCTTGGCAGTTTATGACAACTAGATTAACCATTTTGCATTTAATGACTTATACGATGAACTAAAGACTAGATGTTTTGGGGGGTAAGACTATTGCACAGAAAACTGTATAATACATTTTGAGCAACATGACATTAGCAACTGATAATGTATGAAACCGCAGATAAATGTGCGTAATCAATTGCATGAATGTACAAAAGCAATCGCAACTTGTTCAAAAGAATGAGAAACTGGTTTTATGATGTGTATTAATGACTAGATGATGTGGAGGTTGTACAAGTAGTTTTGAAAATTTCATTTCTGTTTTGAAAAATGCACCAAAGTGACTGAGAAAAACTAATAGGCTCATATCTTCTGCTTTGTCAAAATATTTTATTTAACACTCTTTTATAGTGGCTGCGACAAGTACTCATCTCACATCTTTTCCTGATAAATACTTTGCTAGTTTCCATATCAGTGTATTAGCTTAACAATGCAAGTATTTATTCTGGGAAATTCGGGTTCTTAAGGAAACAGTGTGAAGCGACATCTCTTGCTCAAGATCACTAGCCTTATCTGTCTGAGATGTTCAGTCCAGCTCTGTGACCATCAGAATCTCATTACAACTGCAGATAGTGGCTTTTAAATGTGTTTTGGTATTGGCTGGTCTTTGGGTTTGTGTCATGTGACTAGTGCTCCTGTAGCTTAAACAGTAGCACGTGGCTGTAGCAGGTCCAAAGTCATGAGTTTGAGTCTGATGCACGGATGAACTGATCAAATGTGAAGCTTGAGCTTTGAGTCACTTTTGATGAAAGCGTCTGCCTGTAGCAGAGTGTAAATGTGATTGAATTGTTTAAAGGGGCAGCAAATTAACATAAATGATAAGAGACATTTCTGAGAGCTGGTAAAATAATTGAGTAATTTTATCAGTATTGGTTAAAACATTAATCTTCGAAATCTTCTTTTTGTTCCCAAAATACTCCTTCCGGTTTGTCACAAGTTTCGGAAATGAGTATGGCTCTGTGTGACGTTAGATGGAGCGGAATTTCCTTATATGGGTCCTACGGGCACGTCTGCCGGAAGAGCGTGCAAACAAGGCCCAGTTTGACGACGGATTTGCGTATCGTTTATTTCTTAAGGATGATGCAATCCCAACGAAAAAGGGTCACGATCGTGTGTTGGAACCGCAGGCGGTGAGTAAAACTGCTTCAAATATCTCTGCCTCCTTGTTAGTGCGTCTGCCTCCCATGCCAGAGACCCGGGTTCGAGCCCCGCTCGGAGCGAGTCGTTGCTGCTGCTGCTCTCGTTCAGTTTCAGCCTCGGGATCTGATTCTGGATCATAAATAAACGACTGAATCTGACTGTTAGCCATGGTTTGTTTTGGATGATGGTTTTTCCCTCACAGTAATGTCACAGCTTCCAAACGCTCTCAACGCAAAAGCCTACTGGCGCTCGTGATTCTTTAGCTCCGCCCACACGTCACGCCTCCAGCCGGTCGTGTTTTTCTGGGAAAAATCGGTACAGACTATCTTTCTCTTATGAATATAATAAAACTAAAGACTTTTTGGAGTTATGAAGGATGCAGTACTACTCTATACTCAAGATTAACAGGATATTGAGTGAAAACGAGCATTTCACCCCCCCCTTTAAGCTAAAATTTAAATCAAACGCAGATCAAGCACCATTTATAAGTGTATAAACAAATATATTGGTGGATTTTGATGTGATAAGATACGATTTTTTTTTTTACTGGAGGAAATGTTACTATGGATTATGGAAAGTTATTTAGACAAGAAGCAACGGTTTAAAGTTATAGTGATTTTGAGGGATTTGCTGATTGTTATTTTCAGAAAATTCTTAATTTTGTTTGAACTATTCATTTGATTTTGTCTATGACATTGAAATATCTGATGCCCTTTTGGGTAAAACTAGTGTAGCATTTTTAGCATTGTTGTTTTGTTTATGAATTCGTTGTTTATACATGGCATATTTTAATATAGAAATGTTGAAAAATGTTTCATAGTTCTTAGCTCAGTTGCATTGGCTCTGACAGTTGCTACAGAACAATACGCAAAGGCTAAGGAGATTAGAGTCAAACGTAGCAGGGAACCTCTCAGAATTAAAAAATATATTTTCCCCGTTCTCATTCTTTTGTATCCCCTAGCCTTTCTCTAGCCTGTCCTTAAAGATCTACTGCATACCACAATGCTGGGTGTATTTCACCCTTTGAAAGGATCTTTTTTGCATGAAACTAGACAGTTTCTTGGCCCTGAGTAGCATTTTGCATATTTGGCTCAGGCGTTCGGTAGCTAAGGTGATGAGATAAGCAAATCTGCCAATGAAAATATTTCATATGCGTAGTGAAAAGCACACCAGTGTTAAACGATCATTAAACTATTCTTTCTTCGTGATCCTTCAGAAATCATTCTAATATGCTGATTTGCTGCTTTTTTAAAGTTGTTTTGTCAACCGTGATTTACTGCTAAAAAAATAAATATAAAGATTTAATAAATAACTCTATATATTTTTTACAGGTTTTTGTGTAAGTGTTATTTTCTCTAGTACCTGTAATAATATTTTTGGGAGGCAGACACAGTGTGAACTGCGGTGAACACCGATGCTCTACCTGCTCATGTGTTTGGACACTGAGGGCTTGAGACTCTTCTGATATAAGCAATTATATAGTCCACGGGGAGCTGCTAGGATGAGTGAGCATTTACTTTTTATCTCCTCCTGTGTTTATCATTTCATAACCTCTTTTCTGTCTTGTCTGTTTAAAAGCTTCACTTATAAAAGAACCACAGATGCTGGGGAAAGTGTGTTAGCTGCTCTATAACGTTGCACTTTCTCAAAGAGCGTAAAGGACACCCTTGTTTTGGAGATGTCCTGACTTTATCATTTCATAGGTGTAAAGCTAGGTGTAAAGGTCTCAGACAGCACACCCACAGACTGCCTACAGCCCGTTCACAGATCACAACAATGCCCAGAGCTCTGATTCTTGACTGGTCGACTATCCATCAGGCTACTTGGAAACAAAGTTGTTTATATGCACTTTGAGGAAGATCTGGTTACTAACCTAGATGCTTAGTAGCAAGTAAATTAAATATGCTTGGGCAAAACTGCATATTCTGATTTGTTTGGAGTTATTTATAATGAAATAGTCAGACTTAAACTATTTTTATAAATAATTGAAGTCCCGTGTTTCACTCTAAAACCTACCTGACATATATTTACTAGACATCAATCTGATCAAATAAAAGCTGGGTAGTTTAAGATTTGAAAATGAAGAAATGTGTAAATATAAGGGTTGTTATTTAACAGTTGTTATACAGAAAAGCTACTTGCAAAAAAAAAAATTGTTTGTTTAATAATTTTGTATAATATTTACAATAAAAATCATATTTTATAGTCATATCAAACGGGTCAAAAACTGTTGGAATTTGGCCTATGAAAACGCAAATAGGAAACATATATTTTTAAAATCAGTGTTCACTTAATGGTTAATATTATCCAGACAAAAATATTTGTCATTGTAATATTTTATTAAAATGGAATACGCTAACCTCCTCCTGAAATGAATTAAATTTTTGGCTTACGTCACCAGTCCCTCTTATAATCTCTCCCTTCCAATCATCCATCTCCTTTTTTTCAATGTTGACCACTTTTCACAATCCCAAAAGATCAATCCTATTTTACTCAGTAATACATTTGATTTTGGAACTAAAATGAGTTGAACTGAATTGTGAACATTGTTTCATGTTGACTTAAATATTGTATGTAACATTTTTACGGTAATGCTATTACTTACTATCTGTCTGATGACGTCACCTGTACATTACACGGAGTATATTCAATGTAATCTGCCCTTGATTAAAGCTGCACAGAGCGCTGTGTCTTCATTTTAGCATTAGGCAGTCTGTTCACACACTGAGCTAATGGAGAGGAATGGATCATCTCTCTTTCTCTCTTACAGAACAGCCCTTGAATCCGCACTAACCTCATTAAACTGCCTGCATACGGGACATGAATAGAAAAATTAGGTTTGAGATGCACACATGCGAGTTCAGAGTCGCACATACACACCAGATGTCTCTGCCACATTCACTTTTAATCACATTAGAGCTTATTACAGTGCTGGCCTTCCGTTGTTTGGCTTTATCGATGATGTCACCCCTCTGTGCATGTCAGTGTGTGTGTGTGTGTGTGTGTGTGTGTGTGTGTGTTCACACATTTCTGATATATTGAGGTCAGTGGAGCACAGCACCTCTCCAGCAGGACATCCATCACTGTGTACTTCAAGAGAGGAGAGAGAGAGTGTAGTATGTATAGTCCTGTTGGTCAGAAAGCAGCTGGTGTGTCACTTAACTTAAAAATATATACTGTATATGGTAACATATAAGTTACTGGTTTTATTCAAGTTGAAAAAAAAAATAGTTCACCCTGAGCTGGGCTATACTGTGTGATTCATGCTCTGTGCTCCACAGACATACAAACAGATAAATGTTAATATACACTAAAGTATGCTAGAGCCCATTTTCAGCTTAAAAAAATTATCATCAGAATCAGAAAGAGATTTATACCAAGTATTCTTGCGCATACAAGGAATTTGTTTTAGTGACATAAGCTTCCACTACACAGAGACAACATCACACAGCCAAAAAATAACAAATAAAAAAAATTGGCAAATAAATAAGTGTATAAACAATTGTGCTATAAATGATAAAGGAATAGATCCTAAATGATAATGGAATGGAGTCTTTTCATTGGTCAATGCTATTGTATGGCTTTAAAAATCTTGGAATAAAATCCTAAAGCCATTAGTGTTATTGTTAATTAAAACTATTAAAAATAGTTTTCAGTTATTTTATAAAAAGATCCAATAAAATTACATGTAAATATTAGATTAATATTACCTTGGTAATGAACTGAAATAGTTTACGCTAAAGTGGAAGTACTAAAATGACTAAAACAGAAAAAAAAAAAAACTAAAGCTATATGTAAATATTAAAAGATGCCAAGAAGCTAATTTAAATTTAAAATAATAAACTCTCATTGAAAAGAAATTAAAATAGAAACTGATAGTATGAAACAAAAGCTAATTTAAAATATGTATAAATCCTATAATAAATACTAAAATAACACCGCAAGTCATATGGACCACACAAATAAAGTCACACAGGTTTGGAACAACATGGGAGTAAATAGTGATTAAACAGAGACAAGTATTATTTTATTTTTGGGGGTGGGGGGGGGTGTGAACTATCCTTTCAAATATGACTGAATCAACCTGACAATATCAGGTTACACTAGTGACTTACACCTTATTTTTTTTTTGAGTAGACTGCATCTCTAAATAATTTTAATTGTGACAAAATACCCTTATTTTTAAATAAATAACACTCATAACATTTGAAACACGAAAAGCGTTGAAGTGCAACAGACATGAAACCATTTTTTTAAGGTTCAGATCAAGTGGAAATATATCCTTAAGCCAGCAACTGCAGATGCTTACGGTGTAGTCTAAGAGTCCTGTGGGTGTGTGTGTGTGTGTGTGTATTACTTGATATTCTGCAGAATGACATCATACAGAAGGTCTAAGTGGAAGGCGAGAGAGAGAGAGCGAGAGGATGATTTATAACAGTTTTGGGAAGTACACCTCCCTTCTTCACACACACAGCTACAAGACTGCTGCGAGACCTCATGCTGCTGTGAACCAAATAAGATTTCCTCCTTATTAAAATGTATAAAGTGTGAATATAATTAATGAATTTGCCCTGTTTTCAAACTGCCAGTCTCACTATTCGGTCGTCAGCTCATATCCCATGAACAAATTCAACCAGGATGTGCAGATTCCCAATAAGACAGAGGTTATGATGTTGATGCAGGATCACTAGTGGCTGCTGGCGTGTGTTGCTCTGTGAGCAGTGATCAATATGAATCAGAGTATATGAAGCTGAGACTGTGGGTTAAATATCACTGTCTGTAACTGAGATGATCAATGGGGCGCTGTTTCCTGTGACTCTCTATTTATGCACCTTATAGATTTCCTCCCTTCACTCCAGAGCTCAACCTCTCACCTCATGCGGCGCTTTGTCCTGTCCTGCTGTGTCTGTGTGCAGGAGAGGAGATGGGGAGTTAATGTGACTAAGAAAGAAAGAGGAAGTGTTACAGTGTGACTATGTTGCTGGAAATGGCTGATGTGTTCACTTTAGGAATATATGAAATTTTTGTTTTATTTGTCAAATGTACAAACGTGTTGTATGTTGTTGTTTTGTATTAATGATTGTAAAGATTAAAAAAGAATACATTTTATAAATATACACGTATAGAATACATGAATGGTTTAATTTGTGCCAAAAATGACGTGACATGGCACAAAACAATAAGAATCATTCAGGGCTTTTCAGAATATATTGGATTTTTATTTACGTATTTTTGTTCAGTTTTGATAAAATTGTATTTTATTCCAATTTTACAAATATGTACTCACAGAATGAGTATATTAAACTAGATGTTTCTGAGAAGATGCAAGTGGTCCTTTTTTATATGCAAAACTGATTATTGCTATCTGTTTGGTTAGGTTTACATTTACATCTCATTTATTCGTGCAGCAGATGGTCTTGTCCATAATGACTCAGAAATGAGGAATACAACAAAGAAATTCATCCTAAGCAGGCAGTAATATGAGAATTTTTATAATACAACGTTCCAGGATTGTTCAGAGGAGTACAGGAAAATAATAAAAATATGTATGTATTTGTTTATTTGTAATCTTTATTTTTCTATTTTGTGTCACTGGAGCATTCAGAGAGTTTGATTTGCCATACTGAAGCATTTATTAAATGCTGCCAGGAGATGCACAGAATGAGTGCAGTGCACAATATGCAGAAAATAGTTGGATGGAAACTAGTATATGATGTTGTAGTCTATATGGCTCAATTCCTTGGAATTTTTGGGATGCAGTTTGAAAATCCTAAAACTAGTCGCTTAGAAAAGCAGTAGCACATCTCTCCTCAACAAGCTGCATGATTCAGTAAAATATTCAGGTGCTTTCTAGAAAACGTGAATGATTCTGTTTCCATGTAAATGTGGATTATGTAGACACTATTCCACTGCCAGTTTCAATACAGAAAACCGCATTCATTTGAATTTTACATGTGTGTTGTGTGTATATTCCCATGTGTGTATCTGCGTCCATGAGTGTTTGTAAAAATCCTGGACCCCCAAACATTTGAGCGCCTCAGATAATTCTAAATCCCATCTGCCGGCGATCTCTTTGAGCGTTTACACCAGCTGATCCCTCTCACCTCATCTTCCCTGATCAGAGCCTTAAACTGGGGCTTTGCTTTAGATCCTGGAGAAGCGCAGGAGCAGTCTGCGTGTGTTTATGCATGTTTGTCTATCAGAATGTGTGTCTTTCAAAGCAGATGCGTATTTAACACATGGTTAAGCATCGAATCCGTTCAGATTTAAAGTTCAGAGCTCTGCAGTAGGAGGACCTCTGGACTCCTTCTCTGTGCTTTATTACATCTATATATGTTATATAGCAAACAAATATACAGAAACAAATCTGCGCTTGGTGCTAAGGAGCACAGGTTAGAGCATTCAGACTCTTTTCAATAGCAAACAACTCAGAATAGAACAGCAGAAGGAAGAACGTGTCCACTTTCATACATAACTATAGAACTATAAAAGATTATCTCATATTTTATAACATTTGTTTTGTTTTCTCTTTTGCTTATCCCATGGGTGTGTAACAAAGAGCGAGAGAGAGGAGAAAAATGTATCTGAGACAGAAATGAAGAGAAGGGGTTAATGTCCATGACTCACAGCACTGACCGCTGAGATCAGATCAGCCGAACAGGACTGGAGTTTATTTATAGGGCTTATTGTTATGGAGGAGGTGTTAGAATAATGCATTCTGATCAGACAGACTTGAACTTTTCATGTGTATCTAGAGTCACAATTTCAGACCAATCAGGAACAAAAAAAAATAGCAAACATATTTCATTGAATGGATGGTTCTGGCTCTATAGTCTGACTTAAAGAGTAAAAAAAAATAATGAAGTAAAATATTCTGCAAAGAAGAGGGCAAATTCTGCGGATTCTAGATGCGCAAAGTCAGTAGAGACAAATCCTAACAGACTCAAGGCTGTAATTAAAGCAAAAGGTGTTTCAACAAAATACTGACACTTGCAGGTGTTTTTTCTTCTTTTTTTTCAACTCAGTGATTCAGTTTTTTTTTCTAATATGTTGGTGTTATATCATTCACTTGGATGTTATAAGTTGCACTGATTAAATACAGCTGGATAAAAACAAAATGCATAAGTAATAAGGATAACTTTATTTCAAGAGATTGACAGCCACTGATTTTGGTAAGTTTTACATTTTGAAATAACACAGACAGGGTATCTTTCATAGCTTAAACATTAAAATACATATTATATATGTATTTTAATGCACTTCACTAATTAATGTAGATATGTATTTCGTACATCTATAATAAAATGAATGAGAAACAATGAGAAGCACTCATCTTTGGTCAATAATATGAAGTTTTTCCAAATTTGAAGCTTTTCGTTCTAATGTTATATTTTTCTCTCTCCATCTGATAT
Source organism: Carassius auratus (assembly GCF_003368295.1). Taxonomy (NCBI): domain Eukaryota; kingdom Metazoa; phylum Chordata; class Actinopteri; order Cypriniformes; family Cyprinidae; genus Carassius; species Carassius auratus. Next base: position 746,366 of record NW_020524189.1, read on the forward strand.
GCATTTGAATGTATTAACACAGGTTTTGAATGACATGATGAACACATTGTGACAGAATTGCTCTTTTTGGGTGAACTGTCCCTTTAAGAGGATCCATCAGTAGAAAGAGGATGTGATTAGGATAGTTATTAGTAATAATGGCTGTGTCTGCCAGTGTAGGCTCTCTTTAGATGACATGTGGAGAGGAAACAGTCCGATTGTAGCCGGTTAGTTAAATCCCGCGGGAGTATCTCTGGCGTTTTTTTGACGTATGCTGAATGACTCGAGCCTCATGAATTAATGGAGTACTTCTGGTGTTTGTGTGTGCTTTTCTATCGTTAATCCTATACATATTTATATCGTCACGGTATTTCTGTGTCTCGTTGTGTATTTGTGAGAGTGTGTCATTTCTTTGTGGGCTGTTTCATGCTTGACTAATGGAGGGACTCAAGGTTATCACTTGAGCCTGGCACACGGAGATAGTCTGATCATGAGAGGCCAATTAAAACCTGTATAATGAGATATGATCTTCACTAAGACATGCGATACACACACAGACAGACGCACAGATACAATAATGTGGCGCTGAAGGTCTTTTTTTCCGTGTTCGTCTGGTCTCCTTTCACTCTCTGACAACCCATAATCAACCCTGACAGAAAGATGCACAGACGATGGAGAGGAAATGCAATGTGTCTGTGTATGACTGTTCGTGTTGGTAAAGTGGGCTTTTTAAAAGAAAAAGCAGAAAGGAAAATTCATTTTAATCAGTAAACAGCCTCAGTCTATTTCAGACACCCACTATGCTGCCTACACATGAAAACACACACAGAAACAAACCCAAGGGGATTCGAGGTGGGCGAGTGAGTTGGATATATTCAGAGACAGACTTTTGAAACTCCCACACTCTAAAATATATCCGACACGTTTTCGCCTGAGCCCTGACAGGAAGCGTAATCGATCCGGACCACAAACGTTCACATAACAATCCAACATATGTTTGCATAATTGTTTTTTGTTTTTTGTAAGCAGAGAAAAAGCTATGAGAAGGAGTAAACAGTGAATAAGATAAACAGAATTCGATAGGAAAGTTCCTCAGTTTAAAACGACTAAAATAAGATCCAAAAGAATCTGATTTGCTATGTCATAATGTATACGATACACAAAACGACTGTCTAATTGTTTGCTGGTGTTGTTTAGTCTATCGCTCTTACAGTATACTGTAGCTATGACATTATCCGGGGCATGTGGGTGAGGAGGGTTGTTTTGGTGGGTTCTGCTTCTAGGGGAGTTGCATTAGTGGAGAGTGCCATGCCACTGTGTGTGTGCACGAAACCATCTGCCTCACAGACCCAACAGATGTCAGTGACTGAAACCCACGCTGCTGTGCCGAGGGAAAGCCGACCAAATCATGTTATGTCTAAACTGGGTGTATATACTGAGAACACATCCTAATACATCAAATTAAATTCTACAAATTGAATTATCCACCTACATGTCATATTCCAGATTAGATGGTTCATTCTTTATCTGCTTTTCCTGTGTATCTGTGCATAACACAGTTCAGAAGAGATGATTTCAAACAATAATTTAGATATGCATGATGCATTTGATGCCTAACATTTCCCCTTGTTTATGTCTCGTTGTTTAAATACAGCGTTTGGTGTAATCTGACGGAATTTGAGGATATGGGTAGGATGAATTGTCATGTCACTCGGGAGAGTTTGCATGGAGTGGGTGGTATTTAAGAATGCATATTTATTGCTGGGGCTTTCATGTCAGTCAAACTGAGCTGAATCTGACATCATCCTAATGAAGCAGCACTGCAAGTGAATGTCAAAACACACACACACACACACATATAGCTTCAACAACAGGTCTGTCTATGATTCACTCTGAAAATCTGATTGACAGTCCCGTTTCTGACAGTCAGAACACTGGAAAGAATTCAGGTTTTCTGAAAGACCGAAGTGTCATTTACAGAATATAAAATGGGAAGGCAGTACCATGGCTCGTGTTGTCAGATGTTGTTCTGATGGATTGTGTTAACAGTCTGAGTACAGAGTTGACCTGAAAAATGTATATGAATTTCAGAATGTGAATGTGAATATTTAATATGTCCCTTTTGGAAGTGACAGCTGGCGTGAGCTAAACTCCACAAGTTTGTGCAAAACCTGATTATCCCTATTATCCAGCCAGATTTGAGAATGATCACAGCATCTTTTGAGCTTTCAAGTGATGGTTCATCCAAAAATATATGACCATTTTCTTCTGTATGACTGTAGAAGGGACAAGAGGGCTTCACCTTTGCCTCCATAGTAACAGATTTACTTGGCATCTTGTGGTCCCATAATCTCAATGGAGGAATCTTAGCTGAAAAACAAGACAATATGGCAAATAATTCTCCTAATCACTGAAAATATCCTTTTAATGTCCTTTAGAGATATTCAGAGTATGACTGAAAATGCTATGTAAAAATGTTTTTGTGATGCTTTGCATGATACATATGGGCCATGGTATGTTTCTCCACTAGAGGGAGCTAAAGGATAAAACATGCATCCTTTGAGCTAGAGAAAGCTGATGAGATGCTTCACTAAAATAACCATTCTATTCATAATACTTCTGTATAGAATGACTATAAAGTATTCAGATTATTAGGAGGCATCTGAAATCATAGTATATTAAAAATAGTTGCTATTTGAAAATATGTCATTAAAATGTGAGAAACATCTGAATATGAGAAATCTCTCTCTATAAATAAAATATATACTATCTGAATATTTATATATACACATTCAATTTTAATGTACTATAATAATGTATTAATTTATTATTTATATAAGAAGTATAATGTTTAAATTATATACATTCTAAATATATTTTATAACAAAAAAAAAATATCAAGGACTATGTAAATAATTATTTTCAGTGCAGTTTTGATTAGGTAATAATTCTTATTGCTGATTAAATTGAACCTTGCTTGTAGTACGTCTGTTGTGCAGTAGGTGTTTGCAAATTGAAAAGCAAACGAATTTGTTTATGGTTAGTGGCCATAAGCTATTAAATCCATTCATTTCAATCTAAAATTTGGACAATCAGGAAAAACAGTTGGGGAGATCCAATTACTGATGCAAATGAACTGAGCCCAGAATAACCCTCAGAATGAGCCAAATTAATTAATCAAGTGCCACTAGATGGCTCCCCAATCCTAACAGATGTTACCATCTCTGTTGCCTTCCATTCCCTCTGTGCAGCATGTCTTTTCCTGCTCAGCTAAAATGAGAAATTGTCCTCAGGAGTGTGAGGTGTGTGTCCCTTGGTGATTGTACTGATTGTGTGACCAGATGCTTGTTTGACAACTTATTGTCGGTTATCTGTGGGAGTATGTGTGTAAACCTCTGCACATGTGAGTGTTGGATGAGATATGCTTATGATAAACCGAGAAGTGACGCTAATTACATCTGTTTTTGTGTCATGAGACATTTCCAACTGCCTTCATGCGCAGGTTTTTCTCATTTTCCTTGATGCATTCTTGTAACGTATTGACTTTAGAGTTTAAGTGTGTGTTGTTTTAACACGCTACAATGTGGAAACTCTAAAATGAATATACAGTATGTGACCATCACAGATCATTAAGCTGCAGCTTGTAGCACTTAAACCGTTCAAGTTCCCGTTTGTGTATGGTTTTATTTTGGGAGTCTGTTTCCATCTGTCTGCTTGATTTAAATCATTCCGAATCCCTCTGCCCAAGCTCAAAGGTGAAAGGTCATAAGGGACAAACAGATTGTTTTTCTGCTCATGTTTTAAGTTCACTTCATCTCTAAACAGACCCTGGGGGAGAGGTGCAAAAAAAAAAAAAAAGCATGCAACCATTGTAAAACAGTCCTAAAAATGATTATTTTATTCTGAGTCAATATTCAATGTGATACAATGATACAGAGCTGGATAATATACTTAAAACATAGTAAAATAATGAATAATTAATTTACCAATCTATTTGCATTCCTGCTTAGACGAATATTTAATGCTCAGTGGCTGCCTTTTTATTTCTCAGGAGGCCAAATGCAGTTGAGTTTCTGCATCAACTTTGTCTCTGAAGCTAAATGAGACTGAGTAAGAGAATTAAGATATATTGAATAGCAGGAATTCTTGCTTCCTTCTGTTTAATTTTGTTGCAATTTAGTAGAAATAATTGAGATATATTAGATATTTTATCTGTGGTTGTTTCCAAGAAGTTTGGATACTTTAGACCTATGTGCCACGTTTTCGATTTATTTGCATATGTATTGTAATATGGAGATTTAGTTCTTTCAACATTGATATCTATTCACAGACATCTGAATTCAGCATCTGTATTCTGCTGTCTTATTGTCAGTGTTTAGTGTGTGTGTGACACTGACTGCTGCATCTCTCTAGAGAAATCTCCCTCTGTTCGAAACAATACATCACTACACACACACACACACACACACACGTGTACAGTCTCTAGGGAGTTGTCTAAGAGCCTGTGTGTGTATAAATGACATGTCAATGGTGTGTAAGGTGCGTGTGTAACGCCATCTCCTGCCCTGAGATGCTTGTGGCCCGTGCAGTGCTAAATGACCTCATATTGCTGGACTGACTTACGATGGCAGTGCAGATGTGAAGGAAAGTGTGACTGCTTCAAATTATGGCAAGAGATCTCTGTTCCAAAGGACAAGAAATGGCTCCATAAAAATGATTCGTTTGGTCTGGCATTTGAGCTCCGGCCCAGACACATATTTCATAGCAGGGGTGCTGTATGGGAGTTTTTCATTCACAACACAATTACTACTACTGCTGTCTTACATTTCTAAAGGACAAATAGATGGCATCTCTTAAAGGGGGGGTGAAATGCTGGTTTTCACTCAATATCCTGTTAATCTTGAGTACCTATAGAGTAGTACTGCATCCTTCATAACTCCAAAAAGTCTTTAGTTTTATTATATTCATAAGAGAAAGATAGTCTGTACCGATTTTTCCCGGAAAAACACGACCGGCTGGAGGCATGACGTGTGGGCGGAGCTAAAGAATCACAAGCGCCAGTAGGCTTTTGAGTTGAGAGCATGTGGAAGCTGTGACATTACCGTGAGGAAAAAAACATCATCCAAAACAAACCATGGCTTACAGTCAGATTCAGCCGTTCATTTATGATCCAGAATCAGATCCCGAGGCTGAAACTGAACGAGATCAGCAGCAGCAACGACTCGCTCCGAGCGGGGCTCGAACCCGGGTCTCCGGCATGGGAGGGGACGCACTAACAAGGAGGCAGAGATATTTTAAGCAGTTTTACTCACCGCCTGCGGTTCCAACACACGATCGTGACCCTTTTTCGTTGGGATTGCATCATCCTTAAGAAATAAACTATACGCAAATCCGTCGTCAAACTGGGCCTTGTTTGTAAAACAAGCATCTTCGAAATGCAGGGAACA